>NC_133776.1:72439838-72698283 GCF_003597395.2 Chelonoidis abingdonii
ATTGGGAGCTGGGAGCAGAAGGCAGGAGTGAGAGTGAGAGAGATGTACTGTGGGGATTGCGAGGGCAAGCGGTTATCAGACACCAGGAGGAAGGTCCTGTGGTGAGGATAAAGAAGGTATTTGGAGGAGGCCATGGGGAAGTAGCCCAGGGAGTTGTAGCGGTCATGCAGCTGTTACAGGAGGCACTATAGACAGCTGCGATCCACAGGGCCCTGGGCTGGAACCTAGAGTAGAGGGCGAGCCTGGGTTCCCCGCAAACCTCCCAACTCCTGATCAGACACAGGAGGAGCTGACCCAGACTGTGGGTTCCACAAGAGGGGAAGATCACTGAGGTGAACAAATCCACCAAGAAGCCAGGACCCACCAAGGTAGAGGAGGAACTTTGTCACATAGCAAACAGGATACCTACATACTCATGAATAATCCTGTTACAGTAAGCCACCTCATCATCCTTCAAATCCTTCCTTAAAACTCTTTTCAGCTACAACGCTTACAAAAATCTTCACAAAAGATAGGCAGCTGGTTTGCTGTGACCACTTGTTTTTCATGCTGACCAGCATCATTTCACTGTTTCTTTGTGACTCCTGTCTGTTTTTAGCCACTTTTCTTAATGTCTGACAATTAGGCTACGCCTTCAGTAGGAGGCAGGGGTGTGATTCCCGCACTCAAGTACACATCAAGCTAGTGGGTGTATAAATAGCAGTGTAGTCACAGTAGGATGGGTAGCGGCAGCAGCAAAGGCATGGCTTAGCTGTGCTGAGTACAAACCCCGTGGTTACCTACTCTCCATGGCTAAGCCATGCCCCCACTGCTACCTGTGCTACACTATTATTTACACTCATACAAGCTCAGTGGGAGCTAGCACAAGGATGTGTACGCAAGCAGGAGAGTCACAGTCTTCCCTCCTGGCTGTAGCCTTTAGACTATAAGCTCTTGGGCTTGGACTGTCTCTCTCATATGTTTATACAGTGCCAAGCACAATGGGGCCTTGACCTCTACACACTATTGTAATACAAGCAATAAATAATAATGAGTAGTTAGTTGACACTCCCATTACTGGAAAGAATGTTTCCTCATGTTTCATGATGTAAACTTAAAACACAAGTAACATGGCAAACCATGGCCAATGGCCTTTTCATTTACATGCAATCAGCATGCACTTTCAGAAAGCTAAAAGCTATGGTACTCATGGTTAGTAACTAACCTCTGAAACGTGAATTATTTAATGAGTGAATTTTCAAGACATCTTCTCATTAGTAAAAGAAATAGTTTCCTACTTAGCGTAGTATGGGAAACTTTATATAACAAACTGCTTTTTATTTACTTTGGAGATTTATTTCTGTGGTTAATGGAAGAAAAAGTGGATTAACATTTTTTTTCCTGTGTGATTGCCACAGTTTTGTTTAAAGTCACACAATACTGCAGAGGTTATTGCTAAAAATACCTTTTATGCATACATTACCTTTCATCCTGAAAGATTCCCAATGTACTTTATATACTAAGTATAGGGATCACTTCTCAGAGCACTGAAATTCTGTACTATTAACACTGCACTGAAGTGATTTTGGGAACAGAATTAAGAAATAATTTATAAAATTGAAACTATGGGGCAAAGGAATTGAGGATGGGTAGTAATTAAAGGTGGCGGAATAAGAGAGAAAAGAGGGTCAGGTCAAAACTGGGAGGCAAGATCAAACCAGTATCTTAGATGCCTATATACAAATGCGAGAAGTATGGGTAATAAGCAGGAATAACTGAAAATGCTAATAAATAAATACAACTATGACATTGTTGGAAATTTTATTTGTTTTTACAAAACTTATTTTTTTTGAACATTGGTTGGGCCCATCCCCAACTTTTTTTGAAAAACCTTTGGTTGGATAATACACCATGATTGGGGGGAATTGTTGTTGGTGTGGATGGGTATAGCTTTGCTCAGGAAGGACACAGACACCACCGGGAAAAAGGAGGAGGCGTGTTGCCTTCATATACCTTCTAAAAATTGTACCACCCACACACTTGGACTGAGCCGTCGGACATGCGACATAGGAGACGGAAGTGTTTGCACGAGTCTGCTGGGTTACCGGTTATCAAAAGGCGCTAAACCCAAACAAGGTGATGTCGGTGCTCAGGAGTCCTCACTACAGGCCGCACCTTAACCAGGTTGGAGAGCCAGTGGATGACGGCTCCCTTTTTAAACACCACTACCACCCCACAACAATCATTCCAACCCCAGCCCTCAGATTTGGCTGTTGATCCCCGGGGACTTCAACTACCACAGATACTACTGCACTCGGGCGAAAATAAACACCGCAGGGCACAGCCCACTCATCCCAACTCCAGGTTCCTGGGACTGCATTGCAGACCAACTTTTTATCTTCAGAAGCCTTGAACAAAGCTACTAGGGGGGAAGCTGTTCTACGACCTGCAATTTTAACAAATCCTGGACAGGAACTCGTTGAGAATTTGGAAAGCTAGACCCCTCAGGAAGCTTCGGTGAAATGCATCATGGAAAAGGCATAGAGTTTGCCACAATTCTAAAGGAAGCGGTAGAAAGGAGATACACGCAAAATAGAGACAATGGATTTCAGGAAGGTGCGGAATTCTCTTGGGTACCGCCCCTCAGAACAACCCGCTGAATCACGGTACCCGCGTCCCATGGGAATCAAGGACCTTTGAGGGGAAAAACAACTGAGGAGAGCTTGGCAGTTTTTCAAAGGGACACCACCTCATTTAAGGGCCCACACCAAGCAAGCTTTTCGCGATCGGGTAGCAGAACAGATACCGAAAGACTGTGGAAAAGACCACCCTTGGCCCTTCAACCACGCAGATCTTTGCATACTTGATCCTACAAAATAAAAAGAAGGAGTCATCATCAAGGAATGGGAAAGTTAGGTCAGATTCCACACAAAGGATGCATATAGGCAACAACCCCATCAGGAATGCATGGGGCAAGATTAGCAAAACCCGCAAAGCGCGACAAAATGAGGCTCAAAACTAGCTATGGGAATACAAAAATAAAGGACACAGAAGACTTTCTCTATCCACATACCATTTAGAAGCAAGAGGAAGCCCAAGGAACAGGGTATAGGCCCTCCTGCCCTCAGTGAGGAGGGAGAAACAGTAACAGGAAACTTGGAAATGACAGAGATGCGCCCATGCTCATGAGGAGGGAAACAGTAACAGGAAACTTGGGACATGACAGAGATGTCCTTTAATGATTTTGTTTCGATCTCACCGAGAGTCTGAGAGAAGTCTAAAAGGTGAATGCTGATGGCAAAGGGGGAGGTTGTAGAAGATAAATAAAAGAAGAACAAGTTAAAAATACACTTAGAAAAGTTAGCAATGCCTGCATGAGTACCACGGGCCTGACCAATGCATTCCTAGAACTGAAGAACTAGAGAGATGCTAATATGATGAGTGTGTCTGAGCTCTAATATCAGTACATCTCTCAGAAATCATAGGGAAACTCTATAAAAGGGAAATGAAAATAATAGCCGCACTGGAGAACTAGCGAGAACAGCTAGTTTAACTTCTGTGATGCAGGGAGATAGATGGGCAAGTATAAGGAAATCATCTGCATAAACTTGGAAGGTGGTAAGGTGAAATAGGATAGCCACGCATGGATTCTCGTAAAGAACAAATTCAATGTCAAAGACAAATCTGAATAGCTTCTTTGAGTAGAATAATAGTCTGTGGATAAGGGAGAAGGGAAGGAGTGGGTATAAGCTGCTTAGAAAAGGCATTTGAATTACGTCTCGCAGATATTCTTATCTGATAAAACTAGGCACAATACAATTTAGATTGGGCTACTATAAGGGGGGCATATACTGGTGGATAACGTACTAGAGGATAGTATATTACGGTTCCCAATCCTGCTGGAAAGGTATAACCAAAGTTGGGGTTTCCGGCGGGTCTGTTTGGGACCGGCCTGTTTCAATATCTTCTCAACGACTTTGATGTTTGGATAGAAAGTACGCTTATTAGTTTGCAGAGTGATACCAAACGGGAGGGATTTGCGACTGCTTTGGAGTACGAGGGTCATAATCGAAAATTGATCTTGGACTAACTGGAGACATTATGGTCTGAGGTCAAACAGAATGACGTTATAGAAGACAAATGTCTAAGTGGCTCCAACCTCTAGGAGGAAACAATCAGTTTCACACATCAGGAAGAATGGACGAGATGTCTAGGAAGGCAGTTACTGGTAGAAAGGGATCATGAGTTTATAGTGGTACTACATATGCTTAAATTTATTTTGTACAACAGTGTGATGCTGTTGCCAAAAAAACGACAGCTGTAGAATTTAAGGATTGCTATTAAACCGAGTGTGCTTGTGAGCAAGACAGCGAGAGTCCATTCTCCGGCTTCCTACTCTGCGCTGGTTAGGCCTTCAGCTGGAGTATTGTTCCAGTTCTGCGGCACCGCATATCAAGAAAGATGTGGAGAAAATTGGAAGAGGGTCTCAGAGAAGAGCAACAAGAATGTTAAAGGTCTTGAGAACACGACCTACAAGAAAACTGAAAGAATTGGGTTGTTTAGTATGGAAAACAGAAGACTGAGAGGGGACATGATAGCAGTTTTCAGGCATCTAAAAGGGTGTCATCAGGAGGAGGGAGAAACTGTTCACCTTAGCTCTAAGGATACAACAAGAAGCAATGGGCTTAAACTGCAGCAAGGGAGATTTAGTTGGACATTAGAAAAAAGAAGAAGTTCCTAACTGTCAGGGTAGTTAAACACTGGAATAAATTGCCTAGGGAGGTTGTGGAATCTCCATCTCTGGAGATATTTAAGAGTAGGTTAGATAAATGTCTATCAGGGATGGTCTAGACAGTATTTGGTCCTGCCATGAGAGCAGGGGACTGGACTTGATGACCTCTCGAGGTCCTTTCCAGTCATATTGAATTACAAGCCCATACAAGCATGTACCTCAACACATCTGCATTTAGGATCTGATTCTCCACACCTTGACACTTGTTTTACATAAGCATAGCTCTGTTGTAATAGAACTGCTATAGAAGAGTGTAGGACCATGTCTGAAATTTGAATTAACAAAAATGTCTAGTTCTTAATCCAAAACCCACGTCTTCTGTGTGTCTTAATGTTAAATGTCCAAGTCTAGGTTGGAAATCCAATTGATTGCTTCAGGTGATGCAGAGTGGATGGGAAAAATTCCACCACGATAATCATTCAGACATCAACTGATGAGGTGTTCCAAAGTTTGAAATTCATTTCTGCAGTCACAAATGAGATTGTGTCTTAGTTCCTATTTATGTAGAAAATAGGTGCATCTGCCATGTAACAAGTGAATGCAATTCAAAGTGGACCATACTTTCCCATGGGAGTGTAAAGCCACTGCATTCTTTGGTTGGGTTTTCAATTAGCTGTTTATTTAGACATTGGTGTCATTCCACCTAATCCGCCATTCATCTTTGGGGGAAAAACTCTAAGTCTTTGAGATTTTGCACTGTATGCCAAAAAGGTTTTCTGGATCTGAGAAAAAAATTCAGTGCATTATTTAGGTCTTCATGTATTGGAAGATCCTGGTTCCCTCAAATACCATGGAACTCCCAAAGAAATCTCACGTTGCGACGAATTTGAGGTGATATGCGACAGTCCGGGAAGCCATGGTTCTGGCGTTGAGTTTACAGTACCAGTAATAATGCACAGGACCAGGACCATTTTAAGCTGAGACTCAACAAGTGATGTGTGAGAGTTGTGTGTCCAGACAGGTGAACAATGTTCTGTGGTAGAGTGGACAAGATCCAGTTATGAGAAAAACTCTGTAGACCTATCAGCTCCCAGGTCATTCCTACCAATTTCTGGATAACATTTACACACCTCTTTATTTATCATAATTATTTTTCAGGTATTGGTGGAATGTGAGGCTTCAGTCTAATATCACACTGCAGCGGGGTTCACACGGGGCCAGCAGGCCCAGTAGGCAGACAGTGGCTCAACAGTCTCCTATAATCTTGGAACAGCCTTGCTGGGCTATCTGAGGGCCTGGCATCTGAGCTGCAGTCCACTGTCCACCAGTAATCCCTGGGTTTTCCTGATCAGTTGGATATGGGGAGGAAAGTTAGGAGGATCCAGGCCTTCTCTTCCACTGGTCCTGGCCAAGGGCCCAAAGAGGAAGGGGCATCTCAGTTCCCTCTAGCTGATACAACAGGCCAGTCTCTTCTAGGCCAGCCTCCCCAACAAGTCTTCATACCTCCCTTGTTTTCTCTTCAGTTTGGGGCGTGGTCTCAGCACCTGGCTTCCCTCTCTGCAGAGAGTTGCTCACATGATCTCAATAATTCAGAGAGTCAACTGAAGTATCCTAGCTCATTTTTCAGTGTCCAATTGCTCTTCATTGTCAGGGAGAAGGGGAGGGAGGGGGTCAGGCCCAGGTCTCACCCATAGACCAGGCCCTTTCCTTATAGACCCCTCTGTCCTAGAAGCTACAGCCTTCCTTCAGTTTCTCCTTCACTCACCCTCCTACTTGCCTGACAGAATCCCTTTATAAGCAGGCCTCCCATGATGTTCAGGGAAGGTCACTGGTATAGATAATATTAAACAGAATCATTGCTAAGACTGCGGAAGGCTATCACTGAGAGCATGCTGACCTGGTCACCAAGGAAAACACAAAACCTATGGTTGGTCAGAACTTCTCGGAAGATTTTTATTGTTGCATTGCATTTTTTTTTAATTTTTTTTTACAAAGCCAACTGAAGTTCATGGGACCCTCCTACAGAGC
Organism: Chelonoidis abingdonii; assembly: GCF_003597395.2. NCBI lineage: Eukaryota > Metazoa > Chordata > Testudines > Testudinidae > Chelonoidis > Chelonoidis abingdonii. The sequence goes on from NC_133776.1 coordinate 72,446,578, forward strand.
TTATGAAAGGTACCAAACTAGCAGTCCTGGAGAAAAATGGTACTCACCTTTTCTGTAACTATTGTTTTTTGAGATGTGTTGCTTATATCTATTCCAGTTAGGTGTGCAAGCATGCTGTGTGCACGGATGTTGGAAACTTTTTCCCTAGTAGTTACCCGTTGGGCCGGCTGTGGAGCCCCCTGGAGTGGCACTGATATGGTGCTCTATATATGACCCTGCCGGCCCAACCCCCTTTCAGTTCCTTCTTGCCGGCTACTCCAACAGAGGGAAAGGTGGGGAGGGAATGGACTAGATATGAGCAACACATCTCGAAGAACAATAGTTACAGAAAAGGTGAGTAACCGTTTTTTCTTCTTCGAGTGTTTGCTCATATCAATTCCAGTTAGGTGACTCCCAAGCCTTACCTAAGAGGTGGGGTCAGAGTTAAGGTATTGCAGACTGAAGAATCGCTCTGCTGAAAGCCGCATCATCATGAAATTGGTGGATGATGGTATAGTGCGACATGAAGGTGTGCATCAAGGCCCATGTGGCAGCCCTGCAGATTGCCTGGAGGGGTACGTATACCAGGAAGGCTGCTGACAAGGCCTAAGCCCTCGTGGAATGAACCGTAACAGCAGGCAGAGGGACATTTGCCAGGTTATAACAAGTGAAGATACACTCGGTGATCCATGAAGATATTCGCTGGGAGGAAACTGATGCACCTTTCATTCATTCCGCGATGGCGATGAACAACTGGGTTGTCTTGCGGAATGGCTTTGTCCGGTCTATTAGAAGGCTAGCACTCTTCTGACATCCAGTGAATGCAGCTGCTGTTCTCAAAGGTCGGCATGTGGTTTTGGGTAGAAAACCAGCAGGAAAATGTCCCAGCTGACATGGAAATGGAAAACAACTTTTGGTAGGAAAGCTTGATGAGGCCTCAGCTGAACTTTATCCTTATGGAAAATGGTATACGGCAGTTCACACATGAGAGCTCATAGCTGGGAAACCTGTCTCGCTGAAGTAATGGCCACCAGGAAGGCGACTTTCCAGGAGAGGTAGAGGAGTGAGTGGCTCGAAAGGGGGACCCATAAGAACAAGTTAAACTCCCAGGCCAGCACAGGCGGCTTCATCGGGGGATGGATTTTTTCCAGACCTTTCAGGAAGTGTCCCACGATGTGGTGTGCGAACACAGAATGCCCGGCCATACCCAGGTGGAATGCCGAAATAGCCGCAAGGTGAACCTTAAGTGATGCATGGGATTGAAGCTTGGAGCGGAAGCACCTGCTGTTGAGCACACCAGGTGGAAAACCTTTTCCATTTTGCTTCATACATAATTCTGGAAGATGGTTTATGGCTTTCTAGGAGCACCTGTCTTACCAACTCCAAACAGGCATGCTCAGTCTGGTTCAACCACGGATGCTCCAAGCCATGAAGCGGAGTGACTGAAGGTCCGGGTGTAGGAGACGACCATGGTTCTGTGAGATGAGATCAGGGGTGAAAGACAGACACAGCGAGGCTCAGATCGACAGATCCAAAATAGTGGGGTACCAACACTGGCGAGGCCAAGCTGGGGCCACCAGTATGATGTCCACCTTGTCCCTGGACCTTGTGGAGTACCTTGTGGACCAGAGGAAATGGCAGGAAGGTGTAAAGCAACTGGTCGGATCACAGGATCAGGAAGGCATCCACGATTGAGCCTGGGCTGTGACCCGGAAGGAGCAGAAGGCTGGGCATTTCCTGTTGGTCTACGAAGCGAACAAATCGATTCAGAGAAACCCCCAGCTGCGGAAAATGGAGTGGATGATGTCCAGACGAATTGAATATTTGTGCATAAGGAAACATCTGCTCAAGCTGTCTGCCAGTATGTTTTGAACACCTGGCAGGTATGAAGCTTGAAGAAGGATGGAGTGGGCTAAACAGAATTCCCACAGCAGAAGGACTTCCTGGCAAAGAGGAGACAAGCGGGTTCCACCTTGTTTATTCATATAAGGCATTGCCGTGATATTGTCTGTCAATACTGCTACACAACGGCCCTGCAGGTGGGACAGGAATGCTTGGCACACTAGGCAGATTGACCTGAGTTCCTCAGTACTGATATGCAGGGTTAGTTCTTCTACCTGCCATAAACCCTGCGTTGTCAGGCTCCCGAGGTATGCCCCCCATCCCAGCGCAGATGCGTCCATTACCAGGGTCATAATTGGCTGAGGAGGGAGGAACGGAACCCTGGCACCCATCACTTGGAGGCCCAGCTACCAATGCAGGGAATTGAGAGTATGGCTTCGGACTGTGAGCACCATGTCCAGGTTGTCACGGCCCAGGTGATACATGGACACCAACCACATCTGTAGGGGCCTGAGCCTCAGTTTGGCATGCTGCACCATGTAGGTGCAGGATGCCATGTGACCCAGTAACCTGAGACACTGCCTTGCTGTGGTAGTGGGGAATCTGCAAAGGTCGGTGATTATGTTCTCAAGGGCCAGATGTTGGGCCTCTGAGAGGAACGCTCTCACTTGGTTTGCATCCAGGACTGCCCCGATAAATTCTATTGTTCAAGCTGGGGTGAGAACAGCCTTGCTGAAATTCAACATGATGTCCAAGCGGTCAAACGTATCTGTGACGATCTGCACTTGAGACTGAACTTGCTGGCGTGATTGGCCCCATATGACCCAGTCGTGTAGGTACGGGTAGACAACGTGTGTGATGTCGGTGAAGAAAAGCTGCCACGACCACCATACATTTGGAGAAGACGCAAAGGACTGTGCACAGGCCGAACGGAAGGGCTGTGAACTGATAGTGCACCTTGTTCACCACAAAATGGAGAAAACGTCTGTAGGACGGGGTGATTGAAATGTGAAAGTAAGGATCTTTCAGACTGAGGGTGGTGTACCAGTCTCTCTGATCCAATGAAGGAATGATCGTGGCCAAGGAGACCATGAGGAACTTCAAGTTGACAACATGTCTGTTGAGCTCCCTGAGGTCCAGAATGGGCCTTAGGCCTCCTTTTGCCTTGGGGAGAGGAAGTAATGCGAGTAGAAACCCTTGCCTCTGAGCTCTCGAGGCACCTCCTCCACTGCTCCTAGGGTGAGGAGTGCCTGCACCTCTTGAATGAGAAGTTGCTCATGAGAGGGGTTCCTGAAGAGGAACTGGCCAGGAGGGTGGGAGAGCGGAGTGGAACAGAAGTGGATAGAATATCCCGCCTATACTGTGAGGAGGACCCATCGGTCCAATGTAATAAGGGACAAGGCACGGTAGAAATGGGACAAACGGTTCAGAAAGGGAGGATAGCTGACCAGGTTGTGGACTGGTAATCTGTCCTCATGCACATCTTCAAAATGGGCACTTAGGGCCCAGGGGCGCTTGGAATGCCCCTGGCCCTGCCCAGGAGGAGGGTGTGATGGCCTATGCCAAGAGTATCTGTTCCTGCAGGAGAAGTCTTGTCTGGGTCTGGCAGGGAAGGAATGCTGTTGGATGGGCTGAGGCTTGAACACGATGGAGACTGGTGTTGCGACAGAGACCCGTGCCGCAATGGAGATCGGCATTGTGTAGCAGACCAGTGCCGCAACGATGACCGGTGCCATGGTGGGGACCAGGCCGGGATGAAGACCAGTGCCAGGATGGAGACTGGTGTTGAGTCGGGGATCTGCACTGTGCCGGAGAGCGGTGCCGCGGTGGGGAGTGGTGCCGCGGTCAGCAACTTGACGAGTCTCGGCGCCATGATGGGGAGCGGTGCACAGAATGATGCCAGTCCAAGTGGTGCCACAAGGTCTCAGAGCACGATCTGGACCTCGAGCGGGACCACAACCTGTCAACCGACAACTATTTCAAGTGGGAACAGCTCCAAGGGTCGGGGCTGCGAGACCAGTGCTGCGAGTTGGACCGGTGTTGTGAATCGGACCGGAGCATAGAGTATGTGCGGTGCCGGGACTCGGAAGGCGCTGGGACTCAGAGCGGTGCGATGATGCTGGTCTGGGGGCAGACGGTCCAAACATTGCTGGTTTGCCCCTTGACAGTACCGGAGCTCAGGCTGGGGGAGGCCCCGAGATCAGGAACACAGATGCAGTCATTTCAATGAGCCCTCTAGCTGCCTTGAAGATATCCAGAGTGGAGGGCAGCGTGATCTCTTCTGCTTTCAGGGGGCCCGGCGGTGCGGGACTGCTAAGTGTAGACTGAGGCCTAGTGGAGGATTTGCCAGCCTTAGGGGCCTGGTCTGCGCCCTGCTCAATCGGGGCCGCGGAGCCCGCTTCAGGCCTCTGAGGAGGTCCTCCCATGGCCTGCTTTTTACGGGTGACCAGGGAATGGGAGAAGTGCCGGGGGGAGCACTTCTGGGCTCCGGGAGATTGTCGATCCCTAGGAGGGCATGCCAAATCCTTTTGCGGTGCTGTAGATGGTAATGCTGGGGGGGCGGGGCACTCTGCACTGAGGCACTCAGGCTCACGTCTTGAAAGGGATGGAGGGCAGACTCCATGGGGAGTTGCTTAAGGTGGATATCCCTCTCCTTTCTTGTGGGAGGTTTAAACGCCTTGCAAATTTTACGCTTGTCAGCCTGGTGGGCCTCTCCCAGACACCTAAGACAGGAGTTGTGGGGATTGCCCATGGGAATAGGCTTGCCGCAGGAGCTGCAGGATTTGAAGACCTGGGACGGCATGCCCCATTGCCCTGTAGCCCCATGGGGCATTCGTTGAAGGGGAAGGCCCCCCCAACTGCTATACTACCCTTAACACTAGAGATAGAACTACTAACAATTAACTAACAAAGGTAACTATATACAGAGATTAGAGATGGCTAGGGAGTAGTGAAGCACTTGATAACAAGAGACCACTGTTCGAACCGTCACAGGCGGTAAGAAGGAACTGAAGGGGGGTCGGGCCGGCAGGGTCAAATATAGAGCACCATGTCGGCGCCACTCCAGGGGGCTCCACAGCCGGCCCAAAGGGTAGCTGCTAGGGAAAAAGTTTCCAACATCCGTGCACGCAGCGCACGCACACACCTCACTGGGATTGATACGAACAAGCATTCAAAGAAGAACTGATGTCCTTAATTTCGCCACAAAGTAGGTACAGTACAGGCACCCACAACGGATGTGTGTGAAGTATTTGTAATGAAACTTATGAGCTGATAAAACATACCTGGTTTACATTTCATTACAGACTGATGCCCCAATTTAGACACATGATTAACTAACTAAGCAGATTAGCATCCAAGTGAAGCCAGTAACTAATGAACGAGCATCAAAAAATTAAACCAGGATTGTTGAAAGTTTTGTCAAGATTCATTAACTTTCTGAGGAAACCATGTCCCCTTCATGGATTTGCAGGGGAACTATGCAAAAAGTGCACTTTTGCATTGCTTCAATGCACAGTTCTGCTATGTAGGCTTGTCCACATCACGCCATCAAAGTGGTGCAATCGTAACCCAAAGGGTCCACCTACTTGAGATAAGTTCACTTCTGTTATCATTACTGGGATGATACCAGTCAGCTCTGTGTTCTTGGGGAACTAGAGTGCAGTATCCAGCCTGTCTGACTCATGAAAGATACCCTCCCACCAGCCTCTGCTTAAATCAGGGGTTCTCAAACTCGGGGTTGGGACCCCTCAGGGAGTCACAATATCATTACCTGGGGGGTTGTAAGCTATCAACCTCCACCCCAACCCCTCTTTGCCTCCAGCATTTATAATGGTGCTAAATATATAAAAAAGTGTTTTTAATTTATAAGGTGGGGGGGTCGCACTCAGAGACTTGCTGTGTGAAAGGGGTCATCAGTAAAGAAGTTTGAGAGCCACTGGCTTAAACCAAAACCCATCAGAGAAAAGACTTGCAGAGAGCAATGAAGGGCAGATGGGAGACACACCTAGACCCCTCCTGACAAGGGTGACAAGATTAAACATCTTCATTAGCATACAGAATGAAGAACAGAGACAACTCCCCTAGCCTCATCTGCATGAAAGATGGGACAGGGAGACATCTCAATTTGCATACAGAATGGAGAACAGAGAACCGCACTGAATTCTGGGGGACTAGAAAAGCAGGGAAGTACAGCATCATGGGGGATCTCTGCTCCTGATGCTAATTAACCTATGCCTGCACACACCCAGCTCAGCAATTATCAGACCAATTCTAGTAATGAAACCTTAATTGATAGCCAAATAGTAAAGCCGCCTAGTTGCATTGTGAGCTCCCTGGAAGAAAACACCACCCATAGCCAAGAATGATCAGCTCCTATTGTCTAGTCAAAAGAAAACCCTTGAATCATCAGTTTACCCATAAACAAATCTAGTGTTCTCTCTTGCACCATTGTTGTTTCTCTAGAAAAACCCCTACCTAAGTTCAAGTAACTGTTCTGATGCATAGACCGAAGCTCTGCATCAGTTTCACTGGGACTCCATCTCCTGATTGATCATGCTAGGAGCTCTGCCTGTCTCCTGCCCTCAGGACCTTGAGCTACCACCATCAACTGGGAATCCCAACCAGTTCAAGCTTCTGGGCACAATGAGATCCCCTTCTTTCTCTCTCTCTGTTTTTGTTTCTACCTTAGGTATTAACCTTTAATAATGTATGTTGTGTTGGTTTAGCCCTCCTTGTGTAGTTATCACTATTATTCAATAAATAAGTTTTATGCTTAAGTTAGTTGCTTCTCTCTCTCTTGCTGAACTTTACCCTTGTGTGTTTTTAGCTTCCCCCATTTACTCTACAGCAATGCTTCTTTTACCTAAGCTAAAGATCCCTGCAGCTCCCAAAATACTGTGGGGTTTGCTCATCAAGTAGGTTACTACCATTACAATTGTGTTGTGAGAGTGGGGATAGGGACATGCTGAATCTGGGACACATAAAGGTGGCAGCTTGAAAGTGCTGCTTGAACCAGTTCATTGAGCCCAGGGACATATAAGGGGTCAGCTTGAAAGTACTGATTGACCCATCTGCTCAGACTTGCTCTGTTAGAGAGAAAGAGAGAGAGAGAGAGAGGAGTGTGTGTTCGTTCATCCAGGTTTGGAGAATCCCAGCCCTAGGGAACCTAGGTCCTGCAGGATAGCTCCATTGGGAGGGGACTTACCATAAGGGAGAAGTAGAGCTCCATACGGAAACACAAATGACACAATCAGTAGAACTACAGACACACACACACACCCCTTAGGCCCCTCCATCTCCACCAGATCCCAGCCCAGGGCTCTGTGAGAGGTAACACCAGCAGAGTGTGAGAGGTGACACCACCAGTCTAAATTGCTTACCTGTGCTACTTCCTATCTATCAATCCCTTCAGTTTGGGGCATGGCCCCTACTGTCCAAGCAGGCAATCATCTTACAATCAAAGGAGCCCAGAGAAGCAGGTCCCTGCTTGACTTGTAGTTCTTGTAAGAGGTGATGGGCAAAGAATGCTCTGATTGAGGGCTTCACCTGCTCTTTGGTCCCCTTTGAGGCTAACTCTTCTGCCTGATTTCCTGGAGAAGGATTAGTCTCCTCTGCAGCCTGTCTACCACCCTTTGCCTGGACTTCTGAGCTCCTTTTAATCTGCTTCTCCAGCAGGAGCATGTTTGGCAAGTCTGGGAGGCTGGTACTAGCTGGGCCCAGTGTGGGGTTTGTATATACCAGGGGTTCTCAAACTGGGGGTTGGGACCCCTGAGAGGATTGTGAGATTATATGGGGGGGGGGTCACGAGCTGTCAGCCTCCACCCCAAACCCTGCTTGCATCCAGTATTTATATTGGTGTTAAATATATTAAAAAGTGTGTTTAATTTATTGGGGGGGTCACACTTAGAGGCTTGCTGTGTGAAAGGGGTCGCCAGTAAAAAAAAGTTTGAGACCTACTGGTATGCCATCACAGTGTCAAAAAAGAAAATGGTTTTGTGATGTTGACAAAACAACACTTTCATCAGGAATTATACTCAGACCATTAACTCATTGTGGATAGGCCATCAAACAGCCAACTAGTAGTACCTTTAATGTGCTGTTGACCTGGGCTAGATTCATACTGGCAAATTAGTAGTGAAAGATTCCATATCCTATTGCCAGTCCTCTCTGCCTGCTGTATTCTTATGACAGAGTATGGTAGGCTGAATAGCTTCAAAATGCTCTATTATTCTCTATGAAAATGACATCACAACATTGATAACAGTGAGCTGATCAGAATAGCACTGATCCGAGTATCAGAGATCTATAACTGAGACCTCTGTGTCTTCGGCCTTCATAAAAAGGCTTTAAAAATCATATTAAACAACATTTTATCTCAGAATATGATGGGTTTTATCTTTACTGAAGCACTGCACAGAGCACTTGTGAAGAAAATGGAATATTAGCTCTCAAAAGTGAGAATTAAACAGTGAATAATCTTAAAAGAATAATGTGAAAAACAGCCAGATTACAATTTCAAATAGATATGTATTTTTCTTCCTTTATTTTATCTTAAAAGTCATGTCCAAGCTACACTCCAAACCCAGGAGAAAAGGCTGGTTTTAGATTTAAATGAAGAGACTTCACTATTCAATAATATCTTTTTTAAAAAAAAAATCTTACCATAAAGAGAAAAGAAAATAGTATCAACAAAACTGCAAAACCACACCAAGCCATTTTTTAAAGCAATCCTGGGAGGTACAATCTCTTTAAAAATGGGTCTTTCATTGTCTCCTCAAATTATATCATATGTGATTTCTTGCCATTTATATTTCTTGATGCTGGCTCTTCCAGTCAACTGAGACATGACCAAAGTTATTTTCCAGCCCAGTCTGGAAACGTGAGCCTGGGTTGTAACGATATGTGTCATGAAAACACACTAAAAGGACCATCTTATTTCCACATACTTATTTTGCGTCCAAATCTAACATCTACTAACAAAAAGAATGTTTTTTTTCCTAGCCAGGAGTGGTTTTGAAGGACATAGTGTAAATAAACTAACAAGATCAATGCAAATGTCATTAGCACACTGTTATATCTCCCTTCACAAAATAGGAGAACACTACTGACACAATGGAGTGCTACAGCAATCACCTATATAAGAATTGGTCATATTGATTGTGATTAAGGGAACACAGAAAAGGACAACAATTTAAAGTCTTTACACTGAAACAATCTTTTAAGACGTACCATCCACAGCTCCCACTAACTTCATATGGAGTTTTAGGTGCTTAGCAGTTCTGAAAAAAATCAGACTCTTAAGGTAAGTCTACCCAGCAAGAAAAGACCTGTAGGGGACGAGGCAGGACGATCTCAGAGCCCAGGCTCCCGCCCAAGCACAAATGTCTACACTGCAATTTTTAGTTTTGCAGCCGAAGCCCCATGAACCTAAGTCAATTGATTCAGGCTCTGAGACTTGGTGCCATGTGTTTTTTTTTATTATTTTTTTATTGCAGGGTAGACATATTCATAGTGTTTAATAGAGATGACTTGATGTCTTACAGTAACGGTCTGTCTAAGCCCCAATATCCCGTTACATAGCTAATGGGCTACATGTCCATCTCCAAGCAGCCAGATGAGGCAGGAACAGATGCAACTGGAGCTAGCTAATGTGGAAATAGCTACACCAGGAACAGGAACTGGAGCAGGAGCAGTCTGTTGAAAATACTAGCAATGGGAATCTTTCTGGGCAGGCAGTGATACTGAACAGACCAGAGAGACTACTTCCCTTAGGAACATATATGCCTATCTTGGGAATCATCTGGGTGGGTCATTACCTATGGATTGGCTGATCCCTATCTGAATGGCATGGGGCCTATCACAAGATCTGCAGATAATTGCCTTTGATGAGATTTAAAGCATCTCAGACTTAGGCAGGCTCAGGCATAAAAAAATTATGAAAGTTAATGTTTAAAATTAAATATACATAAGTTAAGAGGGAAGGTACTGTACATCTGGGGTCAGGCTTGAGTTATGAGGGATTACAGGTATCAGTTGCAAGGATCACAAGATATATACATATCACATAACCAGCATAGACCCAGATTGGGGTGCAGGAGTTTTTAAAGCGTCAGACGATAAGTGTCAAGTATCAGAGGGGTAGCCGTGTTAGTCTGGATCTGTAAAAGCAGCAGAGAATCCTGTGGCACCTTATAGACTAACAGACGTTTTGGAGCATGAGCTTTCGTGGGTGAATACCCACTTCGTCAGACGCAGGTAGTGGAAATTTCCAGGGGCAGGTATATATATGCTAGCAAGCAAGCTAGAGATAACGAGGTTAGTTCAGTCAGGGAGGGTGAGGCCCTGTTCTAGCAGTAGAGGTGTGAAAACCAAGGGAGGAGAAACTGGTTCTGTAATTGGCAAGCCATTCACAGTCTTTGTTGAGTCCAGAGCCAGTATCAGTGTAGCGAATAAGTACATGGGTGTGGTGCATCTCGTGGTTCATCACGGAAACAAGTGGGTTATTTCCCTGGTCGGTGGTCTTGATTACTCAATGTGGTATTGACGGTGTCCCGTGATGTGTTCCATATAGATGTTTCTGGACCACCTGATGGTGTCAGATACCATGAGCTGTCTCATGAGCTGGGCATAGCATCAATTCACTTTAGAGTTACAGCAGCCGCAGTCAAATGCAAGGGGGAAGGGAAAGGTTGTGGTGCTAAAAACCACCACAAACTTCCCTATGATAAGGGGTTAGCATGCTCCAAAACTGGAACGAGCCATGGCCAAGTGGGGATGGCAAGGTTTTGTGGGAATTTCATATGGCATCATTGGTTCTTTTGCATTCCCATAAACGTAATCAATTCGCTAATACATACAAGCCCACCAAGAAGAGTATGACAGACTGTTCTCCTTTTTCCATATCCATGCGCCCAGTCCTAGTGTACTGTGTCTTACAGAATGCACATGGGATAACTATTCTCTCCCCTTCAAAGATTATGACGTCCAAGAGTGAGAGTTTATTTATGTGGTTCCAATATCCCCTGGCTACTCACCATATATCACCTTTTTTCAAAACTTTCATTTCTCCCTTCTCATTCTTTTCAGTTCCCTTTTTATTTCTGTCATTTTCTGATTACTTATGGGAAGACTCTGCAGTACCACGTGAACCCGCATGCCCATTGCTTCACTAATGCGAACACTGGTATCAGTGATGGATTTTGTTGACAACGTGTCATGTATCACAGATTTTTTTGACACAGTGTCATAAGGTACAGTATATCTTTTCCTAGATGATGCACAATGCGGATGTTCTATCACTTCAAATGGAGAATCACTGTCTGCAATCTAGGGGATGCTGCACAGCATGATTTCTTTAAAATTGATTCAATTGGTTTATGTTCAGAGTCAACCTGAACATGGCAAACATACACATACTGATGAAATCACCTGCAGCCAAATGCAAGTGTTTATAGTTTCTTTTCTGTTTTTACACTATATTCCTCTGTTGGTGTGAGTAACGTTGGTATGTATTATAGAAATCTTTCTTCCTGGAACAGTGCTGCACCAAATCCATTCTGAAATACATCTGTTTTTTATTAGGATCAATGAAGGCAAGCACCAGATTCAATATCTTTGTGATAAGATCCTTTGTAGCCTGGAAAAGTTGCTTATCATACCTGAATTCACTAACTGGTTAGCAGCTGTTATTGTGGTGCACATGATTTCAAATATGTTTGGGGAAAATGTAGACAAGCTATTAAACTCACCAAGTGCTGTCTAGCTCTGCATGATCATATGACAATTCCATGTTCTTTATCACAAGGACAGCAGGTGGATTTGGTTAGAATTGGTCTATATAACATGATGTCCAAAGCAGTTTACTCTGAAAAGCAGATTATGCTTGGTCTCCTGGTTCAGACATATGCCTTCTTCATGTGGCCTCTGGTCAACGGTATCAAGGTCTGAATTCTCCTTTGATTGCTAATATTCTAGAATGTCATCAATGATGGCTCTTCGCAATGTTTTTGTAGCCACCTAGGTCCTAGATTATTATTATTATGCTTGTCTCTCTCACTAACAGAAGTTGGTTCAATAAAAGATATTACCTCACCCACCCTGTCTCAGTGATGGCTAAAACTGAAATGAATGAATCTTTCACATATCTTATTAATCTTCCATCGGAATTAATCTTACATTGAACAGATGCCAAATGTAAACAAACACTCTACAATAGCTCAAATCTGTATTTAGTCCTGATGACTGTTCAGACAATTTACCCGACCAATCCCTTAACCAATCCAGCATACAGTTTCCAGGTCTCTGATTTAGCAAACACCAATGAGCTGTGTTATCACTGGGTTAAGATGAAGGCTCCAAATAGCTTCTGAATTAGCCTGTTTAGGAATTTTCTGCAATGACTAGTGAGTTAACCCCATCTATAGGTTCTGTCACTTTAATTATAATTATTGTATTTACAATGTGATTTCATACTTGCTAGAGGCAAACATAAAACTCACTGACACAAAGGAAGTGTCCTTCTAATGAGGAGCGGTTCAAGAGGGCATAGGGTAAACAAACTAAAAAGACTGAGGCAATGACAATAGCCCATTCCGCTGCATGGATTTCCCAAGTTGACTCTTATTGGGGATATGATTGTTCAAAAAACATTTGAGCTCACAGTACATGCCCTAACTAGAATCCTAGCCTATAAATGAATAGCAAAATTATGTCAGGCCAGAAGACAACATCTCACAGAGCCGCATTTCAGTCCCATAAAGCTCTGTTCTGTTCAGTAATTTCATTTCCTAGTGAACATGTCTGAGGTTCTATGTTTCTTTTCTGCAGACTTTTGCCATTTAAATTGCCTACAGTACAGTCATTAGGATATATTTCTGGTGCTATGACTCCAATCATATCAATTTCAAACAATGGCATAAGGAACAGTGGAGAAATTAATTATTCAAGGCCACTATTACTACATGCTAGAGGGAATTCAGAGGAGATGTTACAAATATTAATGCACTTCTATCCACTAGCTCATTTCTTCCTCCTCTCTCTTTTCCGAGCTCTGAATTTATATCTCATTCACCTCCCATTCTAGACATCTTTGTCCCTTAAGCATATTATCCCCATAAGCTCCAAAAGAATGATCTTTAAGACAAAGTGGAAGCAAAATTATTTAATGTATACTCTACCCTTTAACTGTTTGTTTCATTAAGTTGTGTGAAAGGAATAAGATTGTTAAAAAATCAATACACAAGCCAAGGTCAAACTCCCATGCAAAGATTCCAGAAATTAGATCTTTTATTATTTTGAATAGGTTCCTATTTGAGATAGAATTGAACTACCCAAACACCCATGAACTTTGGAAAAATTCGTGTCTGGGCCCAAACTCCGTAGTCTAGGTCTATTTGTAAAGGGATCCTTTAAAAAAGTACAATGCTTTTTACAAGAGAGATGAGGATATGAGTTACATCTTGTTTTCACCTGACAACAGTTTACTGAATACCTCCTTGAGCTGGTTGATGCACATTAAATGAGTTAGTGGTCTGAATACAAATTCCCAATAATTTGAAGTCCATGTCAGAAAACCCACCATCACAATTAGCATCTACGCAAGCCACGATAGATGCCTAATCTCTTCCCCTATAAGAGGTCCACTCAGAACATGGCAGAGACACAATGAAGGAGAGTGTGCTGCGCCAAATCTAAATAAAGAGGATTTCAGTCTCTGGTTCTTGTAGCACTCTTCAACACTCAATTCACTTATTTTTAAGCGGTTTTTCCCATCAAACTTCTTTCACTTCTCTGAAAATTAATTAATTGTGAGACAAGAAACTTCCAAAATAACTTCATTTGTTTATTTTGATGTAAAATGCAATCACTATTTTCCTTTTAACATGCTTAAGCCTTGGTTATCGTATTGCTTTGCTAGTAACAGTGATCATAAATGACCCTCCCCCCAATCGAAGGTAGCCCAATGTAGAAAAAGCATATGGTGTACTATGGTGTATGGTGTACTTGCCAGATCTGAACTTCCCTCACCTAACCAAAGGCTAGATTGAGATTTTGAAAATGTGTTTATACAGGTTAGTAAACTGGAATTAAGGGCTTATCTATACTTGAAACACTACAGCAGCACAGCTGTGCCACCGTAGGCACCACCTCTAATACTGACAGGCAAACCCCTCCTGTTGATGAAGGTAATCCCGAGAGGCAGCAGCTAGGTTGACAGAAGAATTTTTCTATCAACCTAATGTTATCCACATGGTGGGTTAGGTCATCTTAACTACACTGCTCAGGGGTGTAGATTTTTCACACCCCTGAGTAATGTAGCTGGTTCAACCTAACTTTTTAGGGTAGATCTGGCCTAAATAAATATTTAAACTCAAGATACCTGGACCTTATACAGGAGTAAGTGGGTGCTGCTTACTCCTTTCCTAGAGCAGGTAGGGGCAGTTAATAGACACAGTCTCAGCACCCCTGCCTACACTTGCTATCCAATGCAGCAGAACCAGCATGGTACCAGAGGACAGCAGGGCTACAGCTATAGACAAGGAGCAAATTACTACCTCCGTGGGATAAGTAGAGGAAGAAGTGACCTGTCACTCACTAAGCCACAAACCACTTCCTTGGGATGCTCCTGGGGCACAGCAACTATCATGCCCCTTACAAAACATCTGTGTTCTAGGGATACAATCTAGGAGTAACAGTAACTTGCACTGAGGCAAATGGGGTAGTAGTCAATCTTCAGTAATTATATTCACCGGTGAGTAGCTTTTAATCTGGCATTCTCCATAAAACATAAGTAAAAGACATGTATTTTTCCCATCCTAATCCTTTTGCAAATTTTTGTTGTGGAAACCTTTACTATCGTGTTTTAGCAAGCAGGCCACCTAGTGCCTAAAAGCAACAAATACTCCATTATGGTCTAAATATTAAAATATTCTATAAACGTAAAAATACTTACACTGTAGTCAACATAGGGGTATCAAAATGATCTTACACTGTGAATATGTGTAGTGCACATACAACTATACCTTGTATGTTAGCACACCCAAACAATAGTTTTTCCTTAGGGTGGGATTGTGACTTCTTTTTGTTTTGTACAGTATCAAGAACGCTCACAACATTCAATAATAGTGATTTGATTGCTTTGCAAAACTAATTTTTGTAAACAAAAGAATCTGATCAACATTAAAACTGGAAGCTATTTATTTTACATTTTACAAGAATAAATGCAACTGTAAAATGTAAAATAAATAAATAACTTCCAGTTTTAATGTTGATCAAATTCTTTTGTTTACAAAAATTAGTTTTGCAAAGCAATCAAATCACTATTAAAATGTCTCAACACAGATAGTTTCAACCCACAGCGTAAAGGAAATAAATGGCACTATTTTTCTACAACTAGACTTCCCGTTGCCCATGGCCACATTTAATTTGCTATTAGATCAAATGAGTTCCAAATGTAGGATATTTTTTTAAGACTGAAAATAGCACATATCTGGCATAGCCATTCCAGCAAAAAAAATTCTTCTTCTAATTTTCTTACTATCTCAGGGCTTAATTCTCTTCCTTTAAAATAAGTGGCAAAACTCATATTGATTTCAAGGGGTACAGATTGGGGCCATAAAGATGACTGTTCCATTTCAGTGACATACTGCTTTAATATAAATTAGACTGCCAACACCATCTCAAAGCAATCTCAAGCACAACAGTCAATGGCTCAGGATCAGACCCTCCGTAAAAAAAAAAAAGAGCTTCCCCTTCTGTTCTTGGCTGAATTAGAAAGTACCCAAATTGCTCTCCAGGGAATCATGATGCAAGATTTTCACTCTGTGGGAAGGCGAGACTCAGTTATTGGCTAATTATTTAAAAACTGAAAGATTTCAGATTTAAATATTCCACAAAACACTGTTAAACTACCTCAGTGACTCTATCCCTGTACAATTAAAGCCAGATTGTGAACTCCTTCCTCACACCGGCATGCACACACTCACACAAGTGCCAGTGAAGTTACTTGGGTTCCACCTTTAAGTATGTGTGCTGACTAAGAAGTTCGGAATCTGACTTTAAAACATGACCGGTAAAACTTTCAAAAGCACCTAACATGACTTAGGAACCCCAGTTCTATTGACTTTCAATGGGACTTACACATCTCGGTCATTTGGAAGCTTTGAAAATTTTACTCTACGCTCTAAGTGTTCACGATGCAAATGGCTTCAATAAACCTATTTAAATGGAGGAAAGCCTACTCTCCTGGCTCCTAGGCTCTTAAATTCAATTTCCAAATTTCAGTTTTTACATGCAAAAGTGATATGGAAGACCAATGTGGCTATAAATAAGAAGGAAAAAATAGACAGGAAATCTCCTTTAAGTAGTAGATCTAAATTTGGGGAAGAGTTGCTACCCACCTTCTTGTGCATCTCTATTAAATCACTAAAGGTTGTTAACCCAAAAATGCCTTGCACCATCGTGAATCTTGCCTCATATGTCAATCTGGCCCACGGTGAAAGGCGTGTATAGGGAAAAGACCTTTTTTTCCCCGCACTTAGTGGAAGCATCCAAAGGAGCCAAGTTTTAGATTTGCAGTCCAGATTTAATATTTGAAATTGCTGGATCCAGGTTGAGCCTTAGTGATATTCTGGGATCTATCTGTGAAAGGAAATAATTTTGTGTGAAAAATTCTATGCATATTTCTCATCTCTTGGTGGCAGCAAGATGTGCCATAGCTGTATATTAAAAGAATAAAGAACTCAGACATGATTGTTTGGTTTAAAAGGGCCTGGGAGACATTTCTGATGGAAAAGCTTCCTGACAATACAAAACACGTCTTAGTGATTTCAGCACAATCTGGCTTTTTTTTTTTTTTTTTTTTTTTAAGAATCTGAACAAAATAATCCTTCAAAACCAAATAGGAGATAAGATAACTAGAACCACTTTTCTTTATTATAGTTTAGGCAGAGTCTTACATGCAAACCTCTAATGTTTCCAACCTCTCCTTTCCTTACTTTATTATCCATATATAACACATGCATACATCTGTAGAATTCTTCAGCTTTTATTGCAATGTCTTTGCTGTGACTTCTCCTGTAAAGACTTACGCATGGGAGTAACTTTATTCCTGCAAATAGTCCTGCAGACTGACTGAAAGCAAGGAGATTAGTCACATTAATAAAGTTATTCATGTGCAAAAGTATTTGCAAGATCAGGGCCTAATTGTGTTACTCCCAGAAAGCAGCAAATAGCATTTACATTAAAAATAGGGGAGGAAGAAAAATATTTGTTTCCAGATGATGGTACTTTATTGTCCAACTAGCTTTAAAACAGCTTAGCTGATTTTTTCTGGGTAAATTTAGAAGCACATCTAGTTTTCTTACCATTTAGCAAATCTTTTAGAAGACTTCTCATAAGTAATTGCTCCTGTTAAACTCAACACTAAATACAGTACATTATTTGCACAGAGGTTAGTCTTGTATAACTTTACCATTTGGTGAAATGGAGACAGAAAGTCAGGTGTAGGTCTATCAGCCATTCAAGTCTCTATTGACTGGCTTAATTAGTCTTGTACATTTTAAATCCAAGTAGAATGGTATTAAAGAAAATAGAGTGTTTTTTTAATTGGATGATGGTAAAATCCCTCTAAGCGCTCTGACTGTCTGCTGTGTTCAGAGAATCTTGAAAAAAAATTTCACAGATTTTAACTGATTTTTGCAATAACAGTATGTCTAAATTATATTCAATGTGTCAGCTCATTTCCAGACTAAAATGATAAAAGCATATTCAGCTCCTGTAAAGCTGATCACTTTAAGAAAAAATAAGATAATTAAAAGCTGTTACAGCTGACACTGCAACACAGCAGTTTCAAAATTCTGCACTAATTACAGCTGCTAACTTTTAACAGTAAGTGTAATAGTGAGTCAGATCTGACATAACTATCGCACCCCAATCTCTTCCCCCAGAGAAGGACTTTTGGAAAAGGATTAAGCAATACAATTACGAATATATCCAGCCAGACCCACTGTAGTTTTCAAGAGCTAATCTCTGCTTCAGTAAACTGACTTTAAATTTTCTAGTACAGCACTCACAATTACTGCTCATATTGAAGTTTCTGGGGGTTTGTCCTCTTGCTTCAACACAGTGATTTTTCCAGGGACAAATTAATCCAATTGGTCCAATTCACAGTTCCCTAAAGTTCATTTACCCCCTTGTTCTCAAAACATGAAGGGGCCTTATAGGGCAAAAAATGGCCTGTTGATAATATCCCCTGGCACAGTGTACTCCCACTCTCTAGCAAGAGTGGAGCTAGAGTGCAAGCTTTTTGCCTTCCTTGTTCTCACTCCTAGACATAAGCAGTGGCATCTCAGGGGAAGGGAGGGGGTGTGGCTGAAGTTTAGTGCTCTACCAGTATTCTCTCCTTTCCAGGTTATTAGGGTGTCATTGGAAACAGGCTGTAAATTAGCACAGCCTCCAAATTGCTCTAACATACTGGCAGACTCTCAGTTGCCACACAATGTGGGGAGCACAAAGCCCCCAGGTATTCCTGCCCCAGCTGAAGCAATGCTAAAATTGAGAATCAGGGCCAATACACATCCATATGCCTTTTTACACAACTGTGTAAAGTAGTTGTAGGGCACTAACTGTATCTGAGAATTTTTACACAGGAGTGGTTTTCAATATTTTTTTTTGCCAAATGCTTAGACTTGTCCATGTTTATGAATGAAATACCTGGTGACATAATACATTAAACAGAAAAGTTATGGTAGTCACACATATAATCATGAACTGCTTAGAAAGAGAAACAAACACGCACATCCAAAAGCTAAACTAAAGATGATACCCCTTAAGAGAAGTGTTTCAAACAGACTTCTGAATAACAACTAAAAATACAGACTGGGACAAATTCACCCCTGAGGTAAGTGAGCACAACTCCATTGATTCCAATGGCTTCTCAGAACATGAAGACAGTGCAGAAGACACTTTTAGCCCTTTATGTCTGATGCTCTTGGCAGCAAGTCTCTTTCCTGCAGACAGTGGATGCTTTGTAAAACTGCCACTCCCCCTAGGCACTGCTATAGGCTCCAACTATCTTTTAGATCTGTAACCTCCATAGATTAGTTGTTGGTTTCAGAAGTTATTGCTGAATCCAAGATGAAGCCAAGCATCACTTTAACTGTAAAGAAGCCAAAAATGTATCTGAAGATTGACCTCAATGAAAGTTGAATCTAAATTCACTGCAATTAAACTCCTTACAGAGGACAGCTTCTTCCTAGAGCAAGTATTTTCTAATAAAGCTAAGGTGGCCAGTAATGTTACACTTTCTGTGGACTTCACATTTATTCTCTCTTTGCCAGCTGGATTTCACTTTGTAGTAAATTTACAGAAGTGTAATGTGAAGCAAAATTACTTTTAAGCTTAACAACATTGATTGCAGGAACACTGAGATCTCAGAAAGAATAACAAATTCCAGCTATGGAAAGTTTCCTTCTACAGTGCACCACCTGCCAAATGCCCCAGCTAGCAGCCATCCCCTATGTGCAGAGCGGCTGGAATAAAACAAAACAGTGCAGCAGTTTCTAATGCTAAAGATTCTTTTAAATACCAGTACTTCACAACACACCCTTAGTTCCCAAAGCAGGTCATACAGTCTGTTTTGTGAGGGAGGGTGGAACAACACAGTCCCTTCAATAGGACAACAAGGAGGCTCTCTGCTTGTGTTTCCCTCTGCCTGCCCATGAATTTGCCGCCAGGTGGAGATTTTTCCCACCCCCCACATTTTTCCTGTTGTAGGGGCTACGTTCTTTCCACTCTCTCTCCAGGAACAGCCTGTGGGACCCATCTCCCAAGCCCCAAGAATCCAAGCAACTCAGAGTTGACCAGCAGGACACCAAAACCATCTATTCAGGGGTCCTCTGACCCTAATGACTGTGATCCTGACCCCTACTAGTGCTGTTCCCATAGAGCCGCTATACCAAACATATGCTTACCTGTGTTTTAACAGGTTTCACTATCACAGATGGAGCTCTGCAGAACAGCTAATACAGCTCCAGGCTGTGCTACCTTTTCTGTGGAATTTCCATGGGGTCAACAGGGGGACAAAGTATAGCACCCTCAATTCTGCTTCCTGCCTGTTCACTACTCTTTCCCTCCACCCCACAGCCTGTCCAGTCCTTGGAAGATAGATCTGACATAACAATAGCACTCCAACCTCTTCCCAGTAAGGTTCCAAGATATAGTGGGAAACCAGTGTCAGAAGTGGTTGAGCTCCCTTCTGTCTTTTAAAGGACAACTTCCCTCAGAGTAAACTGCCACAGACAATTCAGACAGCCCACCCACCACGGAAGTATGCAGTATGATCAAGATTTTTCACATCACCAGGATTTTCAGTCAGTCATATTTCAGTCCATTTAAGGTATCCTGAGAGTAGAAGTTAGTAAAAAAGAAACTTGTATTAAACAAATGAGACAGATTCTAAAACAAGAAACTTCCAAGGGGATTAGTTATCTCAGCTACAAATATTTTTAAAACTGCAGGTGCTCATAATTATTTGCAAGGGGAGAAGAGTAATTATGGAAGTCTTCAGGGAGGCTATCACACGGAAAGGTAATGAGTGGAAGATGTATGGGTTTCTGAAGGGTGTTTGCTTAGGTTTGTGGAATCATCACTGGAATGTACATTTACCTTATTTGTTCTTTTTCGATTGTGCTTTTAAAATGTTATACTTATTCCCTTTTATATCATTAATTTTTTAAAAAGCTGCCAGGTGTCTTCATTTTTTTAAATTTCAAACATCTACATTTTGAAAAATATGCTTATTAAGTGAAATGAAATCTTGTATTCCTCAAATAGATAAACCTGTTCAAATCTTACTAGATCATCACCAACATAGTATTCAAGCAATAGGGTGAAAAATGAGGATATCTTTTGTATTTGAATAAAGATGGACTGTGCTTAGACAAGAGGCCAACAACAGAAAGATTCAATATATTATCTTGTAAAATTACTGTTGTACCACAACACTGTATCTTACTAAGGCTATGGCTCTGACTTGAAAGGATAAAAGCTAGAAAATTCAAAACAGTTGAAAGTCTGTCCTTAACCACATCCCTACGCTTATACCTGGACCCCTAGATACTGACAGATTGTACGTACAATGGCCAGATTCTCATTCTGCTGTACATTACCATCACTCCAATTACTTCAAAGGAGCTGTGCTGATTCACACCAGCTAAGGTTCTGGCCCAATATATGATTATAGATAAGGCCCTACCAAATTCATGGCCATGAAAAATGTGTCATGGATCATGAAATCTGGTCTTTTACGTGCTTTTACCCTATACTATACAGATTTCACGGGAGAGACCAGCGTTTCTCAAATTGGAGGTCCTGATCCAAAAGGGACTTGCAGGGGGGTTACAAGGTTATTTTAGGGGGCTCATAGTATCACCACCTTTACTTCTCCTCTGCCTTCAAAGTTGGGTGGCTGGAGATCAGCATTTGTTAGCGGGGCACCCAGCTCTGAAGGCAGCACCTCGCCAGCAGCAGCATAGAAGAGTGACAATACCATACCATGACATTCTTACTTCTGCACTGCTACTGGCAACGGCAGCTGGAGAGTGGCGGCTGCTGGCTGGGAGCCCAGTTCTGAAAGCCACGTCACTGCCAGCAGCAGCATAGAAGTGTGCGTAGCAATACTGCAAGCCCTCCCTACATTAACTTTGTGCCCCCTCCCCCACACAACTCCTTTGTGGGTTACTACCCTCCAACAATAACAACACTGTGAAATTTCAAATTTAAATAGCTGACACAATGAAAATTTATGATTTTTAAAATCCTGTGACCGTGAAATTGACCAAAATGGACGGTAAATTTGGTAAGGCCCCAATTATAGATGTAGGCATAACAGGTCAAGCTAACAAAGGAATTCGAGAAATAACTATTTCCTGGTATTTTTTGTGTATTCTTTAGTTTGTATCTTACTACAGCATCAGTGGTCTTTTCAATAAGTTTGTCTTTTGGTGTCATGGTAATTAGGAAATTGTATACTGTATGCACAATAGATTGTAGTGACTGCTTTATTGCCACTGTGGTTCATCACAAAATGTTTTTAATTTGTACATGATATGCTTGGCATATTCTGAGTTTCAAATGATAGCTCCTATTCCGCAGATACCTATGAGAGTAAAAGTGGAGAAAGAAAGTAAAACTCCCTACACTAAAGATAAAATAGTAGCTACTTCCTTTGATTTCCAATTTTAAAATTGTTTTATTTAAATACTCTACAACTTGAGTCAAAGGAGTTACATCAAGAAGTAGTTTAGCTAAATCCTGAAGTCCTGACATAGACAAAATCCTCCATTGACTTCAGTTCCTATTGATTTGTATTGACTTCCCATTGAGACAGACAAAGCTTCTATGGCCCTTATCTGACCTCAGTTAGTAGTAGCTTTGGTCTGTGTCACATCTCCAGGATTGGGCCTTTTCTGGCCTTATCTACAAGTGCAGGACTGAATGCTGTAGAGAATAATCTCACATCCTCAGAAAAGATTCGCACAAGCCTTCACCGATGTACTACTTGCTAATATCTCAATCTGGTTCTAGAGGAACCATCTCCAGGGTCAAGATGGGAGTTCAGTCTTAATGTGGGGTATACAGTAGCTTAATTTATTTAATCTGGAGCCAGTGTGATGGTATAAAAACCTATCAAGAATCCTCACAGTAGCCAGATTTGTGTCAGGTCAAAAAGTGTCAGTTTTTTAATATCAACAGAAGATTATCAAATAAAAATATCTGAAGAGCACTCTGAATAATTAAAAGCTAAAAGCAAGAACTGATAATCAATGGCATTTTAAAAATGATTTTTATTAGTAGTAGCAGGTTGATTTGGCATGTCCTTCTGTTCTGCTAATGAAAATAATATGGACAATGAAGAAAGCATTCACCTTTAATCTCTAAATGCTGATGTGGGGAAGAAAAAGGAAGAACCTTATATATGTTACAGACCTGTCAACCCAGTTAGCATTGCTTCAAGACTGACACTTCCCTAACAAAGTAAAAAAAAAAAATGCAAGCATGCTCCTCAAGTGACATACATGGATGCAACTCCACTGAAGACAATGGGGGCTGCACCCATTTACATCAACCGAGGAGCTGACCTGCAGTCTTTGTTATGATGATGTACATTTTTTTGGAATCAGAAAGCAGCCTCCCTCTTCATCTATTGAGTAAACTTAATACTCAAGCAGAACACATGTTCCCTTTTCCACAAAAAAGCAAACAGAGAAGCCTTCCAGTTTATTTGCACTATTTTCTAGATAAAAACTGACAGATTTAGTATGCATGCAAAGTGCAAGACTGACACGTCTGGTCCTGCATGAACTCCCATCCCATACCAATATGCCTTAACTTCAATCACCTCCTGGCAAGTTCAGTTCTACAGGATATTTATATGGGAATTATCAGGTGCAAAACAAATTTTCAAGTCACAAGCATTACTAGCAAACCTCTTGGATTCTACCAAGCACACAAGTTCCTGCCATTGCTGCTTTGTGATGGTCTTTTTGGGAAATGATATATTGCAAATGCAAATCTTATCCCCTGTTTTATTCAGCATTTGCTTCTTTTTATATCTGAAATAAAATATACAATCAGGAAAAAGGAGGAACCTACTCCTTATCCACAAACTGTAGCCAATACATGCCCCCGTTAGATTCTGAAAAACCTGTAGCTTTAAAAAGAGTAAATGCGAAATTTAAAACCTATAAGATACTTGTTGACATGTTTCACTTAGCAACACTACAAATAAGCAACAGTAAAGAGATCAACATAGCATTAGAGGTAAGATTTTCTCTTACAATGGGATGGATTGCTATGACTGACAGTCAGTGATACTAAGAAGTTGATCTGGGGCTCTAGTCCCAGAGGAAGGCCTTTACAGTGCCAATTTCAACACTGCTACCTGGTAACTCC
This sequence comes from Chelonoidis abingdonii, assembly GCF_003597395.2. NCBI lineage: Eukaryota > Metazoa > Chordata > Testudines > Testudinidae > Chelonoidis > Chelonoidis abingdonii. Next base: position 72,470,353 of record NC_133776.1, read on the forward strand.
TTTGACTTCAGTGGAGTAACAGCAGGGCTGAACGTGGCCCCCATTACCATCACATCTGAGCACCTCACAACCGTTAATGAATTTATCTTCACAACTCCCCTGTGAGGTAGGGAAATACTATTATCCTTATTTCACAGATGAGGGACTGAAGCACAATGAAACTAAGTGACTTACCCAAGACACAGTGAGAACATGGCAGAACAGGGACTGAAACCAGGTTTCCTGAATCCTCACCACTGAATTATCCTCCCTCTATATTCGGAAGCAGGAAAAGAGACTCAGTAGGAAAAAAAAAAAAATCACTCGTAAATTAAGCATGATTCCTCATCATAAACTTCAGCGGAACCCAACAGCTTCATTTCAAGCGGGTTTATAAGAGAGTTTCTGATGTATTCAACATTCTGGTGTCTATGCGGGTTATCTGCACATATTAAAATTTGGACCCACATTTCAAATACACCCATGATTAGGATTTTCCCCCCCAATCAGGCACTTTGTTTCAGCCCATTACAAAGATATTATCCAGCTGCAAAGGTCTGATCAAAGTCATGATTTCTAACACCTCTACCAAGCCAGGTAGGGTGTTTCAATCTACAGAACTGGTTCAGACCCACCGCTAATTAAAATCATGTCACAACCAGAAAACAGGTGCGAGACATGCCATTGGTAACCCCTAGTATGTTCTCTTAGATCTGTAACTCCCTGATGATAGTAAATGTGACTTGACAGAGCCCAGAACAACATGTTACACGTTTTTTGTCTTACTGTGATCCAGTTTCACTATTGTTGGGACACTCTGTGGAACAATCATTTGGATTTTCTGTTGTAAATTTATGGGGTTACAAGTTAGGAGAACAACATTAAATTTTGGAGAATCTGTTCCATGTTTGACCTTGAGACCAAGACATCTTGAATGTTGCTTGAGCACACACACTTAAATCCAGCTCCAGCTGGGATCTAATTATTGATAGAGCTCTGCCCATGTGAATGAGCAGCAGAATCCAAATTCATCCCTAAATAAATGTATTGACTTCAACCCTTGGAATGAATACGGCACAACCAGAGTCATCTGGTGAATTCTCCAATAATCCTCCCAAGCCAGACAGAATGTTCCAGCCAGTGATAAATTCAGATTGATTTTTGTTGCTGCATTTGTGCACAGGAAAGAACAAAGATTTTTGCATACAGTTCTCCTTGACAACTGAATTTTAGCCCCAAATTCTCATTAACCTAGTGCCTTTTAAGTTATGCATTTATTTATCTATTTATGAATTTTGCTCTGAAAGCAGTGACTGAAACACCAATATCTACACTCTGTGATTATTCTCATGAAAGAGGAGAGGGTGGGAACTCAGCCAAGTTCTTTTCATCATTTCAGCTTTCTGGCTGCTATAATTTTTGAAATGGGTATACTGTGGAGGTGATGTCAAACCTCCAGTAGGGAGTTAAAAGTATCTGAGAGAACTGGCATACACTAAAATAAAATAAAATTCCATTTCCCCCTTTCTAAAGCAAAGACTGTATTTCTGATTGAAATCCCATCCTGTAGGTGGTTGTGTTTTAACTTTAAATGGCATGCCTGAACTTTATGACTTTCTGCCTTTTACCTTCCAGCAAGTTTTATTTTTGGTTCAACTCAAGTATAAAAATGGACAATGAATTTCTCTTCTCAAGTTTCAGATAATTAGTAAACCCTTAGAATACTCATTATAAATAGATCAAAGCTTTTCAACTCTACTTCACTCCTTTTAGATCAAACTTGAACTGCCACCCCATCTCTCCCCACCAGCCCTGCTGATATCCCATTTTGTGTTCCCTTACATTATTCACACCAAAAATACTGAATTATTCAGCATTTTAAAAAATAATAAGAAACTTCACTTATACCAGAGGAACTTTCATACCACTAGAGATCCCTTCCCTCTATTAACTTCTCTATTTCTAATCTGGATTCTTTTGCCCAATATATTTAATGACTTGGTCCCTCATCCAGATGTTAAAAGATATCGAAAGCTAATAAACAGAATGCATATAAGATGCAGTAGGTTTAATAAAAAATATAAAAATACACATGCAGATAATGAACGAATCCTCTCATTCCGGCAACAAGTACCCAGAATTCCTGACAATACTTCCATAAACCAGGCTGCCAGGACAACTGGGAAATAATGCTGTAAATCAGTATACACTATAAAGCAATAGGTGGATATTATCTTCATCCACAGTATCCATTTAGATCAGGACAATAATGCAGAACGAGCTAGACTAGGAGTCTGAATTCCAGAGAGAAAACTGAGCAGCCTTTTGAATGCCAGGAAACTCTTTTCTGTGCAGATTCGGTAGCTTACAGGAGTGGAAAGCTGTACAATAACAATTGGGTGTAAACTGCTTCACTAAACAGTTTCTAAATATATTGAGCAAGACTGAATGGAACCAATTCAAAATAAAGAATAAGAGAAACAGCAGTAGAATAATCCTTGAATCTGTTTTCTTTAAAATTTATGAAGAACCTGCCAAGTCAGAAGTGCTATGTATGCATCTTGTTCTCATGTATCACAAAAGATAATAAAATTTAATTTCTAAAAATAATAATAATAAGCTACTTTATCAATCCATTGGCAGAAGCAGGTAGGCAATTTTTAAACATTTTAACTGCATGATATTATTCTTTATTAGTATTCAGAATTTCTCCCTTTGTGGAATCCTTTCAGAGCTTTGCCAGAGACTGCACAGGTCAGGTCTTTGGGCTCTCTCCACAGTTCTACGTGAAGTCCCTCAACAAAGTAGCTCTTGTAAGAGGTTTCAGGTTTTGCCTTCCTTCTACAGATCTTTTCCTTTATAGTCTTTTTTACTATTAATACCACAACACACTCACATATGCTATATTCTCTGGACCAGATCTTCAGCAGTAGTTCCAAATCAGAGTAGTTTCGTTGGTTTAAAAGGAGAAAACCTACTTTACACCAGTTAAAACTCTAACTCTTCATTTTCAGTAATTAGAATTTTTAATTTTGGATGGATCATTTATTTATTTATTTTTAACACTCTTATTTAATTCTTTCAGGATTCCATCCTGGCTTCTAAACTGTTCTACAGATGTGATTGCCAGCTATTGCAGTTAATAACTTGAAGCCACAGGCTTCAATTGATAAAGAGTGCTGACCCTATGTACCAACTCCTGGATCAAGTTCAAACACAGCACTGTGTACAGCAGTGATAGAGTAAGGCCTGTGGTGTCATTCAGAACCGTAGCTGTTCAATGAAACTGGACAAGTCCGAAAGAGATGATGATGCCCTTTCAGAGCAGTTTAGTTCAGCATATTATAATGTGTCATTCACACAGGTTGGCTTGTCATAAACAGGGCTTTGATCACAATGCACTTAATATGTAAGAACCTTGGTACTAAATGCCAGAACATCATGCAGTGGCACTGATTACTTAAACTGAAGTTTGCATATTTGCTCAGGATTCTTGTCATTTTGCAAGATGGCTTTCAGGCAAGGGATTTTTTTTTTTTAAAGCAATTGCTGATTCAGTATATTGATCTGAGAGCAACCAAGAGGAAAAAAAAGGATTAAAACCGCACACTTCCTGTATTTTCCCCTCAGACAATTCTCTGGAAACACCTGCAGCTAGGTATGTTAATGTTACTACTGCAATATCATCTCCTAGATTTTTTTTCTATTTTCCTCTCTCTTTCATATTTCCAAGAAAGTAACACACACATTTACAAGACCCACAGTAACACTAATGATGCCATGTCCTGAACAGCGGCACAGCAGAGCTCCACAAATGAGTTTATTGTTTCCACCTTCCCATTTCTCTCCTATTGTTTACTGCACTCATTTGTTGTTGTCTTAGTTCTACATTCTTCAGGACTGGGACTGTATCTTCTTCTATGCTTATAGGCAATATGCAGAATGGAGCAACCAATCTTGATTAGGGCATTTCAGCTTTGCCACAATTCAAGTCATACTGTTCAAACATTTCCCATATTCGGGATCTTCATTTTTTTCAGCCACAAGATTACATGTTTCAGACAAATTTGTATCTGCCTCCCTGTTATTGTATCATTTACATGAAAAATAAAGAATAATTAAGGTCAGGTTATAGAAAGAGTCATTTACCCCAATACCGCAAATCCCACAGCATTTTAAGTTTCCAGCATGAATAATTTTTTGTACCTTCATTTTGGGTCTTTCTCCCACATTGCATCCCACATCTGGAACTTGGCAGATTGAGAGGTGTGATACCTTTTTGTGTAAGAGAGAATGTTATTTTGAACTCATTTTCATCACACTGAGTTTATTTCCAGTGCTTTGGAAATACAATGCCTCACTGTGACGCACCCCACCCTTTACACCAGTGGGTTGTCCCATTGATTATTCAAGCAAATGCTTACCAAAGTAAGTAGACACAGGGTCACAATCTCCCCCAATGAGTAAAGTACATTTCTTGCCCACAAAAGCCTATACTTTAAGATAGGCATACCCTAAACATACCCAAGTCAAAATGGGTGACGATAAGTAAAGGAGGCTCTATCAATTATTGGTAAATGGAAGAAAGTATGAAAGGTTGTACAAGAAGAGGATTTTGAAGATATGGGTTCTTTGTGGTCAAGAACAGGGAGACTGTTCCAATGTCCAAGTGCAGAGGAGAGCAGGAGTAAAGGCAGAAATAAAAATGACACCACAGACGACAAAGGGAAAAACAAGAAATGAGGAATGGAAGGTGGGGGCAAGGGAAAATACAGAGAAATGAGTGGATGTAGGATCCTGAAGGCAGCCTTGTGGGACGCCAGTTAAGAGATTCAAGAATTGGGATGATGTGGAAAAAAGAGGACTTTAATAAAGAAATTCTGAATTGATCTGAAGGAGTAGAGAATTAAGATACCTATAGGCTGGGGACTCTCACATTAACTGAGGCAAGAGATGACCAAGACAAAGGCCAAGGTTTTAGCAATGGGGACACTGAGAAATGGGTGAATTTTGGTGATATGAAGAGAAACAAGCAGCACAATTTAGTAAAAGCTTGTCTCCAGTTAGATCAAAGAGAAGAGTCAAAAAACAACACAACACTACTGTACTTTTCAAAGTGAGAAAGGTCAGCTGAATCAGGTTCTTGGGTAAAAAGACATCTGAAGATAAAGGAATATTGTGCAAGAAGCGGGAAATTCAGCCCTGTACAAAGGGCCAGCACACTTTAAGTCCCACTTCACTCCTCAAAATAGCACTTCTAACAATCCCTTGGCAAGTTTATCCGGCTTTCTATAGGAGAATTTTTAAATGAATGTCAGCAAATGTATTTCTGGGCAACAATTGTGCTTTTGTAGGCCCAAAGAAAAACTGTATTTCTACACTATTCCATGCATTGCCAACCCCAAATCATATACAGTAAATGGCATTTAAAAAAAAAGAAAGTATTTAAAAAAAAAGTATCTACTTCTTAGCAGCATGCCAAAAATGAATAAAAATGAATTAAAATAATTCCCTTAATAGTGCACAAAGTTACAAACACATTTTTAATAAATATTCTCATGATTATATTTAACTTAACTGTTCCCAGACAGCATGGTAGACTTATCCCCAAACAAACAAACAAACAAGCAGAAAGATTACAAAATCAAACAGTGCAAATTTTCCTCTCTTTTCTTCTTGTCTGTGGCCTTTTAACACACTTCCAATTTATACCAGTGACATTAGCAGTAACTCCAGAGCGCTAAAAACTCAGAACTAGCACAAGGAAGAAAAATACAACTCCCAGCTTCTAAAGCTTTGAGATAATGTATAACCACTCAAATGTCAGTGTTGCATCACCAATATCTGGTTTTCCTTTTCTTATCTCTCAGTTTTCTTTTACCAGTTTTGTTCCCTCTACCCTTAACAGAAGCAGCATACTCACTATGCAGACTATGTGCTGACTGCACTGGTGCCAAGAATGCAGATCTGATTGGGATCTAGCCCTAACTTTCAATTTCCCACCAGAACCAGCTAAGATACACCATACCAAATATACCAGAGGACCTGAATTAACAGTAGCTAGCTGGCAAGAAGAGGTGCCAAATGGATTTGGCAGAAGCTAGAGAAAAATATTTTAACATGAGGTAAATTTTGCACTACTTCACTAGAAACAGAAAATGAAGCTAGGTTCCTGAATTCTCAGGAAAAAACAAAACAAAACAAAACCCCCAACAATATATTTTAAACACTAATGGATGATTGGAAGACAGCTATATAGTATTTAAATCAGAGAATCTGTTACATTTCATGTCCTAATACAACCAACAGCATACCCAGGCTAATTGCTAATCCTTAAAGTAATATGCAATCCATTCCTTTGAAGAGTAACCTGAGAAGAGGGAGAGAGACTAGTTACCTAAATGCTTAATTGATTTAAAACCTTTTATTTAGCAAGCACAGTATCCATTTTAAGCTGATGTTTGTGCAATGAAGTACTTTACATACATTCACCTTTTATGAGCACATTATTTTAATAAGGTTGCATTTCACAAAATAAAACACAAACATTACTCAGCAGTTGCAGCAGAAGTCAAACTTCAAAAATATTTTCCCCCGAGACATGAATAACTCATAATGCCTTATCCAACTTCAGTTCCTAAGCCAGCTTCAGACAGCTCTTTTGACCAATTTGAGCACATGAGGGGATTTTCACACAGAGCTCTCATTAGCATCAACCAACAGCTGGGAAGCAGGATACAGTCTTTGTCATTTCTCTTAAATCATGGGGAATCTAGTCTTCCACTGCTGCATGTATGGAGGCTACATGGGCAGATCTTCAACTAGTTTTAATGGGAATTGCATGTATAAGTTTCCAGGGGATCAAAAGGAAAACAGATCCTAAGGATTCACGAAATATGCAGTTGGATTCCATGTTTTATTTTCATTTCTTTATATTTCTTTCTATGCATGCATGAAAATTAAAATGGTTAATGAAATTTAGAGGAACAGGATTTTATTCATGGGATACCATGGAATTTCCCTGTACCACATGGTATCACACGGCAGAATGAAAGTGAAAGATTTCCAAAGTCATTTAAACCAAGTTTGATTCCCAGTAAGGCCTTCTCTACACTCCCAAGTTTTGTCTCCAAAAACTGCCTTTTGTTGACCAAATAGTATGTGCATACACACTGTAATGTGACTTTTGTCGGGAAAGATGCCCAGTTTTGGCAACTAAATACATCCACCCCAATGAGAGACTTTCATCTTTTTTTGCTACATTTTTCTCAACGAAGTGACAGTGTAGACACCATGCTTGATTTTATCTCTTTAGTTGGCCTCCAGGAGGTATCCCACAATGCTCACCATAACAGATCTGGTCAGTGGTTTGAACTCCACTCCTTGCAGCCAGGTAATTGACCATCAGCCCTTTCCTCTTGGAAGCCCCAGGAATTTTTGAAATTCCATCTCCTGCTGGCTTAGCATGGAGAGGTCTCATCGCATCTTCCCAGGTGACCCTGGTGGGTTATCGCACCAAATGCTGTCCTGTTTGGACCACAGCAGAGCTGTTGGACCTGATCAGTATATGGAGAGAGGAGACTGTGCAGTCCCAGCATAAGCTGTTGCAATTGGAATACGTGTGGACACATTTCTCAAGGTCTGTGCAAAAAGGACTATGATCGGGACATGCTGCAGTACAGAGTGAAGATAAAAGAGCTGAGGCAGGCATACCATAAGGTGAGGGAGGCAAACGGTCACTCCAGTGCTTCACTTAAGACCTGCCAGTTCTATTAGGAGCTGGACGCTGTCCTCAGTGACGACCCCACCTACATCACCAAGAGCCCCGTGGATACTTTGGAAGGAATGGAGGTGGCGGAAAGAGGGCCCAATCTGGAGGATGAAGTTATTCATGAAGAGGTGGAGTTAGATGAGGATGTGCAGCTCTCAGTGGGGTCGCCCAGTGGGGCAGGCACCCAGGAACGTTCTCCACTCCAGAGGCGTCTAGCCAGTCTCTATTGCTCCCCAGGGAGCAAGAGATGAGATGCCTGGTAAGTGGCTGTGGCTTGTGTACTGTGGAGGTGGGTTCAGGGTATAGAAAAGTGGGAAACTGGCTGTGTTTCTGTGAGCTGGACATTTCCCTGTGTAGCTAAATGGTACGGCAGAATGGGGTATCGATGCACACTGAGATCCCATGGGAATCCTCCAGAGAGATCTCCAGGAAATTTTCCTGGAAGTAGTCAGTAATCCTCTGCCAAAGATTCCGTGGCAGAGCAGCTTTGTTCCTTCCCCCATTGTAGGAAACTTTCCCATGTCATTTGGCAATTACTTGTGCAGGGACCAAAGTGGCACATAGGTGAGCAGCACAGGGAGCAGGGAAGAAGCCATAAGCATAGAGTAGATGTACCCGTTTCCCTGCTTACCCTTAGCAGTGATATTTCTGCTAGAATGACCCCCACAGGTGGTCAAGTGCCAGAGAATTTTAGAGTTTTCCCCATAATACTGCACCACAACCCTTGCAGAGGATGTGTACTCTTTTTCCCCATGTGGAGCGTCCCCCAACACTCACCATGCTTTGGCTGTTCACGGAGATGTGTGTCTGGCTACAGTCAGTGAAAAAGTGATTGCAATGTTGCAAAAGGTGTATTTAACTGAAATGTTACAACACTGTGCGTGAATTTAATAATACCACTTCTGTGCATTGTCCCCTGTGCTTCACCAGTGTGGCCTTCAGAAACACCCCACACACCCCTGCTGAGCATCTCTGCCAGATAAGAAAGCGCCCAAGACATAGCAAAGAAGATATATGTTCTAGGAGGTACTGCAGTGCTCCAGTATAGAGCAAAGGGAACGAAAGGAGTGCTGGGAAGCCGAATGGCAGAACAGAAAAGAGAATCATGCATTTGTTAAGGATGCAACTGAGAGGATGATTAGAGTAATGGAGGAGCAAACGCAGTTGCTGCAGTCCTTAATAGTGCTGCAAACTGAGCAGATCCATGCTCGCCCTCTCCTGCAGCACATTCAGAACATTTTTCCATGTCCCCAAACTCTGCCCACACATTCCTTTCCACTTTCTGGGACTTCTTGGTTTCCCCTTCACTCCACTCCCTCAGACAATTTTCACAAAGATAGCTGGATCTACACTTCTTCCTTCCCTGGTTCCTCCTTTCCCAGCAGGCATCTGTGTGTTTGTGTGTGCTGTTTCTTGTTCAATAAAAGCAAAGTTTTTTAATGGTGAATCACCTTTATTCTTTTTTTCTACAAATTGAGATTGCTGGGCTGGCACTACCCATACAGGCATTCACTGTCTTAGAGGAATGTAAGGCTCAAAACGACACCATTGTGTACTAGGAAAACTAACACCGGTGACAGAGATATACATTACTGGTATTCGTTGTCAAAGCGCTGCCTCAAAGCCTCCCTGATTCGAATTGCCCACCTCTGGGCTCCTCTGACAGCCCTGGTATCTGACTGCTCAAAATCAGCAGCCAAGCTCTCTGCCTCAGCACTCCACTCCTGAGCAAACCTTTCACCCTTAGCTTCATAGATACTATGCAACATAGAGCACACGGCTATGGCCATTGCAATGTTATCCTTATTGAGGTCTAGCCTGCCACAAAGGCATCACCATCACATCTTTAATCTGCCAAAGGCACATTCAACTATCATCCAACACCTACTCAGCCTGTTGTTGAACTGCTCCTTACTGCTGTCCAGGTGACCCATGTAAAGTTTCATGAGCCCTAGCTGTAAGGGGTATGCTGGATCTCCAAGGATCCCTACGGGCATATCAACATCCCCCACAATAATCTTCTGGTTTGGAAAGAAAGTCTCTGCTTGCAGCTTTCTGTACAGGCCAGTGTTCCTGAAGATGCGTGCATCATGCACCTTCCCAGACCACCCCACGTTCATGTCAGTGAAACGCCCACCGTGATCTACAAGCTTCTGCAACACCATGGAGAAATACCACTTCCTATTGATGTACTCTGTCACAAGGTGGTCTGGTGCCACAATTGGAATATGTGTGCCATCTATCACCCCTCCACAGTTAGGGAAACCCATTTCCACAAAGCCAACCACTATTTCACATACATTTCCCAGAGTCATGGTTCTTCATAGCAGGATGTGATTTATTGCCCTGCACACTTGCATTAACACATCCCCAACAGTCGACTTCCCCACTCCGAATTGATACGCAACCAACCAGCTTTCACACAGCAATTGCCACATGCTTCTCCACTGAGAGGGCAGCTCTCATTCTGGTGTCCTAGCGTCGCAGGTCTGAGGCGAGCTCCGTACATAGTTCCAGGAAGGTGGCTTTCCGCATCCAAAAGTTCTGTAGCCACTGCTCTTCATCCCACATCTGCATAACAATGTGATCCCACCATTCAGTGCTTGTTTCCCTAGGCCAAAAGCGACGGTCTACTCTATGCAGCTGCTCTGTGAATGCCAAAAGCAATCTAAAAGTGCTCCAATCCATGTCACTCCGAATGTCAGGTGCCTGCAAGTCTTCTTCAGTTAGGAACTTGACAATTAACTGCAGTGCCATCCATGATATCTTCATGACAGCTAACAGAGCATAGGAGAGCAGTGCAGGATCCATCCCTTCTCACGAAGATGTCGTGGTGCACAGCAAAGAACGGCTGTTGCAAAAATGCTTTGAAAAAAAGCTGGAACTCTATGGAGTACTGAGACAAAGCAATGCATCATAGGAGATTTAGGTCCCAAGGTGCACCACGACCCACTCTGCCTTCCCACAACCCCTAGCGATAGAAGGTGTCAAGCTGCACTTAATGCTCACACTGTTAATGATGGTGTCCCCAATGTGTACGCGATCTGCTGACAGAGGTAGCTAGTCTGAACATGAAATTCCAATTTCTGAGTATTGATATCGCTTTTGTTAACAAAAATTGGTAGTGTAGACATGGCCTAAGTAATCTGGTTTCCTCATTCAGTGACACCCCTATTTCTGTGATCCTGGACTCTTTTGTTGCCCATGGAGTGGTCTGTCCCCAATTCTATTAATCACTGTGATTACCAGGTGCCCTAGAGGCTGTGCTATTTTTGCCTAATTTACACAGCACAACATTTTAATTAGCTTCTGCCATGCAAAAATATTCAACTGAGAAGAAGGTATTGGCATGTCAAAGGGCTGTGCTCCTCCTTGAACCAATATTTCATATCTAGTTTTAAGTACATTTCATAGACATCTACTATGCTAATGATGAAGACGGTCAGAATAGGACGGGCTCTAAAACACACATTAACTTGGATTTCCAAATGAAAACTGTCTTTAATTAAACATTACCAGCAGTCTTGTAGTTGAAGGTCTTGGAATACTTTAACTGTGGATGTGTTATGGCTTAGCCAATTTTCAAACACACTTATAGTTCTGATAGGCTTTGATTCAGCAAGGTATTTAAGTAAGTGTTTCTCATGTTGAAAATTAGTAACATGAATCAGTACCAGACCAAATCAGATGCACAGCATGCTGAAAACATTGATTTTCTTTATGCTTGCTTAGATCCATGTCTTGGGTCATACTAAGAAGTTTAAATCGACAAGGGTGATCCAGTTGATTTGGTGTACTTGGACTTACAGTCTTTGACAAGGTCCCTTACCAAAGGCTCTTAACGAAACTTAGCAGTCATAGGGTAAGAGGGAAGTTCCTCTGATAGATCAGTAACTAGTTAATAGATAAGAAACAAGGGGTAGGAATAAATGGTCATTTATTCAGAATGGAGAGAAGTAAATAGTGGTGTCCCCCAAGGGTCTGTACTGAGGCCAGTACTGTTCAACATACTCATAAATGATCTGTAAAAGGGGATGAACAGTGAGGTGGTAAAATCTGCAGATGATACAAAATTAGTCACGATAGTTAAGTCCAAAGGTGATTAAAGACTTACTAAGGGATCTCACTAAACTGGGTGATTAGGCAACAAAATGCAGATGAAATTCAATGCTGATAAGTACAAAGTACTGCACATGGGAAAAAATAATCCCAATATACATACAAAAATGATGGGGCCTAAATTAGCTGTTACTACTCAGGAAAGAGATCCTGGAGTCATTGTGGATAGTTATCTAAAAACATCTGTTCAATATGCAGCAGCAGTCAAAAAAGCTAACAATGTTAGGAGCCATTAGGAAAAGGATAGATAAGACGACAAAAAAAATGCCTCTATATAAATCCATGATATGCCCAGATCTTGAATAATGCAGGTCGCCCATCTCAAAAAAGATATATTAGAAATGGAAAAGGCACAGAGAAGTATCTAAATGAATAGGGGTATGGAACAGCTTCCATACGAGGAGAGATTAAAAAGACGGACTGTTCATCTTAGAAAAGAGATGATTAAGAGGGAGATATGATAGAGGTCTATAAAATCATGAATGATGTGGAAAAAGTAAGTAGAGAAGTGTTATTTACCCCTTCACATAACACAAGAAACAGGGATCACTCAATGAAACCAATAGGTAGCAGATATAAAACAAACATAAGGAAGTACTTCTTCACACAATACACAGTGAACTTGTGGATCTCATTGCCATGGAATGTTTTGAAGACCAGAACGAACACCTGGGTTGAAAACAGAATTAGATAAGTTCATGGAGGATAGGTCCATCAATGGCTATTAGACAAGTTGGTCAGGGATGCAACCCCATGCTCTGGGTGTCCCTAAAGCTCTGACTGGCAGTGAATGACGTGGGATGGAGCACTCAATAATTGCCACGTTCTGTTAATTCTCCTTGAAGTATATGGCACCAGCCACTGTTGAAGGACAGGATACTGGATTAGCTGGACCATGGGTCTGACCCAGTATGGACATTTTTATGTTCTTATGTACTTATGACATATCTGAAAGTTTGACTCTCGATGTTACAAAGGAGCCATTAAATCTCCGGGGGCCCAAATCTGTCACTCTCACTCACTTATTCGATTGGCAGCCCCAGTGAAATCATTAGTAAAGGTGGCAGAATCAGACCTTATATTTTCATATATTACTCACAAATGGTCCTGGAAATAAAGCATTAAGAGTTTTATAAACTCAACGACTATGGTTAGTATCAAGAGTGTGATTGTAAGCAACAGAGTACAGAAGTGTGACATTGAGGGTGAACATCCTCATAAGTCAACCAAACCCTGCTTATTTGATTCCTACAATGGTGACCATTCAGGACAGAGTGTCTTAAATTTTGATTCTCGGCTTTTGAAATTTTGTTACAAGCATTAATACTAAAGACAAGGAGCCTAAGTCTGCTCTTATCTCACACTGGTGTAGTTCTGTTGAAAAGAATGTAGTTACATTGGTGTAAAACAGTGTAAGTGAAAAAGAATCAGGCCATGCTGCAGTATCACCCCAATAACAATGTTCAGTTACGTTTGCTAATGTATACAGGTGTTGCTCCACTGGCATCAAGAGAACTATGCTAATTTACACCTGCTGATAACCTGCCTCTCTAGTCCAAGTTCCTGTTGGGGGATGTGTGGTCCCGCCTACTGGAAAAGGGACCACTGCAAAAGGAATATGTTCACACTGACACTTTTGCTTGTGTGCAGTCTCATTAACTTTAATGGGACTTCCATGTTGGCCGATACCTTTTCAAGATCTTGGCCTAAGTCTTTCATTGCTAGAAAATGATGAGTACTATACATAGAACATGGTATCCACAGCAATGTACATTTCAACTGGTAATTTTTCAGCATCTGAAAGTTTTTATTTACAATTTTACATTTTCATGTTTTATAACAGCATTTGGTCAGGAACTTCCTGGAAGATAATGATCACTTGGGCTCTCTGTTCTACCAGCCATATTAACTGCCAGGAAATGCCTTTCCTATCAGTAACTGCTGCCTAATTATAAGGTAAATAGAACATTTAGAAAGTAATTAAGCAAGCTGACTGACTAATGTATGAGACACTGAAGGTCAAGGGTTCTGTTCCGAATGGAGTCATTCAACATTTATGTAAGTGTAAATGAGATCAGAGTCTGGCCGTTGTCTAGAACTGCCCGGACTATAACATTAATACATACGTATCCATTTGTTTATTTCAGTTTCTTAAAGGGCCAATTTTTAGCTTCTACGAAAATTAAGATGTATGATTTCAAATGTGCAATGCACAATATACATTGTGTATAATGAACTGCCTCATTAAGAAACACAGTAATACTTGCCCATAACAACCCCTACAGCTGACCATCCTATACAGTTCTCCCACCCCAAACACTTGAAGGTTAACACACCTGGCTGTAGAAAACGAAAGAGGAGAATCTGTTCCAAAATCTGTGACTCCTCACGGAAAAGTACCCTGCTGCCAGCCCCTCTCCTCTAACCTGTAAGTCAGGCTGCTGTGCACGCAGGTGCCTCTGCTGATCGGTGCTTTAGTTTTATTACATGTAGAGGACGGTAGCCTCTTTGATATTCAAATCCCAACCCAATTACAGCATTACAGGTCCAAAACCAGACCAAGTATTTCTTCCATCAAGGTACTGCTCTGGCACCAATGACGTAGACAGGATATAAACTATTTCACCAACAAAGCAGCATGTCAATTCCACACAGCAAGAAAAATATCCCCTTGCTGCAGCAATCAAAATCAGCTGGAATGTTCTCCCTGTTAGCTCCTGGAATGGACATTTCCAGAATGGGCAGCAGTGTTTGCTGACCAGTGGGCCCTAATACCAATAGCTGAGGTCTGGCAGCCTTCAGAGCATGATGCAAGGCTTACTTATTGCACATAGATTTTGCTTAATTTGCTGTCGCTGTCTGTGTCGTTCTCCTCAAAATTTGGCTACTCATGCATATGCCTGGCTGACGTTTCCCAGGCTAAAGCAGAGGCAGTTTTTAAACCTGACATTGTGAATAACTTTGTATCATTTCCTCCTTCCTTTCTGTTTTAGGAATAAGGCTTAGCTGCTATGTTGACAGTTTAACAAATTAGCAGAATAATAAATAGAAACTGAAATTCTATCACCCATAAAAAAAGAATCCATGCACCTATTTTTCCCCTTCCATTTTCAATTTATGACAACAATAAAGACCTCAGTGCAGGGCATTTCCTAAGGATTAATGACCAGTTGAGCTCTCTTGACTGCTTCCAGCCATCAGTTCCTTCCAGTCTGTCATTAATCCCCAGGAAATGCTTGTGTTCAATCATTATTGATTAAACAACATTCTTTTGAACAGAATGCCATAGTTGTGCCACTTTGTTGGCTGTCCACAGGCACTGATGGATGGCTTATTATTGTTTCTTTCAAAATCTGCAAATTAATTTTACCAGCTGCAACTCTTCCTTTTTTAACTGAAGTTTGTTTTTCCCATTGTAAACTGAAACCAGTTTGAAAATGGTACATTTCACTTCCTTTTGCATCTGTAACTTAAAAATGACTTAAGTTGAACCTTATATAATTCTGAGGCTCAAAGCCCCTGAAAACAGGAGTTTACAAACAAAATGTGGATATTATCTGAACTACAAATGGTGGCAACATAAAGCACTGTGGAGAGAGAGGAACTACTGCACAGTGCACTTTGTCTGCAGCATCACCTACAATATCACCCCTCCGTTTCACACTGTGAATAATTCACATTTTCACTGTCTAATCAAATCTGCACACCACACAGGAGTCAAGAAGCACAAGCAGCTTCAAATATATCAATGCTAATTTTTTGCATCCATCTAAGGGCTTAAGAGGGCAAAGAACAAAGTGACATATTGCTATGGGAACCTGCTGAAGTTTTGAAATCAGCAGTAGTTTATTAGTGTGTTCTTTGCTGTCACGGAGACAAGCTGACAAGCTAGATTTTTATTTTATTTTTCAAGAAAAATAGTATTGTGGGGGGAGAAAAATTAAAATGATGGGAATTCAGAATAGTGTAATAAAAGGATTTCTTTAATCAGAATTTGATTGTACTCATACATTTTTTTATAAAATAAGATTTATATAGTCTGTAGGTATATTTAGGAATATTATCCTTAAGAGACAGAAATGAAACATTCTACATACACATATTTGTTGTAATTACTTCTCTACCATATTCCTTAAGCAACAGATACCTTAAGCCACTCATACATCATAGTAATTCTTTAACCATGTAGTGATCCTTATTATAGACATGTTACCCAATCAACTGTGGTGGAATAAGTGATACAAGCGATAATATTACTAAAATGAATATATCAATTTATGAAATAGTAAAACAGATATCATATAGTAAATAATCACAATTCTTGGGCATTATTAAGTAGAAAGGCATATGTAATCTACACACATTTCTGTCTGTTTTCACATGTGGAAGGGTGGATGAGCACTCGCCAATTCTGTGGGAAAGCTCTTCTAACCTGGTGAACAGAAATAAGATGTTCTGTGCACCACTTAGATGGCGGTGACTTTGTGCTCAACATCAAACAGTCACGTCTCCGGAGGGTTTTGTCTAAGTGTCGAGTTCAGATAGCTCTTTCCACATAGGGCGGACCACAAAAAAATAAGGGATACTGACTGGTTTTCAGTAAGTTTTTGTTCCACTGATGAGATATAGTCTCTTCCACAGTATGGAGATCTCATAAGTCCCATCCTTCTTAAAAGGCAATGGAGTCAAATATAAATTGGGTCAACAACAGAGGTCTCACCCTGAATCTTAGTGCCAAGGGAAAAAGGAAAGTTATGTTGACCTATCCTGAAACTAGGTCTTTTTCCACATATCCAGTAGCCATAAGGAATAGAGATCAGCAGGAAACAGACTTCCATAGGTTTGGAGAGTCGCATTAGCATCTGAAACTTCTGAAGTTCAGTCAATATTGATTTATTGAACACAACACAAAAGAATTATTGGTATGCTTTACTTCTTACAGTTAAAATTACCAATTCACTTGGCTTCTTAGCCTGAAACAATTAGTTAAGACTCTACAGGAAAAAAAACAGAATCTGAAGTAATCAATTTACTAATATGACAAGTATAACACAACAATGCAATTCTGCTCCCATTGAAGCTGATGGGAGTTTTGCTATTATCCAAGGAGACAGGGAATGGGGAAGTTTTCAAAGAAATATATGATTTAGTTATATTTCCATAGATCCTGAACCTACAGACTGAATGCACATCACTCAATGATAAAATGACTCTGTAAAGAAAGAGCAAATGATTACATAAGTGTTTAGTTTATATATGATATGTAGAATCCCTTATGTCATATCCAGATTCCAAGGACTATGTCATCTCTGTTTAGTGCCATGGGATATGCATTGCTCATTCATCCATTTTCAAACTCAGTGCTTAGGTATATATAGAGATGAGAATATCTGCATGATCTGCCATGCAGCCTACTGCTTATATTGACAATTACATGCATCTGAGCAAAGTTGACCAATTCAAACCAAAATGCACACCATCTCTTATATTTAGAACATTGTTGGCAGTTGTAATTAGGCATATTTGCACACACATTTGACCTTTTGCCCAACTAATTTTGAAATACAACCCTACATGTTTGGAACATTCATAGAATAGAATCTGAGTGGCAGAGACATGTAGTCAATGCAGTACTCTGCAGTATTATTATTCTAGTGGTCACTGGTAGTAACTGCTATAAGGTAGGTCTACACAGTAGCTGGGAGGTGTAACTCCAAGCTCAGATAGACATACACGCACTAGCTCTGCACCCTAAAAATACCAGTGTGGCTGCAGCAGCATGGGCGGCAGTTCAGACTGTCCACCTGAGTACATACCCCCCGCGTTTGGGCAGGACTGTATTTGGCCACGAGCTGGTGCTCATGTTGCTGTGGCCACTCTGCTATTTTTAGCGTATGTTTATCCACGCTGGGAATTACACCTCCCAGCTGCTGCATCCACATACCCAGTGTTACAAAAGTTTCACAAGTTTCCCAAATATTTCCACCCTCTTTTTAACATGCTAATTATTCATAATTTTATGAATAAAGGTAAATTTATCTGGAAAGTTTCACTAAAATCCCTTCAGCTGATTTTGAGTTATGGCGGGAGAGGAGGAAGGGGGAATATTATACTTTCCCACTGTAAAATATTTTAAACCCCACCTTAAAAAAAAACAACCCACAGGTCTTCAGAAAATAATTGACGAAATTTGCAACTTGGCTTGGACAAGGTGCTCATGTAGGTCTGTTACCTCTGCTTGGTTTTAAAACCAAAGTGTAGGATATGTGAGAATTGCACAGTGAAGCCAAGCTGTAGATTTCATTAAATCTACAGGAGTATACTTAACACAGATGCACAGCAATACCTGTACAACTAGTTAAGTGTGTACTTGTTTACTCAAAGAACAGGCACATTTTGATGACTGCATAGATAGGCAATGAGAAAAAGCAAGCCTATGGACCCTGTAAAAACATAAAGTGAATAACTGAGGGGAAAGATGTCCATGGTGTTTTTTTGTTTTAGGTGAACACATGGAATAGATGCAGCACAAGTAACTGACAAGCCATTTCAGCTTGAGATTCACAAACCAATTATGTTTAGGTTTTATTTTTTGTTTCCTAACAAAAGGTAACAAATTAAATGGTTAAAGATACACTGATTCAACACAGAGGCTAAGAATTCAAGCACTCAAAAGTCAAGAAACTCAGGAAGTTATGGTTGATTCAGTAATGTTCATCCAGACATCTTACACGTGGGGGGGGGTTGTTATTTCTCTCTCTTGGTAAATGTAAACCTTAAAATATTACTCTATATTATAAAACACACAGATAAGCTAGTGCAAAACAAAAGGGGGTCAATGGACTTTAAAAGTGTAAATGAGAACAGACTCTGACCTAGGTCAGGTCTACACTAGGACCCCTTTTCTGGTATACTAAACTGGCAAAGTGCTTGTAGTGTGAATGAAGCTTATAACGACATAACTGTTCACTTGTTGTTATACCTTCTTCTAGACCCTGCAACCAAAGGAAATTATGCCAACAACAGTTCTGTTTTTCCAGTATAACTGCATCTACACTAGGGGCTTTTGCAAGCATAGCTATTTCGGTCATGGAACACACCTCTTCACACGCATGGCTGAGAAGCCATGCCAGCAAAGCTTTGTAGTGTACACCTAGCCATACACTGTACAACAGGGCTGAGTTAACATTGCCAGGGTGCCCTAACATTTAGAATTTCAAGTACTGGCTATGCAAACTTTACACTGTGTTAACATTAGGAATTTGTATTTACTATTCAGTAATATGCAGTTAAGATAATTTCATTTTATGAAAGACACACACCAATATTTCAAAAAAGAAATAATATATTTTTATGAAGTACGCATTTATGAAGAATTCTGCTGGGATTCAATAACCTAGACTCTGCTACCACCAACTTTGATTTCAGATTTTTGCTCAAGAGTCTCAAGAGGTTTTGATTTGCTTAATAAAAATGCAGCCACATATTATACAAAGAAAAGGGCGGCAAATGAAATAGGTCTGAAAACGAAGTCACTCACATTAACCAGAATTATACAAAGTACATAGCACATAATATACAACTGAAATGCTTGTTAATCCACCAGTAAAACCAGAGTGGGGTATGGAGCAGTGGATTATATCATACATCAGTGAATGGGAAATAGGCAGTGGTACACCAGAGCCCAGCAAAGAGACTCATTACCTAGGAAGGGAGGTAGAACCAAGAGTGCCACTCACAAAAGACTAAAGAACTGTAGCAATTCTGGTACATATATAAAGTGATCAGGACCCACTGATGCAGAATGAATACATTTGCCATTTAGTTTTGGATTTGTTCCTTTTTTTAACCTCTAGTCAATTGTAGCTTTATTCTGCAATTTTTAGTTTGACAATCTCAATAAACATATGAGACTATCTTATAGTATGTCTCCACTATGCTTGGCTCCCCGCTGTGATTTCAATACTCTGTACCAAAGCTTTGCTGCTGTTCTTAATATACTGGTGAATATAACTCCAAGAAACTGATATTGAATGACTTACTGTCAAAATGTGTGTGTGTGTGTAAACTTTTGTGCAGTCTGCTCCCCCCCCCATTCCTACATTGTCAAAAACCCATTTACTTCTTATTACATTTATTTTTAGAGGGTTTGAGAACTCTCCATCTGCAGCAAGACTGGTAACACTAATAACTTAGTAGAGTACAATGATTATATTATAATTAGTAATTACACTTTGGTAACACCTATGTAATCATTTTACTGTCTATTAGGTTGAGCAAGAATGTGCATGCATAGGTAATATGCAAATACTTTATAAATAGCTAACAAATGATTAAAAGAAATTGCAATTTTCATAAGGGATTATTACAAGTTCAGTTGTACATAATGTTCTGATGTGTTAAATGGTTTTATGTATTCCAGTTATAAGTGGTTTGCAGCTTGTGACTACCCCACAGATTCATAGCTTAAGTATTTTTAAATACTTTACACATCTCCACAATACTCCAGGACCAGTTTAATTAAAAAATAAATGTGTATTCATCGATTTTTAATGACCATGGGTCAAATATGGCAGTGCAGGGACATTAGAAGATGCAAAGCACCTCCTGATGCTGCTGAGCCAGCTATCCTCATCACAGGTAGCCACAAGGCATGGGAGCAAGCTCTTCAAAGCAGCCACATTCCCTGTTGTGGCAAGTGAATGGGACCAGACGGAATGGGGCAGAGATTAGTACTCCTCCCCCACCAATGCACCAACACACTGGAGACTATATACTGCACCAGATATAGATTTCATGTCGTTTATTACCTCTCCAGGTTAAAATTATGCTTCCAAGTCAAAATCTCCCTTCTCAGGCTGCTCCTGGGGCAGCAAAGCAACCTGCTGACCCTTACTCTAGACTTGTGCCAAAGCCATAATTTAGCCCTATGCTACTTTAATATAGTTTTGCCCCTATGGTTTGGAACCATATACATATTAACACACATTCCAAATACAGCACCTGTTCTGCAATCCCACCAGCCTCCCCCACCACTATGTGGTGTCACAGAGCAATGCTCCAAGGCACATAAGGACTATAGGGGTTGTCACTGCTCCAAGACCATTCTCTCGCTATCTAGCACAATCATGGTATTCCCCTTTTCAGGCTTTATGCATCCACATGAGGTCAAGATTTGTCCTTTGAAGATTTAAGCAGCCAGCTCTATTCACCTCTCCTCAATTCTGTAGAGCCATGTCATAAAAGATTTAAGCCATGCATACATTAGTCATAATAAATTTTCTGCATTTTATATTAAAATCTCAGTACAATCACATGAACCAAAATGGATGTTGTGTCTCTCTTTTAGGATCTAAACAAATATGCAGTGAATATCATATGCTGTGCAAGTATCTGATTTTCTATCTGAATGTGTCTGTATGACAGAGATGCAAGCAAGACAACATTGCTCTTAAGCGGTGGTAAGAATGTTTACAGGTATTTATATCACACCAGAAAGTATCAATAACTCTAGGTGTTTTTAAAGCTGCGCTAATAAAAACTGTATTACTATAGTTACTGTGTGACAAATGCAACCCACTTCAATCTTCCCTAGTCAAGGAAGTTTTTTCCATAACCTGTTATAAAACTGAAATAAAAATTAAAGGTAGCACAAGGAAAAGAAGAGCACAGAATCTCTCCTTTGAGATCATGGTGAAAATCTTGCCCTTGCAGAGTTATCTTAAAAATGTCATTGGTAGTCCCAGATCAGCCTCCTATAGCCTACAGCCTGTGAATTCAGCAAAAGATCAAAACCTATTCTAACTACATATACCAAGTTAAAAAGGCATTTTTACCAACTTTGGTGGACCAGAAATATATATATAGCATATAGAGTATTTTCTTTCATGGTACACTGAACCATGACAAATATGCATTACTTCACATTGACACAATTTCACACATAAATTGTCATCAGTCTGGTTCTCCATCCATTGCTATGTGAGTAAGACAAGTTTAATTCAGGTTGAGTTGAGTCTCAGTGAATTTAGGTCAGTCTCCACCTTTCTAGTGGTCTCGAATGTCAAAGCTGAAAATAAGCCAAAAGGCCAGTGTCCCCTATTCTGCTAGAACATACACTTCATTAGCCTTCAGCAATTTCCATACCAGTAACAACCACCCCTTACCTTATAATTTCTCAACCCTGTTAATCTAGAAGAAAATGCATTAAGGAGTATACTGAAAGAGCTGAATATTGGAGAGAAGCTACATGTCTTCATTACTGCTTTGCTACTGTGATCAGAAGGCCAGGTCTTGCTGACCCAAACAACCATACAGAGACTATCATATTACCAAACAGAGGCTACCTAAAATCAGTGGGATTCAATGTGTGTAAATGAGGACAGAATTTGTTTCCTGAGGGCCACTGATTCCTGTAATATTTATTTTTCTCACTGTTGCACTGTCACTGAATGGTTAGTTACTCAAGAAGCCTCTGAGCAGTGCATTGTGGCAAGGAAGGAGTATGTAGGATATAGGGCTTTCAAGGAGAACATTCACTGAAACTGCCTCTAAAAACAGCATTCAAACTGTACTACAGCATGGAGAGTAAAGCAGACCCCTCAGTCCAAGACCCTGAAAAATGTGATCTACTCAACATCTTCAAAATAGTTTACAAACTGTGCATAAAGAACAAAATGCACTGAAGTTCGAAACAGAGTTTGAAATCTGTCTTTTAGGCAATAACTGAGAATTTAGTGTGCCAATGAAAGATTTAAATACTTAAAAACAATTCTAGGGCAAGAAATCTTTGGATATGGGCTGCTGTGAAAAGTTGGGAGGGTGCAGACACAATGAGCAACATCATTTTAGGTTTAACAATACCCTGCGGACAGGAAATCTCACCTACCCTTTTTAGGTGTGTGGTGAATGGATGGTAATATTGACTGTAGAGAAGATGCCTTCAGAACAGTCACACATATACACACTGTTTCTTTACTCTAGCTGATAAAGAGAGAGTTAGTGAAGTCAACAGATCTGTGACAACTTACACCAGCTGAGGATCGGTCTCAGAGATTTATTGAATTTTAAAAACAAGAAAATAAGCAGTTCTGTTTCACAGGGTGGTGCAGTTACTCAGCAAAGCCCAACACCTAAGCACTGCACCAGGAGAACTTTCCCCCCAGATTCTTTTTGTCTGAATAATCTGAGGTAAAACAGTTTTATTCATAAAGACCTTTAAGGCAAAGCCTACAGACCAGTTGGGCTACCCAAACACCAGTCTTTTCATTCTGGCCTGGAAGTTTGCCTTTGTTCAGCTCCTGGTTAGAGAAGCTACTGCTAACTTACCCTTTGCAGAAATATCAGTAAGGTTAATAGTTCTGTCAGGGCTATAAACAGATTTTTCAGTATTGGCACAAGTGTGCACTCATTCTACAGTGGGCTAGCTACATCTCAGGTGGAGGAAGCTCTCAGTACACCACCTTCTTCCTCAGAGATGTAGTTCCACAAAATTGAAGTTTGACTCCTTTCACAGTTCCCCTAGCTCTTCAGTTTGTTTTCAGCATGTTGCCTCAGGAGCACTGTTTCCCTGAGAGGTTTTAGTTTCTTTTCCTCCAGAGGCCTCAGTGTTCTGCCTTGGTTCTTTCTGTTTTATCTCCTCCTTCCATTGCTTTCCCTTGTCACTTGAGCTCTTCAGCCCCTAAAAAATGTTGAATGGAGGCAGGGCCGGCTTTAGGAAGTGCGGGGCCCAATTCGAACATTTTTGGCGGGGCCCTGGCAGGGATGACTAAAAAATAAAAGGCCCTTTATTTCTTCCATGTATTATTTACTTTCCATAACTATATAAATAATACAATTATATATTATGTAAATTGCATCATATATGCTGTTGATTGGCTATTAATGGCTGCCATTTCACATGTGTGGGTCCCTGCCACTCCCTGCAGGTGTGCACATGTGTGGGTCCCAGCTGCTCCCTGCCCCCTCCTTGAAAGCAAGTGTGCAGGGTTACTGCCCTGGGAACGCAGGACAGCAGTGGACATGAGGCTGGTTGGAGGCAGGGCAGGGGCTGACTGGAGGTAGGGTCTAGCTGCAGGCAGGGCAAGGGGTGCAAGGCTGGCTGGAGACAGGGGGGTGTGGGATGGGCTGGCTCAGGCAGGGCCGCAGGGGGATGCAGCAGGGATTGGGAGGGCTGGAGACAGAGAGAGCGCGGAGCTGGCTGGCTTCAGGCAGGGGGTGCAGCAGGGATTGGCTGGAGACGGGCAGGATGTGCAGGGCTGGTGTGGGCAGGGTGTGCAGGGCTGGTGCGGGCAGGGCTGTGTGTGGATTTGGTTGGCTTTGAGCAGGGCCACAGAGGTGTGTGGCAGGCGGTTGGCTGGAGACAGGGCAGGGTTTTGGCAGGGGCTGGCTGTGGGCACGGGTGCACGAAGCTTGGCTGTCAGGCAGGGCTGGTGCGGGCAGGGCAGGGGGTGCAGCAGAGGCAGCTGGAGCCTCTGCCCTTTAAATAGCCCCCAAGGCTCCCGCTATCCCAGGGCTCTGGAGGTTATTTGAAGGGCCTGGGGCTCCCCTGCTTCTGCCCCCCGGGACCTTTTAAATAGCTGCGGGAGCCCTGGAGAATACATAGGGGCAGGGGGGCTC
Organism: Chelonoidis abingdonii; assembly: GCF_003597395.2. Lineage (NCBI taxonomy): Eukaryota > Metazoa > Chordata > Testudines > Testudinidae > Chelonoidis > Chelonoidis abingdonii. Next base: position 72,494,840 of record NC_133776.1, read on the forward strand.
CGGTAGCTATTTAGAAGACGGAGTGGCAGAGGCAGCTGGAGCCCCAGCCCTTTAAATAGCCCCCAAGGCTCCCGCTATCCCAGGGCTCTGGAGGTTATTTAAAGGGCCTGGGGCTCCCCTGCTTCTACCCCCCCCCCCGGACCTTTTAAATAGCTGAGGAAGCCCTGGAGAATACATGGGGGCAGGGGGGCTCTGGTAGTTATTTAAAAGATGAGGTGGCAGAGGCAGCTGGAGGCCCGGCTCTTTAAATAGCCCCTGGAGCCCCCCGCTATCCCAGGGCTTTGGGGGCTATTTAAAGGGCCCAGAGCTCCAGCCGGGAGAGTAGGGCTGCAGGGTAGGGCTTGCGCTCCGGCCAGGGCTCCAGCTGGGAGAGCGAGGTTGCGGGGCAGCTTGCCCCGCTCCGGCCGGGGCTCTGGCCGGGACAGCGGGGTTGAGGGGTGGCTTGCCCCACTCCGGTAGGGGCTCCAGGCGGGGCGGCTTGCCCTGCTCCAGCTGGGCGATGGGGCTTGCCCTGCTCCGGCCGGGGCTCCAGCGGGGAGAGCGGGGTTGCAGGGAGGCTTGCCCTGCTCTGGCCAGGGCTCCAGCAGGGACCGCAGGGCGGCTTGCCTGGCTCTGGCCGAGGCTCCAGGCAGGTGAGCGGAGCGGGGCTGCGGGGCTTGCCGCGCTCCGGCCGGGGCTCCAGCTGGGAGAGCCGGGCTGTGGGGCAGCCGCGCTCCTGCAGCGCTCTGGTCAGGGGAGCAGGGCCATGGAAGACCCCGGAGCAAACTGCAGCCCCGGTAAGGAAAAAAAAATTAAAAGGCGCTTAAGGTGCGGGGCCCTCTTAGGCATGGGGCCCAATTCCAGGGAATCGGCTGAATCGGCCTAAAGCCGGCCCTGAATGGAGGTGTGGATCCCTTTGGAAATCTTAGACATAGTCTGAGGACCCCCAGGGATCAGTGGACCACAGGTTGAAAACTACTGTTCTATGGTAACGACAACTTTTCGTGGACCCCTTAGACCAGTGGTGCCCCACAACCTGTGGCCCCCAAGCCGCACATGGCCCATCAGGGTAATCTGCTGGCAGGTTTGTCTACATTAACTATCCGCAGGCATGGCTGCCCGCAACTCCCAGTAGCCGTTGTTTGCCGTTCCCGGCCAATGAGAGCTGTGGGAAGCAGCAGCCAGCACAACCCTGTGACTCACGCTGCTTCCTGGAGCTCCCATTGGCCAGGAACGGCGAACCGCAGCCACTGGAAGCTGCAGGCAGCTGTGCCTTCGGCCAGTCAACTGTAAACAAACTGTCTCGTGGATTGGCCTGCAGGCCGCAAGTTGCCCACCACTGCCTTAAACATAGTGAGTGCACTCCCTATGGTCTGTGGATCACAGATTGAAAACCGCTGCTCTGAAAACACCATTGTGCATGATTCTCACTCACCCACACATCCATTTCTCTGTACACCATTTCAATTCAATCAATCAACTTTTCTTGAATCCGTGTGAAATTGCAAGCTGATAATTTTATGGTGAAAAACAACATGATCTTTGAAGATGGTTTTACTACGTTAAAAAAAAGCTTGTCGCCCCACTTTGGCAACCTATTATAAACCTAATGTGTCAGACATTCTCAGCAGTAAGGCAAACACCTTTCAAAAGAACACTGAAAATATTTTGTTTTCATTAAATAAACTAAGCACAAGCTTTATAAACTTCTACCAAACAGAGAAATTAATTCAAAATAATGAGCTAGATTACATATAACAGGCCAGATCCTCAGCTGGTACAAAGAGGTATAGTGCCACTGAACTCAATGGACATATGCTAACTTACACAGCTGAGTATCAGGGCCTAATAAGCAAAATCTTACCTGTCCTGCAAAACAACTGTTTTCATTGCTTGATGTAAATATATTCAACTCTCTTAACACTTCATTTCATCTTGGAAGAAATCAAGAATTTTAAAGTAAAATTTGTTTCAAAGTTTTAACAGCTCTTCAAAAAACTGTGGCAGCTTTTTCTCCTTTGAGTAAACTGCTGTTAGACCTTTTATCATGAAGTGACAGCAATCTGCACTTTAAAATGAAAGACAGAATTACAACAGAGCCCCACCAAAGGCTGTCCAACTGTTAAATCTTACTTTTCAGTATGCATCTGTATAAGAGAAAGGGAACGAGCCAATGAAAAACATTTTTATTAAAGATTCATCATATTCTCTAAGCAGTAGGGTCTTTAACAACAACATGCAGCTTTTTACAATCTGTTAAGGTTAACACTTGGCTTTGGCAACCAAACTTTCTTCTTAAAAGCTCACAAACCCCTGTGACAGTAAGTAGTCTCAATGTTTGGAGCTACTTTTGGTGCCTACTGAATTGTTAACAAGAAATATTTTTGTTTTGCCAGATCTGAGGAAAAGCAGAGGTCAGTATGAGACAGACAGATGCACAGAAAAGGACAGCAGCAGGAAATGACAATTAGTAAGGGTTAGCGCAGAAACTAAGGAAAATCAGAGTCTCCACATTAATCCATACAAAAAGAGATATTCTTAAACACCTGAATCTGAACAACTAAGACACTGATGTTCAAGAGTTACTGAAAGACACTGATACTGTATAATGACACAAGAACCTTTTATTCCACACAGAGGTACACAATTCTGGAGTTCTCTTTTTCTGCTTACTTGGTAACACTCTATATCACAAAAGGATTCTAAATTAATGCATATATTCTTTTACATTTTCCAATACTCCAGTCACAAGTGAGAGTGAGTTTGATGGCCTTATTCTTGTCCTGATTTATGCACATCACCATACCACCCTACAGTTGCCAGGATAACCCCAGCACTGGAATTATACAGGTCAGAATTGAGACTTATTGGCCATACTGTGTGAAGCCTGCAGGCACAATGCCTGACTCAATCCAAGGATAGAGTTATATCACTTTCAGTATCACTAAATGTGCATGCACAGGTGCACAAACACATGCTTTAATTTAACTAACAACAAAATGCACCAAAATCATAACATCAGAGTAATCAGCTGCAAGAAATTTTCAATGAACATTAAAAAAAACAATGTAAATACCAATACCATATTAACTTTTCTAAGTCCTTAGTACAAGGCACTACTTTCATTTCCAAAAAATATTTCCAAAAGACCCAATTCACAGACATCTATTGATAGGTTACCAGATAGCAACTGTGAAAAAACAGGGCAGCAGGTGAGGGGTAATAGGTGCCTGTATAAGAAAAAGTCCCAAAAAATGGGACTGTCCCTTTAAAAACGGGATATCTGGTCACCCTATCTATTGAACTGGTAACATCATACAGTGAATTGCACTGTCAGCTGAAACACACTATTCTTAATGATGAGGCACTCTGAATAAAGCAGTTTGTTATTCATATTCTTCACAAGGGGTGTGGCCTCTTGGAAAGCAGAATGAATGCTAAGCTACTGTTGCTGAGTTTAAGCCCAGATGCAGTTGAACACAGTTCAAATTTTGTTGTTATCAAAGATTACAGTATATTTGCGCTCCATTAAATAGCTACATCAGCAAAACATAGCTAATGCCAATATTTCCGGGAGCTACAAACAAATAGACTTTTTCATGGCAAATTCTAGGTATTTGTTGCAGGAGACTGAAAAAAAATAAAATGCTCACTGGGATCTTAGAAGACTCGATTTATTTTTAAAAAGCTTGAAGCAAGACACTTTTGGTGGCATGTTAATTCAGAGACAATACGTTTACTGGCATCTTAGCTTGCAACAGTGTATTCCAAGCCTCTTCCTTTTCTGGATCCTCCAACATTTTGGCCAGAAAAATAAGGATTAAACAAACAGCTTCATCACAAAGTCCACTAATTATGAGTTTGACTAGTATGCTGTTGGTTCATTCAAGCCTGAGTGACTAATCAGCTGTCTGAAGAGCTCTGTGGAAAAACCAATTTTTGTAGCAGTCCTCTCCTATCACTTTTTGATTTACCAAAAAGAGTAATTCACAAGGGGATTGAGCTGTTTTCTCAGAATGTATTTATTTCACTCTCAGAGCTTTTATTAATTGATTTATATTTCATTTTTAATTCATTAATTCATTTAATTTATAAAATCTGATTTTCAATGTAAGGTCATCCACATTGATCAACTATGCAGGAAGGATTTTTTTTACCACGCCATTGCTTTTCGTAGTCTAGGAAATACTATTTTCAGTATAGAAGCTCAAATTCAAATCAACGCTATCTTCCGAGTATAAACAGTCCAAGAAGAAATAGAGAGCCTAAATCCCTTCTTGCAAACAGACTGTTACTTTTAACCTTACTTTACATTTCATTACAGAATGCAGATTATAGACCATAAAAGGAAACAGTTTCCTTGGTTCATAGCATTACCTACAAGGCTTTTTTGAGGATAATTTGCATTTGTTTGCTCTTTCAGTGGTTACCCCCAGCAGAATATTTACAGCATTTTTTTACCTTTAAATCTGTTGAATCTCTCAAGAGATTAATTAAAAAACCTGAATAAGGTTTGTTACTCTGACAACAAATTATTCTGGTAATACCTTCTAATAATGAAGATATTCCAAGGGAAATTGAAATGTGTGATTTCCCTATGGTTTAAACAGCTCAACCTATGCACATTACCTACAGTAGCAAATGTAGGGCTCTTAAAAAACAAACAAACTAGGGGCCGGATCCTGACCCCAATAAAATTGTTTCAAGTGTTTACTTGATTTAAATGGGAGCAAGTCAGGATCCACTAGCCAGATTCAGAATGTGTGAGCACTATTTTTATACTGGTGTGTAATTCTGCATAACAGAAAATTGGACCCTGTATCTGTATGTGCGCACTCCTCAGGGCTTGGCTACACTGGCACTTTACAGCGCTGCAACTTTCGCGCTCAGGGGTGTGAAAAAACACCCCCCTGAGCGCTGCAAGATGCAGCGCTGTAAAGTGTCAGTGTAATCAGGGCGGCAGCGCTGGGAGCGCGGCTCCCAGTGCTGCACGCTACACCCATAAGGGATGTGGTTTACAAGCAGCGCTGGGAGAGCTCTCTCCCAGCGCTGCGGCTCTGACTACACTCACACTTCAAAGCGCTGCCACGGCAGCGCTTTGAAATTTCTAATGTAGCCATACAGTTAGTCAGTTATTACAACAGAACATTTGCATTCTCTCTGCAGATACTGCATGCATTACAATTAGAACAGAATAGTGGGAATGGGTCATTTTAATTCTAAACCTGACTGTGTATGAGGTACAACGAGCGCTTCCACATCCCATTCCTTACCACCAGTCATGTGAAATGGCTTTTACTGAGCTATCACCAGCTAAGACTGACTCATCAGGGCTATTCTCTTATTAAGATTTGTCTTATAAAATAACCATCTGAGAGAGCACAATGAAGGGAGAAAGTAATTGGGAAATGTTCCCAGCTGACGGCAAAAATAAAAAAAAAAATCTGAGATAGGGTAATAGGAATGCACTTCTCCGTCCAGTGAGAAAAGCCACAGAAATGATTCACTGAAGAAGACTAACTATATTGATATTAAGTATCAGAGATGCATCTGATGAAGTGGGTATTCATCTACGAAAGCTCATGCTCCAAAACGTCTGTTAGTCTATAAGGTGCCACAGGATTCTTTGCTGCTTATATTGATATTATTATCCTTCACGTCTCCAGGAATTGCTCATCTCCATGCAAGACTGAGCTCTACGTTTGGAATAAGCACCAACAAGAACAATGTTAATGTGCAGAGCATTCCAGGTGCAGTCTTACAACACAGTATAAAATAGCTTTTTAGACTGAAATTTTCAAAGGAGTTAGGCATCCGAGTCCCATAGAAATTAAATTTCCTTTGAAACTGGAAAGAAAAGGGGGTCCAGTGATTAAGATTCCATCTTGGAATTTGGGGAAACACTTATTCAGTTCCCCAGTCTGTCACTGACTTCAACTCCCAAGGCTTCTTTGAAAATCCCTGCCATAAACCTTTCATGCGGGACTTGATGGGTCCCAAAGAAGTGCTGAGTCTGTCATTGCCCAGCAATCCAATTCAGTGAGTAAGGAACAAGGAACAAACCGCAGAACTCTGAGATCTTGTTGAAATACTTCTGTTAGATGGAAAGAGGAGCTGTTGTTTATTCCTAGAAATCAGAAACACGATACAGTCTGAACTTGTTGATCAGCAAATACTGACTACACACAGGAGCCTGCTGAGATGCTAGTCAAAGATGTCCCAAATGGCAACACAGCTGGGTTTGTTGTGTTGATCCCCCTTTGCCAAGTGAAAATATTGCCAAAGCTAAAGTTAGACAATCAAAGGACAAACTAAAATAAACCCATGACGAGAGTTATTTTCAATATCAAATATACACATGACCATTTAGAGTGTGCAGCATTGTGGGCCACCAATGCATTACAGAACCATTACCAATAGCATCATGTCCTAAAAAGTACAGGGAAAACAGAAGATAATAGCCATGGGGAGAAGATAGTCTCTATATTCCCTATTGCCAGTCAACAAGTTGACCCTATTTCAGACTGGTCACATCAATCTCCTGCCAGTGACCAATTCATGTAGGAGCTGCCTATTTTTTTCTCAAGAACCCAGGCAACAGAAATTCATCTGAGCTCTATTCTCCGGTCTTGCAAGAGAATCCCCTGGATCAGGTTCAATTTATTAAAACATCCAAAACAATGTTTAATTTTTAAAAAAATCAATCAGATTTCTTAAATTTAAATTAAATATATTTTTATTTTAAAAAACAAACCTATTTAAGATCAAATTTGAAATTATAACAACCTATGTTAAGGCTAAATTTACTGTAATCCATTAAAATCATTTAGATTAAATTAAATATAATATTAAGCAATACTTTTGCTACCTACATTTTAAAGGAAGTCAAACCAATGAACCAATGGAACTTACTGATTAAGCACCTGGAACCAGAATTTGTTGAAATACTAAACCAGCTTTTGACAACGGTAGTCTGATCTGCTGGTGCAGAGAGAGTACTTTCTTCATTTGAGTTTATTCAAATAGCTCAGTTCAATGATTAGTTCATTCATTAAGAGTTAAGAAACCGACTGAAAACTGAAAGAGCAGGAAAGCTTGTTTTTTCCCCTCTTCTAATCTATGAATAAAAACTAGGTGTAATCGCATTATACCTACTAGTTCTAAAATCCTGAAAAACATGTTGACCAGGAGCAATCTATTTGTCTCACAAATTACAGAGAATAATTCTTTGTTTAATAAATCAGTTTTAAATGCAAAATACGGTTTGATAAACATGCTTTGTTTTTCTTATCTATCCAATGCATTTAAGATAGATTTATCTAATAATTTTTAAATGTTGTTTTTGTGCATTTTTTGTTGAATTCTAATTTTCGTCCAGATAGAGCTTGACACAAATCATGAGTGAAAAATTAATCATCCAGTAAATAAGAAATGCATCATTTACCATTTCGTAGTATTATAAAAGTGTAAAAAATAATCTGCATAAATATAATATAAGTAATATAATTGCTTAAATAAATATGTATAGATAAAGTGTATCCTCCTCGTTACCAAAAAGTATCAAATTTAGTGTTACGGTCATATTTAGTTGCAAATCGTCATGTTTTAATGATTACCAACAAAAGAGAATCAACCTTTCTCTTTAGGATAATAACCTAAAAAGTACAAATGCAAAAGAAGAATAAAATTGATATTAAAGTCAAGGTTTCTTGCTTGCTGATTTAAATCATTTTGATTTAAATCAATCCACCCTGATCTGTATCAGTAAAGAATACATTCCAGATAAGATCCTGACCTTCTTTCCAAAGGCACTGCAATAAGAACCTGTTTCATTTGGAATCCATCATTATGCTTAAATATCATCTTTCTACACTGACTGGTTTCTAAATAGCATACAGTCATGACAATGAAATGAATGAACCTGGCCTCACTAGAGGAAATGAAATTGTAAATCTATCTAAGGCCTATAGCCTGGAATCTGCAACGGTACTGCCATTCTTTGCCACTGCAATGTCAAGGATGAACATGATGCATTCTGGGACTTTAGTTTAAGAATTGAACTGGCTAATAGCTTAGAAGACTCTTCAAGATTATAGTGTTTTGGAGACTGGTAAGGACTGTCAGAACAGCCCAAGTCCTTTCCCATGAACTGAAAAGTAAAAAATGCAGAGAGACGTGGGAAAGGGAGGGACTCGTGTCTGCCTGCTTTTGTTTTGTTTGCTGTGATTGTCCTTTTCTTTACTTTCTACTTAAATATGTCGATCTAATCAGGGTAAAAAGGCATCTAATCCTTGGACCAAGATCTTTTTCAAGCCTAACAACAGATTCTTGATGGGTCACTTCAAGCTCTCTCTGCTGGACTTTCTAGAGAACTCATCCCACTTTGCAGACCTAAGCGAGACCACAAAAGGATACGCTGACATTTCAAGAAGACAGCCATCTTGTCAGCCTGTGCTGACAATAGTTGTTATCATCTACCCTCTGACTATAGCCAATCATTCTTTTCTTTTACCCATTTTTTTTTGTCTTCTCATTTGACTGTATCTGGATTTGGGGAAACTGACAAAACTAGCAGCATGTAAGTAAACTGAGTCAATTTTAGCTACAACCTGGGTAACAATTTCCATTATACAACAAAAAGAACTGTTAATATAATGTTCAATTTCCCATGCATATTGAGGATTGACAGAAATGAAAAAGGAAGTTTTAATACTGTGTGTGCTTATTAAGGACTTCGATTTGAGACTATGACAAAGAACCCTGAAGTTTTTAGCACAAGCCTAAGTATCATTTTATTAATTTATAAACCAGAACAGTTTCCACCTTCCCCCCACTTCATGTTCCGAGTTACTCTTTCCCAAATATATAGTCCCTGCATATCTCTATACTCAATCTCACCTCATAGGCTGACCAAAATCATGAACTAGGCTCAACGTTTACATTTTCAATGTATAAACATCTTTGCTCACACTATGTGGATATTCAATAAATTGTAGCAATGTCAAATATTACCTCCTTTTACTCTTTCCAAGAACATAGACTTGTAGACTTTAAGGTCAGAAGGGACCATCAAGCTCATCTAGTCCGACCTCTTGCCCATTGCAGGCCAAAGAACCTCACCCACACACTCCTATAATAGATCCTTAACCTCTGGCTGAGTTACTAAAGTCCTCAAATCACAGTTTAAAGACTTCAAATTACAGAGACTCCACCATTTACACTAGTTTAAATCTGCAAGTGACCTGTGATCCATGCAGCAGAGGAAGGCAAAAAAAAACAGGCTCTGACTCGGGGAAAAATTCCTTCTGACCTCAAATATAGTGACCAATTAGACCCTGACCATGTGGGCAAGACCCACAAGGCAGATACCTTAGAATGAATTCTCTATAGTTATTCAAAGCCCTCCCTACCTAGCATCCTGTCTCCAGTCATTGGGGATTTTTGCTACTGGCTGTCACTGATCATGGCTCTGCAAGGATCCAAAGCTGAGAGTCCTCAGCAACTTTAAAATAAAGCTGGGTTGCACACTTGTGGCCATCTCTGTAAATCCTGAGGCTCTTCCAAACACAACTGTTTTAGCACCTTATGAATTAGATCAATGTTGTATAAGTGCTCTGCACCCATCCAATTTCTTCTTCTGCCAATGGGCAGAGTTCAGAACTTCGCTTGTCAATCCCTGCCCCTCATAGACCAGAACAAGTGCTCTCAAGACCGGTTACTCTGATGCTCAGCTAATTATCCAGCCATACAGGACTATTGGGTCTTTACTGTCATTTAAGGTTTGGTCAAAATTTGGCCTAAGATAACTGGCTGTAAATCAATTCCAATGATAGCTGAGTGCCTAATTCACTTTTGCTCCTTTGACAAATCCAGTCATTATGTGTATGTTAAAGAAGCCTGGTTCTAGTACCAAACCAGGAGGTACTTCATTAACAACTTCCTCATTATGTGATGTGATACTGTTCTGTTTTTTTTCCCTAAATCCATTTTTTTATCCACAGCATTGCAATGTTATCCATACAATATTTTTCCAGTCACTCAGTTTTCAGTGTAATACTGTGTCAAATGCCTTGCTTAAATCAAGATACATTTATTCCTTCCATTTTTATAATGTACCTGTCAATCAACCTCTAGGCACTTTTGTAATAATACTGCTTTGCTGATGTTTTTATTGCTATTTAACTAATACAAACAAAATTATACCCCAGTCAAAAATAACCCAGCCCCTCAAACAATTCCATCAGGAAAAGCCTGCTTAAGCAGATATGTTTTGAAGCCCTCAAGTCAAATAACTTGGGATCCATAGGACCAAACCAGAGAAGTGAATCTCAGGCCCTCCATTAAGAAATCCTGCCTTAAAAAGGTAAGGCTTCAGCACTCTAAGTATGTAGGCTAAAAAAATAATAATGGTGACAGCAGTCTCTATTATAAACAAATCAAAAGGAGCTTTACAGATAAAAACCCAACACTTTGAATCAGGGGTGCTGGAACAATTCTTATAGTGAGGATGCTGAGAGCTACTGAACCAAACTGTAAAAACCGTATATAATGGAAACCCCTTAGCTGCACCCCCACATTGCTAGTTCCAGCACCATCATTTGAATTGCACCAGAATGGAATTGGAAGCCAGTGAAGTATACAGATTAGTGTGTTTACTGCAAGTAAACTACTAGTCATGTTTGCATTATCTGAAATTTTAAAGTAGTCTTCCAGGATCATGCCAAATAAAGTGCACTCAAGCAAAAACAGATAACTGTGTTGAGATCCAGATCCAAACGCAAAATTCACAACTCTCCTTGCCAAATGTGGGTAAAAAAGCAGAACCCCTGGGTGATGAACTTGAGCAAAAGGCAGGCAATCCTCCCACAAGCCAGGCTGAAGACTGGCAGTTATTCTGGGCCTGGATGGCGGATTTCTACATATTCAATGAAGCACCATGAACATTTTGGAGCAGTACAGAATGAAAAACAACAAGTGGAGAAATCTCTTCTACCACTTCCTCTCATTTATTCTATCACCCCCCCCAACATTATCTGCATATTATGCAGTGTGAGGTTCAACCAGATAGCTAGCTCTCATCCAAGGCCCAATCTTGGTGAAACACTGGGAAAGACAACTGACCACCTCCTCTAGATCCAATGAAAAGGAGATACAGAGATGAGAGATCTAATAGAATCAGCATAAGAAACTGATACTCTTCCAATGCCTCAAGAGAACTGATTGACAATAACTAGTGCAATCTGCAAAGCAAATCTGACAATTCCAGCTATTGCTACAATTGCCTCATCAGAACTTTTTCAAACCAGTCAGATGTAAAACACAGTGATGACTGGTTTCTAGGACACATACCCCACAAGTGTCTTTTTAAGAGATGCTATCACTAACAATATTTTCCCCAAAGTGAACCTATCATTAGCACTGGTCAGGAACTTTTCAAGAGAACAGTTTTTTTGTGGGGTAATGTCAATTTGCCAAAATTGAAGATTTGTATGACAAAGAGCTGGTGTCACAGGATCTGCTCTACTCACTGCTCAGTGGCACCTACTCGTGGAACACATCGGGAATTACCTCGCCATCTGGTCTGAAACTCCTCCTACAGTTGTTCAGACTGTCACCTCACTCCGGGGCCTGACACGCTCCCGCAGCTGAAACGTTTTCCTCTTCATAGTTTAGCCCTTCAGCCAAGTCACATTAAAGTTCTCCACCCTTCCAGGCTGCTTCCAGCAGTCCCCAAATGGCCTGTCTCTAGCATCCCGTTCCTGCATTGGTTTGTAGGAAAACCTGGGCCTGCCCTCAATCCAGCAGCTCTGGGCTTTATTCCCCCAGCCCTTACTGCTCTATCCCACTCTTATTACAACCCTAACCCTTTGTATCAGGGATTGTGACCCAGTTCAAGGTGCTGATCCAATGACTATTTAATGATTTATACCAAGTGGAACAGCTCCAACAGATGAGACTGAGAAAGACTCACTTCAGAACAGTTAATCATCAATGGTTACGGCACCCATCTGAGATGTGGGAGACTGAAGTTCAAATCTCTGGTCTGAATTAAGTAGAGCAGGGACTTGAACAGGGGTAGGCAAATTTTTTGGGCCGAGGGCCACATCTGGGTGGGGAAATTGTATACAGGGCTGGGGCAGGGGGCTGGGGTGCAGGAGGGAGTGCAGAGTGTGCGAGGGGGTGTGGTGTGCAGGAAGGGGCTCAGGGCAAGGAATTGGGGCAGAGGAGAGGTGTGGAGAGTATGAGGCGGCTCAGGGACAGGGGTTGGGGTGCAGGAGGGGTGCGAGGTGCAGGCAGGGGGCCTAGGGCAGGGAGTTGGGGGGGGGCAGGGTGTAGGTGGGGTTCAGGCTTCGGCCCAGTGCTGCTTATTCGGGGTGGCAGTGGCGCGCACTGGGGCCAGAGCAGGCTCCCTGCATGTCTGCCCTGTCTCCACGCCGCACCACTCCAGGAAGCACTGCAGCCCATTGCTTGCGGGGGAGGACTCTGCATGCACTGCCCTTGCCATGCCTCCAGGTACCCCCCCCCCGAAGTTCCCACTGGCCACAGTTCCCCGTTCCCAGCCAATGGGAGCTGTGGGGGGGCGGGCCTGGAGGCAAGGGCAATGTATGAAGCCCTCTGCCCCTCTGCCCAGGGGCCGCAGGGAACTGGTGCTGGCCACTTCTGAGAGCAATGCAGGGCCCATGGTACCATAGGGGGCAATCCCGCAGGCCGGATCCAAAGCCCTGAGCGGCCGGATCCAGTTTGCTCACCCCTGGACTTGAACCTGGTTCTCCCATATGAGTACCCGTGACATAGAGGCTCCTTGGCAAAGGGTGCCCTGTTCTTTGCAAACAATTCTCACCTCAGACCCAACAAACTCACTACACTGAACATGTCTTACAGGATATTTATCCATAAAAAGTATCATGAGTATCTGCAGAAAGCTCGTTACTTGTCATGACTGTAATCACTGTGAGATGTACACATAGATCAGTGGTGGGCAACCTGCAGCCATCAGGGTAATCCGCTGACAGGGCACGAGACAGTTGGTTTGCACTGACCATCCACAGGCACGGCCACCCGCAGCTCCTAGTGGCCACGGTCTGCCATTCCTGGCCAGTGGGAGCTGCGGGAAGCAGCGAGGGCTACAAGGATGTGTTGGTCACCATTTCACGCAGCTCCCATTAGCCAGGAACGGCGAACTGTGGCCACTGGGAGCTGCGGGTGGGTCTGCTTGCAGATGGTCAGTGTAAACAAGCTGTCTTGCAGCCTGCCAGTGGATTACCTTGACGGGCTGTGTGTAGGGCCGGCTCTAGCCATTTCGCCGCCCCAAGCACGGCGGCACACCGTGGGGCGGCACTCTGCCGCTCGCCGGTCCTGCAGCTCCGGTGGACCTCCCGCAGGCGTCCCTGCGGAGGGTCTGCTGGTCCCGAGGCTCCGGTGGATCTCCCGCAGGCAAGCCTGTGGAAGCTCCATCAGAGCCGCGGGACCAGCGGACCCTTCGCAGGCACGCCTGCGGGAGGTCCACTGGAGCCGCCTGCCGCCCTCCCAGCAACTGGCAGAGCGCCCCCCGCGGCATGCCGCCCCAAGCACACACTTGGCGTGCTGGGTCCTGGAGCCGGCCCTGGCTGTGTGCAGCCCGTGGGCCACAGGTTGCCCACCACTGATACAGATAATATTTAAGGAATCATGTATTTAAACTGAATGTATGCTTCATGAACTTGGAGTAGAACTTAGTCACCAGGGGTAATGTGTCTTGGTGATGATCCATTCAAGCAAAAGAGAATTGTTACCCCCTTCCCTCATCAGTCAGCAAGGTTCTGTTGTCTGTCGTGGCCCATCCCAGAACAGCCAATAGAAAACCATTACAGACAATTGCTAATAACTGAAAGCACTTGGAGGTGAAAGGATCATAACAGCAGGCAGGAGATTGCTCTAGCTACAAAAAAAAGACAAAAGATTGTTTCACTATAATAGAGTATAAGAAAAGGCCATTCATATCCATTCACTGAGGAAACCCCTTGAGGAACAGGGGGCTCTCATAAACATTTGGATACTGGTTCACGTAAGCAGGGGTGGCTCTATGTTTTTTGCCACCCCAAGCATGGTAGGCAGGAGGCTTTCGGCAGTGCGCCTGCAGGCAGTCCGCTGGTCACACGGATTCGGCGGCATGCCTGAGGGAGGTCTGCCAGTGCAGCACCATCAGCGTCCCCACCAACGAATAGCTGCCGAAGCCGCGGGATCAGCAGACCTCCCGCAGGCACACCACCAAAAGCCGCTTGCTTGCTGCCCTCACAATGACCAGGATGCCACCCCACCACGACTTGCTGCCCCAGGCACGCATTTGCTGCACTGGTGCCTGGAGCCACCCCTGCACGTAAGAACAACAAGCTCTGCAGCAGACTGAATTGAGGGAGGGGGAACCCTATTTTATTAGAGAGGAAATGTAAGTATTGGTAAGTGTAGACCCAGGTTCGTATTTTATGATTTTGTTTTGTGACAAGTTGTTTCCATCACTTTCAGATAAATCTTTTAAAACCTACTTTTGTTTTTAATGTAAATGCTCACAAGTGCTGCATGGTTTACAGAAGTGGTGGTTTAAGACAAAACTGGGTTACATGGCACTTCTGGGGGCAAAGAATCTGGTATTTCTGTGAGTACACAATGTTAGGGGCTGGATATCCCAGGGGAATGATTCAAAGGGACTAGGGGATCAGGGTGCACCTATTATTAAACCTTAAGGCAAAGAGAGGGCTGGCATAGCCCGAAGGAGAGTGCTTGAATGGCTGAAAGGTTGGTGATATTAGGGAACTGACACACAGCTACCACAGCACAAACTATTTCCTCCTGGAGGCAGTGGGTAACAGGATGACTGACAGTCCCAGGTGCCCCAAGAACCATCACAGTGCCCTAACCACTGGCCTATTTGATATTCTGGGATGGGGGATATGTCTTATTTTTCATAAACTCCAAAATTCAGAAGGCCTCCATTTCATCCCATTGCAGAACAGGAAACTTTTTGAAATCTCAAAAATTTGCCTAGGACAAGAAAACTGTTTTCTGTCCAGCTCTACCTGTTACCTCCCTGCTGGATTTTACAAGCCAAGAACAACAAAGAACCAATTCACAACTCCCAGCATGAAGCTCTCCCCAGAATTTCCAAAACTGGCTGAAGCCAAGGCAGAGAGAACTCTGCATTTGTCCCTCCCAGAAACAGCTACCACAATACTGTCTGAATCACAGCTACCTCTATAAAAAAAATATTTGCTCAGGTTAGTATACCAAAACTGAGGCCCACAAACCAACATCACTGTAACACAATGCTTTTTACCTTCTCTCATGGCCCACAAAACAAGTCTTTGATAACATTTTCAAATATCTGATTTCAGACAGAAATCAGACCAACAAATAAATAGTTAAGCAAGTCAACCTTTTGTTAAGTTCAGGAATGTGTTAGCCTACTACTAAGACACTTTATTAACCTACCTACAAGATACCTACAGTAACTCCCAACGTAACGTCCTCTTGCTTAACATTGTTTTAATCTTACGTCCCTGCTCAGTTACAGAACATGCTCCATTTAAAGTCATGCAATGCTTCACTATAATGTTGTTTGTCTGTCTGCTTTGTCCACAGCTGGCAGCTCCCTCCATCAGCTCCCCTACGCCCCCCTCCACACACATACAGTGCCTCCCACCTGCCAACAGACCCCGCGGATCAGCACCTTTCCCCTCCTCCCACCACCTCCTGACCACGGCAATGAGCTGCCTTGCGGCATTCAGGGGGGAGGGGAGAGGAGTGAGGACTCAGCGGGCAGACTCCCCCTCCCTCCCCTGCTTCACCAAACGCCACAAGCCAGCTGATTGCCGTGGGGAGGAGGCAAGGGAGGGATGGGGGAGCCTTCGTGCACTCCCTCCTGCCCCCTTAACATCCCAACCCAGCTGATCACCATGGGCAGAAAGGAGGGAGGAGAAGTGAGGACTTGGCGCGCAGGCTCCCTCCTCCCTCCCTCCCCTGGCTCCTGCCCGCAGCAATCAACTGGCTTGCAGCATTCAGGAAGCAAGGGAGGGAGGGAGAGCCTGCGCGCCGTGTCCTTGCTCCTCCCCCCTCCCTCCTGAACATTGCAAGCCAGCTGATTGCTACAAGCAGGAAGGGGGGGGTGTGAGGGGGGAGGAGCAAGGATGTAGCATGCAGAGTAAAGGGATGGAAGAAGATGAGGGTTATGGGTAGGGGCTTGGGGGAAGGAGTGGTGTGGGCAGGCCAAGGGTTGAGCCCCCCGCCTCTGGTGCTTGCAGAGTAGGGGAAGCTGCCGCTGCGCAACGTGCTTCTCTTAGCCTACAGCACCTTCAGCCTCCTTGCCTGACTCATTGTCTCCAGTGCCAGTGGGCTGTGCCTGTGTGGGATAAGGCAGGGGCATCTCCTAACTATAGTACTGCACTCTATGGCAAAAAAAAAATTCCTGGACCCTAACCCCGCCATTTACATACATTCTTATGTGGAAACTGGATTTGCTTAATATTGTTTCACTTAAAGTCACATTTTGCAGGAACATAACTACAATGTTAAGTGAGGAGTTACTGTACTTAGACACCTTCTTTGATTTACAAGATATGCCAAAAATTACTTCTGGCCAGTTGCTTCAGGATCACACAATGGAAATATCTAATCCTGAAGATCTGTGGGTAGTGGGCCAGATTCACCTTTGGTGTAACAGCCCACATGTAATTCCATGAGTCACTGAAATTTTAAGAGTGAAACCAGAGATGATTTGGAGCCATCAAGTTTAGTTAAATTAATTTTATTTTAGTTCATTTCTACTTTCTTTTTTTCTCCTGAGTTCTATTTCCTTAGTGTTGCTATTTCTGTTTCCTGCCCATTAGAAAGTGAGAGATGGTTTTATCAGGAGTTCTGACATTCTGAAATTCTCATTTTTAACTCCACTGTTCCTTAGAGGTTCTACTATATCCTTTGTCTTTCTTTTCCCTCAGACATATTTTAATATATATTTACAAAAATATGAAAATCATGTTATCCCAATGACAAATGTTTAAATTAAATGGCAGTTAGAAGATAAGAAATTTTGATGCAATTCTCCTTTTAAATCACTGATGATTCCAAAGTTGCTCAAAAAATGGCATCTGCTGTTTCTGTTTGATACCGTCATCAACTAATGCCTCGTACAGTTCGTTCAGCAAGGTGATGACTTTTGCCTTAGCAATGACTAAATCAACACATAGATCCAGTACTGTGAAGTGACAGCATTTTCAGAACTTAGTTAATCCTGAAACAGCCATATTGCATCACCTGCCAACCTCATCTAAATCACTTACTTCAAACCCTTTTCAAATGATTTCTTTCAAGTTTTTTTTTAAGTTTATAATACAATAAAACCTGAAAGTACTTTTCCTGCCAAAATGAATTACACATGAGGAACTAAGACCGTAAATGTTATTTGCAGGCTGACACTACCTTTTGATTCAGCTATTTAAAATATATATATTTCCTTACTGTTTAGTACATTTAAGTACACTGCCCATTAAGGGGACTCTGACAAGATGTACCAGGCCTTCTCTGCCCCCTGCTGGAGGCATCAGCACCTTGACACCGACATCCCAATAAACAGTGTCACCTGAGAAAGAAAGGCAGTGAGTTTTTTAGATCTCCAAGTACTGCCTAAAAACACCACTCAGGCTCTACTACCAGCAAAACCAACATGACATAGTCCTCCAGAAGGGCTGGGAAGAGACAGTAGCCAATCAGGATCCACCAGACAAGATGAGGCTTTTCTGCTCCTTCTAAGGGGGAGTGCTGGTTGGTGCTGGGGCCGCAGAGGAGTTCGCAGGTTTAACCCCAAGCACCCAGGCCCAGGCCTAACAACCTGACATCATCATCCGTCACACAATGCAATAGATGGTTTGTTTTTGTTGTGCAGTTTAAAAGCCCAGGTGGCCAAATGTTTACTTGATTTTCAACTAAGTTGTTACTGGACATGCAAGGACCTTGCGGCATGAGACACCGTGCTTCTGAAGAACTCCAGCAAGGGCCACTGGGATGTGATGCTGCTTAGGATGAACTCCTTAACTTTCGCCATTGCAGAATATGTTAGCAAAGGGCCAAATTCAACTACCATTAGGGTTCCCACCTCTAAGATGCTGAACAACCGGTTACTGCCCCCTCATCACAAGGCCCATGACCCTTCTTTCCCTTTCAGGTGCTCCTCCCACCAGTAGTGTGAACCCCCCCATCCCACACAGGCAGCAGTACTGGTGGGGAATTAGGGGCAGCTCAATACCTCTGTGCCACTTATCTTTCCCACCCCTCGCCACATGCCAAGTCCTTGTCTAGCTCCAGGCCCCTGTCAAATTCACAAGGGGCTGATGGGGAAGGCTGCCCTACAACAATAAACTCACCCGCCCCCTTCCTCCTACTATGGCGGCCACTGGAGTCCCGCAAACCCTGGAGCATGCAAGGAAGGGAGGCCCAGCTTTCAAGGACCAGGCCAATGGGAAAGGTCCGCTAAGTATTTCTCCTGCCCCGTCCCACTTAATCCTCAGCATGGGAGAGCAGCGAGAAGGCAAAAAATTCCTGGGGTGCTCCTTACCTTCACTAGTAACTGGCAAGGCCGCACAAAAGCCAGCCAGATGCCATCCCTAACCACCACTGAAATGAATGGGAGGATTTTTTTCCACTGATGTTAACAGAAGATGGAACTAGCTTCAAATTGGCAAGATTACAAACCATATTTAGCAAGCAACCATTGTGCAAACAGATAGTAAAATAGTTGCCTATAACATTCTCATATAGCAATAATACTTTGGTTATATGGCATAATACCATAGACAGTTATTCCACAAAGCATCACTGAAATACTTAATCAGTAACCAAACCCTGTTGATCTTATTCCCAGAAACTTCCCATTGTCCTCAAGGTTTGGACCTTAACGTAAACACAGTAAGATTGCCATAAGACAATGCTCTCACTAATGTCTTAGCTTCCAAAGAAAATGGAAAATACTATACCATCAACAGGTGAAAATGCTCTGCTTCTCTAGACGGAATTCGAGCTTTAAATAGGGCCAAGAATTTCTCAAGCTCTGAGCTGGAGGTGCCACCTGATGGTTATTTAAGGGCATATTTTGCTGTGGATTACTCCATAACTCACATTGATATTAATGGCAGTTATATGCATAAAGAATGGAGTCTCAGTCCACATACTGGCTAAATAATGGGCAAAATCCAGTCAAAGAGAAAGAGTCTCAAATATCATATTATTTATACACATACATGTGAGCAAGGGTGTGTAAATTTCAAGAGCTCCAGGACCAACGCAAATATATGTAATATATGTGATGTGACAGGTGCAATACAGCCCCTTTGCACTCTGGAAATACAAAGTTGCCATAAACTCCCTGGATTCACCCCAGGAGAATACCCTGATCTAACGGCATTTCCTGGACAATGCAGAGCTGCCATAATAGTTCTAAGCTGAAACCCCTCATAGCCCATCATCTAGGGATGTATGCCAGGCTGCGTATGGAGTGCTTCTGCTCTCTGGTTCTTTTCAGCTGCCACAAAGTTCCCTGAGGTCAGGGGCATAGACATGCAGTTCAGAGCAGCCCCGAGGCCACTCTTAGTTATGCTGGGGGCTGAAATGTCTACTGGATGGACCCAGAATACAAGGAGTTCAAAGGTGGCTTAAAACTACCTTTCCTTCTGCAAGGTCCTGTATCAGCCAGGTGCAAGAACTACAGTTTATAGGCTGTAATCACACTCCATACCAACCCCAAATACCAGTTGATGGGATTAGTGCTCAAGCTTGTCTGTGTGGGTGACTCAGACAACCTGAGATATGGGATAAGAGGCAATGAACCAACTCAGAGCACATAATTATTCTATGTACTTGACTAAATATTCCACATTAGTAGAAGTACCAGACCCCATACTCCCACATGGCATATATGCATCACCTATCACATATGCTGCATGAGACAAATGTGTGTTGATGTGGGGGCAATAGAGGAAGAGTTCAAGCCCAACCCTCGGAGGTTTTTAAAAACAGGTTAGGCAAATTTATGTCAGAGATGGTCTAAGTATAGTTAATCTCGCGTCAGCACAGAGGGATGGACTAAACAACCTCTCAGCCTGTGTGTTCATGAAAGCCACAGTGCAAGTGCACATTCTGCAGACCAGCTCTGCAAAGATGTGGACATCAGTAGGCCTAAAGACAAGGGTTGCCACATGAAGAAATTCACTTCCCCCCCCCCCCCATAAATAAATAAATAAATAAATAAATAAAAAATCATCATGCATGGATATAAATAAATAAATAATCCAGGCTGTAAGTAAGACTATAAGAATGCAATAATTAAGTTCCCTATTTTCTAACTAGACCTACAGCTCTTTTGTATCTATCTTTAGGTACTATTAATAAAAAAAGAAGTTTGAGAGTAGACTCTTTTTCATCTGGCTGGACAGGAGTGCAGGTCTTTTTCCTGTTCTGGGCTCAACTTATAACCTTTATGTATGGTTATAGGCTGTATACTGGAAAAGTGCCACTGTCTGTCTGAATCATTTCTCAGTTTGGTCTTTGTGTGGTTCCACCTCTTTGTAGTGAAACAGACCAATCCAATTTTTCCACTGGAACAGTAGTGTCATTAGCTTGTCGTCTGTCTACTCCTTCTGAAACTTTCTTCAGTCACTTTTATAAATGCAGTTTTGTAGAGTCCCTTGTATAAAGCAAGGGCTACGTTTTGATAAAAAAGATTTTGATGCTCAGTGCAAATTTCAACACTTATGGAAGCTGCATGCATATGAAGAGATACAATCTTCCTTGGAGATCAACCAAATTCTATCAGCAAGCAGAGGCATCAATCCTTCTTTTTCAGTCAATTAACTATGAGGCTGATAGTGGTTGCAGAAGAATTTCTGAACCTCCACAACATGCTTGAAGGCTATGTTGGATACTCCTTCTTTCACAGAGAGGTTTAAACAGTCTGCGGAACATCCATTTGCCAGGGGTGAAACCGTTGCTTTACTGAATGGGAGTTTTGTGATTTACTTCAATAGGACAAGGAGTTCTCATCTTTTTCTCTATATTTTCATTGATAGAGACAATAGTAGACTTCTTTTTTGTCATACTGTTTATGCATTCTTGCAGGGCAACTTGGACACAATAGTCTATGTTTCTCTATTCAGACACAGAATCGAAAGAACTAACCAGAAACACACTTTCCCTTTTACAGATGACTGCAGCCATCATTTTTCATGTTGTGAATTAATTTCAATGTTAATTCTTTTATATTGTGATTATTATTCCCTTTTTGCCCCTTCTAGTTCTTCATTTGCAATACTCAGTAGTGGACATGTGGGTTTAAATGAGGCACGAGGAATATATCAAGTGCAAAGTGCTTCAGTCATTTCTATAAAAAGGTAACTTTGTATTACATTAAAAAGGATTGAAACTTTTTTTTTAATCAAATTCAAGTCTTTGGGTTTAGTTGTTTTTAATTGCATAATCACTACTTGCACCAGTTTTTGAGTGTAGAAGACAATGAAACTACTCCTGAATAAGGCTGAAGTTGAATAGGTGTTGGAAAGCTTGTAATGGGCACATAAACAATAATCATGGTTACATTTCAATTATGATTATGATGCTGAAAATGGGTAATTTTTTTCAAATGTGCCTAAGTGACTTTGGAGCCTAAAACTTGTTTAAAGTCAGTGAGACTAAGGCTTCTAAGTGCCTATGTCACTTTTGAAAATGGGATTCACAAGACTAAATCATTTATACTTTTTTGAAAATTTTACCTCATGTCTCATTTGTATGATCAAATTTTATCAGTTTCATACTCTTCCATTTCCATTGACAAAGTCTAATTCAATCGCACACTGATCTAATAGAATATAAATGTCTTTAGATTCTTAACTTTTTACAATGAGCACGAGTCCATTCTTACCTTGCTACTTAGCTCTTGATAGTATTTATATTTTAGTTTAGAATTATCTAATTTCATGACTTCAGTCAATTAAATCACTTTTCTGTCACCTCTTTTAGCTTTAGCCACGTTGAGTCAGATAGATTCATTTAAGGATGGTTGGTAATCCTTAAACACTAATGAGCTGTTTGCAGTATTGATCAGCAGCTTTCATATGTATAACAATTTGAATGAGAAACAAACACTGTGAAAACTGAAAAAATAAGACACACTCTAGAAGCTTTATACAGAACCACGTTCTGCTTACCTTCCAAAAGTTTTTGGATTCTAAAGAACCAGGTCTCCTAACGCAGTTTAATACTCCACAACCTCCCATCTACTCAATATTAAATGACAGGTTATTCCATCCAGCTGTGTGCCTCTCTACAGTCAAAAGGGGATCCACCCACTCCCTATCCCATCTAGGTTTCCAGACAGTTTTACAACTTTCATCTTGCTTCTATGAGGCATAACAAGGAATCTGATGTTTTCTTACATGCCTTAAAATTAGAGACTAATATTTCTAGTATGAAAAAAAAATCAAAGGGCTGTTTGGCTCCAAAGTCAATGGTAATTAGACACCATGAAAGTCTCTTCTCCTGTGGTTGGTGTGGTTCAGTACTATTGATAGCACTGAAGCCCAGAGAGTTGATTTAGGCTCATAAGGATTGATCCTTTTGTGGGTGCTACAAGCATTCCATGTCCACCAACCATGAGTAGTATCTTTATCATCAGTTAATAACTCATGTGACCACAGATACTGACTATGTACTTCTTGGTACACAATATAGCTCTTGTTTTCTGCCCATTACATTCACTTTTGAAGTGGACTTCTCTTCTCTGAGGTGCCTATTGTGATGAGCATCTCTTTATTTACTCATTTCCACAGACTGTTGAATACAGGAGTTAATGCTCTATGAAGTTGTCCTCATACATACATTGTTTTTGACCTGGTACAGTACGAGAGTGACTCTTACTATATCTAGTTTCTAATATAAAAACTAAGCCAAAATCTTAGATATGAGTTTACTGTTGAGACTCAGTTTACTGTTTAGCTATGAATTAACAACCAACCTAATTAATATCTCACCATTCTTATCTCCTTTTTTGTTTATTTTTGTAAGGAAGTTTTACTTTGTTAAAAAATTACGGTTTGATGTGTTTATCTGGACCTGTTCCCCCTTCCTAAGGAATTAATCCCTTTTAAAAGAGCGGGAAGAGGGAGATTAGGTAAAATAATATCTGAACAACAAAAATGGTTTCATTATCATAGCCTGATTTGTTTCTTCATCATAGCTGCATGTCTTCTTCCCACAATGTAAAAAACAAAATGTACAAGGCTCAGATAAACAAATATCTATGTGTATGATTGTTTCTCAAAGTTATATTCTAAGGAAAGAAACTAGATTAGCATACTGACTTTTTCAAAGTCAAATGTGTTTTTTTTCCTTCAGTCTTATTACATAAATAAAAAGAGCCAAATAAGGTAACAATACCTCTGATGTACCTTTATATCCCTTTTGCACTCACTTGTTTTTTCCTTTCATGGCAGTTAAAAAAAAACACACACACACACAGAATGCTATTGACTTCCACAGCACTAATGTGTTTTTAAAAAGAGTCTTCTGCTAATTAAGCACATTTATATTCCAGGCTAAAAAATGCTGAAGTGGCCAAGCACTGGAATCCATTTATCAGGAAACCACTATCAAAATCCAAAGATAACATTTAAATCCTTCAACATTCTCACAGACTGACAGGACAGAAAGATGGAAAGAGAATGAATTCTGCAGTATTCTTATCCACAGATTTCCCTCATGTAGAGTTATAGCTATGTTGATTTCTATTCTCGGGCATCTTCATTTAAAGCAAATTGCTAGATAAATATTCCAAAAGTCACTTAAATGACTGACAAAATAATGCAATTATTCCATTTAAATGCACCATTCATTTTGTCTCACTCTTTATATCTTCACCGTAATACAGTGCATTTATAAACATAGAGTGGAATCTCTTTACAGTGAACTCGGACGTTAAAAAATTATTTACAGTGAAGCTGAATTCAAAATGCTTCAATACATAGCAATGCTCAAATTGCAATTCATTAGTGTGAGCCACAATTTAATGGTGAAGTTGAAGAATATAAGGGTTCTGCTGTAATTTTCTCTCTCGATTAACCGGGTGGTTAGGGTATCCGGTATCTAAGAAAACAGGGTTCAAGTCCCTGTTCCAAATCAAGCCACACAAGGATTTGAATCTGGGTCTTCTACATCCCTAACCACTGGGCTATCACTTGTTCTGGGGTTCTCTCATTTTTGAGAGAAACAGGCTGACCTGGGTTAGGCCACTAACTCCAGGGGAAGGGTCACAGCTGAGAATCAAGATGTGAGAGAAGGACCTCCCTGTGGCTTGTCAGTAGGTACCTAATACCTTTGAGGATGAGCCTAAGCCCTGCTCATTCCTGTGCAGTTCACTCCTAACTAGTTGAGGAGGTTCATCACTCAGCTTACTGGCTTCTGGGAATCCTGTGCTTAGGCCTAATTCTCCTCACACGACACAGGAAAAGCCTGGCCACCCAAATCAGGATTGAGAATTCCACTAGGAAGCTGATCATTGCAATGCCTAAGTACTTTGTGAAACCAGATTAATCCTGCATCTCTAAAGTAATGGGAGTTCTACTTTTGACATATATGGGCACACATATAGTATTAATAATAATCATAAACATATCATATTGAAGGTGTAAATATATGGGTAAATGGAAAAATGTTATCCCGAAAGCACTGCCTACTTTTTCTTGTTGACTTGTTTGTCTTGGTACGGATTTCTTACCATTTCATTAGACAGCATACAGCTCACATAATTACTAAATAAATTCTTACAAAAAATAATAAAACCATATCCTTAAGGATGTAATAGATAAACACTGATATACAAAGAGAATTCATCACTAGAGACGTCTTATTACTAGAGCAGCTTAAAGGAAGAAAATAATTCCAAAAACAACGATGTCAAATCAAAGTAATGTACAACACAAGATGTTGTATTGGAAGGAAAGCGAATCAGGCAATAATTCCGAGCATTGTGAACTAACCTTTTAATGACAATAGGGTTTAAATATTGTTGGCCAAAGATGATTTTCCATTACACAGCCATAAACCTGAAATGTCTTCAAAGATTTCACACACCAGTGTATATGAGCAGAATTCAGCTGTCAATCTAGTGTTGTCGTTTCCAATGAAATTATATTCCAAGTGAAGTATGTTGCAAATTATAAATAGATGGTGGGAAAGCAAAATTTTAATTTTAAAAAAGTTTTTCTTCTGCAAAGTTAATTTAGAGCCCACTGCTAAATGGGCTAAATCCTGCAGTTCTTACACAAGCAAAACTATTCAACAAAGCTCTCTGTATCTCAATAACATGCTTGACTCCCAGACCAAACGCCCCCTATTGAAACACATTATGTATGTAATGCAAGAATTCATTAGGAGTCTATTCCAAAGTCCACTGAAGTCAATAGGAGTTATTTCCATTGATTTTGATGGGCTTTGGTTCAGGTCCTAATAAAGCAAGTTGAACAAAGTACAAACGGCTTTATTATAAGTTACCTTTAGGAAAACATTTCTTTTCCAGTACAACTGATGAACAGTAATTTTCAGCATGATATTTACTTAACAGCAGTTAAACAAAACCTCAAATAAAAAAGAATGTCTAAAAATGACATTATGACAGAAAACCTATTACAACATTTTATTTACTATTCAGACCTATGAAAACTTGGCTGTGAATAGCAGAATAAGTTCCAAGCTCTTTCTATTTACATTTGCATTATTTAAATTAAGTTTTCCTGAACCTTAATGAAATCTCCACTTGGTTAATTAATGCTTCTCTGCAAACAGGTTTGTTTCATTTAAATATGAAACTGTATTGAATGGATATTATATGACTATTGCTGTTCCTAATTTGCACAGAGGAGAAACTTTTCTACAAAGTTGGGGGAGGGGGCGTTAAAACAAAATATGCATGTGCTACAAAAGACTATATATAATGGCTCTTTCATTCAGATCTGTGCCAGAAATTATAAATGCAGTTATTGTTACTCCTAGCCTCAAAATTTATATTCTACTAATCCCACTCTTATTCACTACATAACACATTAGAGACAATTACAAGGACAGTTTAAAATCCTCTATCACTGGAGCTTTTAAAGTGCAAAAGCTCGTAGAAGCTTTTATGATTTCTGGCAAGTCACTCTACTAATTCAGAGACCATAATTGAAAAAGACTATATCTGAAACTATTTTCTTTTTTTTACTACTGGATAATGAGATTTGGAGTTTCCTCTCAGATCCAAAGAGATAATCAAATTCCCACTTCCACCTTAAATTTCCTGATCCACATTACATGTCTGTGTATTGTCAACTCATTCACGGGCAGGATGAACCTTCCAAAGACTCAAGAAAGGTATGTTCACTAGTACTTTGCCACTCTAGGGAATGACAACATTTCTAAATATCCCAATAATCTCTTTCAAGTAAGAGACTCTTGGAACAAACTTTATTAAATCTAGCTAATGAACTTCTATTTAATACAACTTCTATTGAATCAACTTCCACAAAAGCCAGTACATTTAGAAGTAAGGGTACCAAGGCCCCTCTGGCTTAGTATGTTTAAGCCTAGGCATTGTAGCACATATGATCACAACAGTGAACCACGCATACACTTTACGTATAGCTAAATTCTCTAATCTAAGAAGTGCACAAAATATTTATAACAACCCATGCACTTTATCAACAGTGATCAAGTAAATACTTCACTAGTGGGATATAGCTATATATTAGATATGCATATTGATAGTTATATATGTTGTAAAGGACTTCAGGATCTTTCAAAATGAAAAATACCGTGTAAGTGTAAGGTAATCGTAGTTTCACTCACTATCGTGGTAAATTCTGATGGAAGACTGTCAATGCTGCAATACCTGCTCTCGTATAGATGAAGTTAAGAGTGTGTATTGGCGGTCCTAGCCTGAAATTCTATGACTTTTATGCACTTATGTCAGACCATTATTTTAACATATTTTTGTTTTTCCTTAATATATTTTAAGCTTAGTTTAACTTTCAATAACATGGTTTGGTTTGGCTATTGGAACTTAACCTCAAAAGAACAAATAAGAATAATGCCAAAGCACTAAAGTCCCTAATATGATCTAAGGCTAAACTATCAAAACTCAGATCTGACTAATTCCTTTATTGAGCCAGCACTGTTCTACTTTCCAGAAAAGCCTCTGTGACTGTTTTACAATTGCAACTCACTTCAAAATCCAGCACTTACCTGAGACCCAAGGGCACCCCAAAATCTGAAGCTTGGAAACATCAGTTCGGAAACCCAAAGCAGTGAATAGTGAGGAAGGGAGAAACCAAAGAGACAATGAATGCATATGCTTTTTTAAATTATACAGAAAAGGTTTGGACTTCTATTTTACTCTATCAGTGTTTTAATTTCAGTTTAAGATACATCTTTAGAACTATATTAAAACTAAGCAAAGGGGCATTATAAAGAAAAGGCAGATGTACTCTTAACTACAGAAGTCTGAGGGTCATCAGTATAATACTGCATTGTCCAGGTAGAATACAAATTCAGTACAGGAACACAGGTTCAGATCTTTGATCTTCCTTTTTGCAAAGGCTGTGATGTATAAAACCAATTCCACTGAGCAGACAGTACTACACTGAATATAAATTATCCTTGAACTATACCAAGGCATTCATATGCTCACATTTAAAGAAATGCTGCAAGGATGAACAATGCAGCCATGAAGCAATAAGAGCTCTTCTGTTGAAAAAAATGGAAAAGATCTGAATGGAAAGAAAACCTGAATTTGTTCCTCAGCAGTATATTGCTGCTATTTGGTGAAAATATGATTAAAATATAGAACACACGCAGAGAAACAAACTCACGCATATATACAACATAACAATGCTTGCCCGTTCCATAAAGAAAAAGTAATAAAGCTTTACTACTAGAACTGGAGAGTTATTTGTTTGTTTGTTTTTTTAAAATCAGGCATTGTTCTCTTAAGCAATGCTAAATTTGATTTTAAAAACTGGATATAGACACTCCAAATTGAACATGGCTTGCAATTTACATATATCTTTTCCAAGTCTTCTTAAAAAGAAATAATCTTCTGCCTATTGAGCTAGCCCCTAGCTCTCCAGAGTTCATCCATTAATATTCTAAACCCATCTTCTACAGTTCACACATACACAAAAATTGTCTCACTTTGGCCAAGATGAAATGCTTAAGTGGAAGTCATTGTGCTTATGCAGATTTTCTCCACTGTATTTAAAATCAGCATATTTCTCTCCCACATCTTTATTTATCTTATGCAAAATTTACAGTTTTGGAGTCACTCAAGTGTGGCGCCAATACCCAGTCTTATGTACACATTTCATATAAGAAAACAAATTACTTCTGACAACCTGAGATATTTTTGCTTTGTTTTATTCAGTATGTTTACATTTAATCCATCCCTTTGCTTGGCAATGGTACAGAAGTACTGGTGAGTATTTTATAGGACATGTCTCTGCTGTTTACTTGAGGATTCTACTGAGATGTTTGCAGATGGTACTCTTGCAATTGATATGGCTACAAACCAGTCTTTTTGGTGAAACTAGCTGTCAGAATGTTAATACATAAATGAATATCTCCTCCCCACAACACCATCAGCCCCTTTTTTAAAAACTATTTTCCTATATAATCTTTCAGATAATCTCTACTTTCATTCTTTCATTGCTAACAAGAAAAAAGTTAAGATTTATCTTTTACTTATTATTGATGTTTTCTCTGGACACGCCTTTTGCTTTTAATGAGACTTACATGGGAGCAGCTCTTCATTCTTTACAACTTAGAATGAAATAAAAATAAATAAATAAAGTATCTTAGAATAACCTGATATTCTCCACGGAGAAATTATGCTCAGTTCTAGTTGGGTTCAACACACTCCCACACCTTGAACATCTTCTCCTCACTTCTGCCAACTGAGGTAAACATCAGCATTTTATAAAATTATTGCTCCATACTTCCTTCAATACATCCTCTCTCACACTCAGATGTGTGGGCTCATACTATCTTAGTCAATTCCTCTCTACGTTTAGAGTCTCTTCAGTGCCCCAGAAGAGCTACTGGTCCCTACATTTTCTCTTCATGCATGTTAGAGCTACTTCTTACAGGCTGCTATGCCAAGCTTGCAAAAGGAAAAGGAGAGAAATCCTCTGCTTTCCAGATCACCTACAATGCTTGTGTGATTGCAACCAGCAGGCTGTAAGGTTTATGCCTCCAATTTCTATCTTGCAAAAGCCATAAACAAACCTTCCTTCCTCACTCCTCCCCAAAAGAGAGGTAATACCCTATCCTAGCCTTCCTATCAATGGTTTTTGCTACTGAGTCCAAAGTGCTCCTTGGACAGTGGTGTCAACACCAGCACATCAGTGCAATGACTGGATTTCCTCTCCCATGGGTTTCAAATCATGTCCAGAGCCTGAACAAATTAAAATATATTTCAGTTTGATCTCATTTTTATCCCATTCCAATACTCCAATTGCATAGCAACTTTAAGCTCCTCATTGCCATCCCTCCACACAGTTCAAGGAAATTCTTCAATCAAAGAACTTTATTTACAATCCAGCACAGTTTTTGCCCTCCCCTTTCCCAACAACAGCTAGGCATTTTGAAGCAATCCCCACTAAATGCAATCTCCATTACAGGATTACTATTACATCAATAAAATACTCCATATGTTTTTCTTCTTTTGCCCCTTTCATGGGTATTATGTACTATGTCTGCAAACAATCACCAAATCAAACCGGATGGCTGAAGGCACTGGGGAAGGAGGTGCACATTCAAGAAAATGTTAAGTGAAACCTGAGCAAACTGTGCATCGCAGACTCAGTCTATAGGAATCCCTCATGCCTGAACAGTACAAGTCAGCTCAGCGTTTTTGGAATAACGCAGATCATAAATGTGACACATTAAAAAGCTTAAAAATGTATCTTTTGCAATTACTCAGGAACTCCATGGACTCTTCACCAAAGGCGACTCACATTTCACTTAGCCAGTTCTAGCCTAATAATTCCAGTCTGGATGAACTGCTGGTAGTGTGTTGTGAGGGGGATGCCTGACGAAAAATACAAAATGCTGATCAACCCCCCCCCCTTACCTTTAATTCCTTGCCTTCTCTGCAAAAGATATCAATCTACATTGGCTCCTCAGGACATCAACAAGGCGTCTAGAGTAACGAAGGCTTCCCCATCGCATAGAAGTTAGACCAGTTTACACCAGCAAATCCTTGATCCAAAATACAAGCTGCTTTTTTCCATGCAGGCTAGAGCAAAAGATGCATGAACGATTTCCACAGAGGGAACACAACTGTGGAAGAAAAAGGTAGCCTAACTTTTAGCTAAGTCTTGGTTTGGGTTTGGTTTTATGTTTTTGCAGCTGTAAAAAGCAAATGTAATTCCACATTAAAAGAACCACATTAATATCAGTCCGCCACGCTGAAGTCGGTAAAGCTAAGTTGTGCTGTTAGACTTCTAACTAAATTCCCGTCTGCAAGAGCAGTCCAGCAAATCTCTCTCTTTAAGAATAAAACAGAAGAGGAATGTTAGGTCTATTTGAGAGAAAGATGATAGAAGATCCTTGCCTGCCCCCTCTTTGGAATAGACTGGAAATTCTGCACAGGAGCTGTCCGGTCCGGATCGCCCCTGCAGGCGCAGAGGCTGTGGGTGTTGGAGAGAAGCAGCATCCGGAGAGCTCCGGGTGCTAAAGGATCAGATGGCTCAGCTCTGCTGCCGCCGTCTGAACTCCGCTTCCCAGTGCTGCCAACAAGTCCTCCCCGGCTGACATCACTGCAAAAAGGAGGGGCACAAATGGAAAATGCAAATCGGGGAGCTGAGAGGATTTTTTTTTTCCCTCTTAAAGGTGCCCTGGCTCTTTCTGTCTCTGAATCCCCCGAAAGCAACAGCTGTGGCGCGGCCGCGTTTTCTCCCTGCCAAGGCTGCTCTCTGGGGGCAGAACCGCTCATCAGTCACCGGCTGGCTCCTCCCGTCCCAGGGACCCCCAATCCCGGGACTCAGTCCGACCCGGGAATAGGGGAAGTGGGAGACACAGGGCTTGCCTTGCCGCGCCCCCGTAGTCTCCCCCGGCCGCCACGTGCTCAGGGTAACGAGTAGGTGACCAGCGGATTTCACCGCCGGAGTGTCCCTCCGGCCCGTTCAGGGAACCTGCTCCCTCCAGCCGGCTCGGCCCCTGAAGCGGGGTGCGGGCGGGTGTCACCGCCTGCTGCCTGGCCCCGACCTTACGTTCTACCGCTGAGCTCACTGCCCGCTGCCTATTGCCCCCCCCACCTCCTCACTGCCCCCAAACCTTACTGTCCCCCCGATTCCTCACTGCTCCCAAACCCTACTGTCCCCCTGACCTCCTCACCGTCCCCCGGCTGCTCACTGCCCCCAAACCTTACTGTCCCCCCGATTCCGCACTGTCCCCAAACCTTACTGTCCCCCGGGCACCTCGCTCCCCCTCGGGGCTCCCCACTGCGCCTAATCCCCCTTCCCCAGTTCCTTATTGCCTCGAACTGCCACAGGGCTCCTGACTGCCCACCCTGGATCCTTACTGCCCCCACCGGCTCCTCACTGCTCCCTCCCCCCCGCTCCTTACTGCCCCCCTCCGGGCTCCCCACTGCGCCCAACCCAGCTCGCTTGCCTCCAAGTCTTACTGCCCCCACCTCCCCAGGCTCACTGCCGTCCCACCACGCCGTCCCCGCGCTGCCCCGTCCTTTGCCCCTTCACACCAGTGAGGGGAAGAAGAGTAGCCCGCGCTACAGCCGGGGGAGGCAGGGCGGCTCGGGGGTACGGCTGCCAGGGGAGCTCGGCTTAAACCGGAGCTGGCCCTCGGGAAGCAGGAGCTCCCCGGCCGCCGCCGCTTCCCCTCGCAGCGCGGCTGGTTTGGTTCCCACAGCCGAGGGGCGCGGGCGCTGGTCTGGGCTGAGCCAGGAAAGCGCCGTCTCCCCGGATCAGCGCCGGGGGAGCTAGACACGGGCCCCCGGGCTGCGCCTCGGCAGCATGGCTGACACCGCCCCGCCAGCGTCCTGCCCCGGGCTTCCCGCCTGGCCAAACGCAGCGCCGCGGACAGCCCGGAGACTAGCCTGCGGGCGAGCAGAGCCGCCGTGCCGGGGGCAGGCAGCGCTGGGCCAGCGGCCCCTTTTTGCACATGGCGCCAACGAGGGCTCTCGGGACCGGCCGCGGCTTCCATGCAGAGCAGCCCACCTCCCCGGGGCCTGCATCGGCTGCCCGTGCACTCGGCTGCGAGAGGCGCGCTGCCTGCGTGTCCTGCACGTTCCACCGCGGAAGACCTGTGCGTTATCACTACTGTTGAGTGAAGGGCTTCTACCCTCCCGTGGCAGCCTTCAGCGCTCACGAGAGCTGGTTCGCCTCCCTGACTAATTGAATTAAACTTGGCTGCCTCTGCGTTCCAGCATTGGCGGACTGGGGTATAGGTTTACACCGTAATAGTTCACCTTTACAATTTGCCGGGCTGCCTCGGAGTTATGCTCTCAAGTACGACGGAGTGTGACAGCAGCGTGCACTCTCTGTCTGGCTTTCATAGCAATGAGCAGCCTGATTGTGCTGTCGCACAAGTCACGCGTTTACTACTAAAGTCAGTGGAGTTACGTTGGGCTGCAAGATCAGAATCAGGCTTTAGTTCACAGAGCTGAGATTCTGTTCTCTTCACTTGCCCATTAGCCCTCACAAACTGGAGTTTCCCTTCTAAGAAAGAGGAGAGGATGGAATTCTTCCTGCTCCAGTGTAGCAATTTACTGCATGGTATTCAAACCTTTATGCATATTTTTTTAGAAATGGTAAGAATGATTAATTAATCTGTCATATGAGACAAGTTTTGTCTTTGAAACTTCTCTTGTAATGGGTAATTGGAGTAAAACTGTACAATATGAAGTGAAAGTCAAACCAAAACACTGTCATTTTGGTACTGCCCATCGTATCATAGATTTAACAAAATAATCTCTATCTACAGTTAGCCATTTTGCCAGGGATTACTGAGAAAATGAACTATAGCTAATATATCATATATATAAAACATACAGTGTTTATTTTAATAATTTGAGTGTCTTGAATCATTTGCTGGATTTTTCAAGATGCCTGAAGTGTACGATTATCACTGAACAAAGTAATTATTAATAAATACTTAAGTATTTTCTCTGAAGTTTGCTAACTGGGGGAGAAGATAGATTTAAACTCTTTAATGATTAACAAGAAAAGATATTCCACTCAGTCCATGGTAGACAAGAAAAAATCTGCATGAAATGTAATTTATTTTAAAATGAACAATAGAAAAATCTATGTAAAAGCCTTTTGCTTTTCCTTTACTGTATAGCAAGATGGTTGTAGTATTTCAGTAACAGCAAAATATAACCTTAACATTCCATTTCACTTATAAAACAATAAATAGGATAGAGTCACTGTTCTAAGGATGCCAAAAAAGAGGGCATCTTGTTCAGACATCAGATCACTTAATGAACTCTGCCCATTTTCACATTAAATCATTACATTTATATACATATAGTAAGACTTTTAATAAGCATCTAAGATAAGAATGTAGAGTGATAAAGTATACTACCTTATATTACAAATATATGATTTGATCTCTTTTTCTGGGTTGAATCATGTGCTATTTTATTCACCTAAACTCATCAAATGTCAGGTGTTTTCATCATATATAGCCATACTTCACAGGTGGAATGCTCCATAGCATCACTTTTCCAGGCCAGATATGGTACTGCAGGTGCTCCTTGCTTCAGTCCACTGGTTGTGAGCTTGGTATTAGTCTATACACAGTTTAATAAAAATAACAGACTTTGGAAGTCTGCCTCCTTAAGCACATACACAAAACTTCCAGTTGTATTCCTGTGTGCAGTGCTTGAGGACAAGGCTCCCGGCTATCACTGAGGAACTCCACTCTATCACTCTCAACCTCCCCTGTCCTGAGAAGAAGCAGATAAGTGGTCATAACAGGCCTGCTGGCTCTTAACTGGAATTTCCTCCTGTCCTTACTAGGCCTCTTGAGGACTATCTTGCAGGTAACCCACTCTGGGTTTTCCTTGAACAGGAAGTGCCATGGCATCAATGCCTCCAGCAGGGGGCAAAGAAGGCTGGATAGACCCCATCACACATACCATATCTCATGAATTGGGTGAAATAAGTTAAAATTACCTTTATGCATCTGGTGTCCACTGATTTTTATTTTGGGGGCAGAGGGGAGGGGAGGGAGTAGTGACAGATACTGTACATGACATATAAGCAGTCAATTATGTAAAAAGTAAACACTAAGTTGAGACAGAGTCTGCCTCCCAATGGGAGAGTGCAAAGGGAGGATGGTGAATACAAGTCAATTATATCTTTTTAGCAATTTTTCTGAAGGATAAATCTGAAGGAAAACTAGTTTAAACAAAATAACAGAAAAAGGGCAAAAACCAAAGATAAGAAGAAAGGGAACAAGGTAGAGACTTTTGATCCAGTAATGCTTGCAATACATATTAAGCCTGATTTTCAACCCAGTTTTATTCAGCTATGACTGCAACAATTCTTATACTTTTACCAAGTTTCTGAACTTCATGTTTTAAAACAGGGACCCCAATAATACATTTATATATGCCAAAACCTAAGAGACTTATTTTATTGTTTATAAAAACAGAAGCCAACCAACCAACCAAAAGAAAACAACGCTGATTCATCCAGAATTTTTAGTTTCTTTCAGTTGAGCAGCTGCTATTACAAACTCAGTGATAAAGGAATTTGGGCACATCATTGATCCCACTGATTAGGTTCCCCCTCCCATTGCCTTAGGTAAGATTAAAATATAAAGAATATTGCATAGATCCATTCCTACAGTCCTTCAGCTTTAGTCATGAAAATATAAATGGCACAGGAAGGGAGTTTTTCCTGGATAAAGTCTGCAGAATATGGTCCTACAGTGAGATATAGAGGACCATACTGTACTTGGCCCTGTATGAGCACTTAAGGTAGAGGGATCCTTTCCTATCCTTGTAGTCCTTGCATGCGCGCGCACAGAGAAAATCTAGTAGAAGGATGCTAAACATTTCAGAGAGGATGGTGAAAGAGCAGCTGATAGTCATGGCCCAATCCCACCTCCACAATGAGCTATTGTGAATGCGTGCTGCACCATATGTTAAAGGATGGAATGATAGTTGCCACTGTGTATGCTCACAGAGATGTTGGCCTGCTTCAAGATGCAGGAACTGTTGGCAGGCATTTAGGGTGCAAAAGAGCCCTAAGTGTTTAAGGGACAGGAATTACTTCATCGGTAATAACCAACAGTTGGATTTGGAGTATATTTTTACTCCAACAACAAAACAAAAAAATGTTTCAGGTAGTTGTTAGGTAACTAACAACTATGTAATTACCTTTCACTTCATTTACAAAACCAAAGCACTTAAAGCAAGGAAATGAATAGTTGAAGACACCACAAATGTTGCACTGTCCATGTAACACATGCGTTATTCTTCTCAAGAAGAAATATATTTCAGCATGTCAGAAGGTGGTATTGTTACCCTGAGCCAAACTAAGGCCTCACCCGGAATTGTTTTTTTTAGTTTATGCACGTCTCATTGGACCTACAAAAACTACTCACATGTGTAAAGAGGCAGGATCAGGGCCAAAGTCTTTGCAGACTGCATAGGACCAATCTCATCCCATCCTGGGGCTTGCATTTGTTAATATAGAAGTCAGCAAAAAAAAAAAAAAAGCAAATTCCGACCCAAGACTTCTTACTCAATCTGGTCCATTCCTAGTGTTTGTGTTTTCTTTGTCCTAGATCCACAGCCCAGCCCATCTTGCTTGGATCCAGGATGAAGACAGTGGGCCACATCTGCCACAGTGAGTCAGTAGGAATCTCTGGATTTTTCAGAAGGGTTTCAACACCTGGTAACTGGGTGGGTCAACAGAACTATCCTATCATGCTGCTACCCAGCAATTTTAACTGTGATCCAATATTGTAATGTAATTTTTATTATCTTGATTTCTGCATCCAAATGTTGTCTTTTAAGAGCTAATATTCCCCACTTACTAGTAGTTAATATATTTTTCAATGGACAGTAGAAGTTATTGCTGTTTCTTAATAATGTATGTAGGTTAATGGCAAGTGTCCAACATTGTGCTATATGTAATAATTACGTGTTTTGTGGATGCTTGCATTTGAAGCAGATTATGTGTCATGCACATGTATGTGTTATATTTCTTTTCCAGACTGGTTTGTGTTGTGTTTATAGAGATTACTGCTAAAAGGTCAGCATTTACTGTGGGTCACAGTTAAGGTTTAAATAAATGAGATGACAAGATGAATATGGATAAAGGGAGATGGCAAAACTAAAAATTGCTGGAAACCAACACTTTTATTCCTCTACTGGCTTCAAAATTGTTGTGGAAATAATCTGATTGTCATGCTGTCTGGACTGGTTCACGACCATAAGTGCCAGCCTCAGGCCAAACTGTCACAAAGCAGGGCAGAGACTTCAGACTGGTTGTGTGTTCTATAATTAGATTTCTCCAACCCAGTAATGAGTGTGAACTCCTAAGGGACTGTTAACAACCTTACCACTGTGTCACAGAAAGTCCCCTTGGGCATTCCAATCTATCTTGCCACCCAGGCAAGCTGGACTTAGGTATACCAAAGATCACAAAATATTCAAGTTGCTCCCAGTCCCAAGAGACCAGCCACTTACCCCAGGTCAATTTGTACCTTAGATATCTGACCAAAACCAACACTTTGTAGCCAGTCCTGTAATAAACTGACTAAAGATTTATTAACTAGAAAAAAGAAATGAGAGAGTTATTACAAGTTTAAAGCAAGCAAACTTATATCCCCAAAGATTTACAGTATAGTTTTAAAAGGTGCCAGCGTTGTAGTAATCTATCAGCTCTGAATGTCTTTTAGGGCTAACCTAGGTTGACCATGGGGATCTCTGCTTCTGTTTTGTAGCTCTGGCTCTGTCAGAGTCCAAACAACAAAAGAAAGATGAAAAAAACTCATCAGCTATCTTTTTTCCTTCTTCCAGAATTCAAGCTAGTGAAATGAGCCCTTTTGCATGTAGTCTCTTCATGGACGTAAGGGCAATTAACAGAGTCTTTGTTTTGTGATGTCTTACAGTGGCCCATTTAGTTTTGATAGCCTTCTTGATGAGCAGGTTCACAATTTCAGAACAAACATTTTTTAGAATTATAAAGCAAAATGGTAACTATTACCTTAGAGCATGTGATAATTGTATTATGAGATTAATGCATGCAGCAACTTAAAAGCACTAAACATGTTATAAATTCAGTGCCCATCTTAACTATACTAACACACAGGTGAAGCAGACTCATTTCCAGCAATGAGTTTGCCAGTGCTTTGCTGTGGCCTAAAGCCTTGGCCAGAGCCGGCACCTGGTTTGCCAGGGTCACTCTATCAACAAAAACACACTGTCTGTAAGCCAAAGTTCACCCCAGTATCTTTGTATGAGCCCCGCAAAGCACATTGGGTATAAGCAATGCATCACTCGGATGTCTTTGCTTCAGTCATTGAAATAATAAATAATACTAATAATGTTGTAGACTATTATCTGAGGATACGTTTACACTACAGGATTTTTCTGATTTTACATAAACCGGTTTTGTAAAACAGATTGTATAAAGTCGAATGCACGCGGCCACACAAAGCTCAATAATTCGGTGGTGTGCATCCATGTACCGAGGCTAGCGTTGATTTCTGGAACGTTGCATTGTGGGTAGCTATCCCGTAGCTATCCCATAGTTCCCGCAGTCGCCCCCGCCCATTGGAATTCTGGGGTGAGATCCCAATGCATGATGGGGCAAAAACAGTGTTGCAGGTGATTCTGGGTAAATGTTGTCACTCATTCTCTCCATTGAAGCAACCGGGCAGACAATTCATTTTCGCGCCCTTTTCCCTGGATTGCACTGGCGATGCCATAGCACGTGCATACCATGGAGCCATTTTGCCTTTTTCCTGATCACTGTATTGTACTGGATGCAGCTGACAGAGGCGGGTACTGCAGCGCTACACAGAGCATTAATTGCCTTTGCACATAGCAAGAAGACGGTTACCAGTCGTTCTGTACGTTGGCTGTGCCAATTGTTAACTTTGGTGATGAAGATGATGGTTATCAGTTGTTCTGTACTGTCTGCTGCTGTCATGGGTGCTCCTGGGCTGATTCGCTGAGGGTCAGCCTGGGGCGCAAAGACAAAATGGGAATGGACCCCCGGGTATGCTCCTTTTGTTGTTATCTAAATAGGATAGTCAGTCCTGCCTAGAATATGGGCAGAATTACTAGAGAACCAGTGTTTAGAGAAAGGAGCACAGCCGCTCCGTGTCAGATCCACAGAAATGATGAGTTGCTGCATGTCCGGCGGGAATGTCCTGCAACAACCCCCTTGTTGCTTCCCTCTTCCTCCCACCCTTCTGGGACCATTGCAGGTCCCCCCCATTTGTGTGATGAAGTAATAAAGAATGCAGAATAAAAAAACACTGAGTTTTATGAGCATAAATAGAGGTGGAGCCAGCCTCAGCTGCTCATGATTAGATATCAGAGCCAGTACAATCTTTCTGTTAGACCGAGAAGAGGAGGGGGCTGATGAGTTCAGCCCACCAGTTGCTATGATGAGGACGGTTACCGAGTCGTTCAGTTACCATCTGCA
This sequence comes from Chelonoidis abingdonii, assembly GCF_003597395.2. Taxonomy (NCBI): domain Eukaryota; kingdom Metazoa; phylum Chordata; order Testudines; family Testudinidae; genus Chelonoidis; species Chelonoidis abingdonii. Next base: position 72,533,551 of record NC_133776.1, read on the forward strand.
AGAAATACCGGAGTCCTTCTTCATTTTTACTCAGGCTCGTTCACGCATCTGACTCTTCACCTGAGGATCAGCTCAGGAGCACTCGACGGGTGATGCCGAGGGACTGCTACCAGTCCACTGCACTGTACATCTACCACCAGGGAAGGGAGGGCGAGGTGCTGCCAGTTCGATTGCTCTGACAGCACCATGCTTAACCAGGCAACATGCAGTAGACATACGGGTTGACACATTTGGAAAAAGTCAAGAACTATTTTTTTCCTTTCTTCTTTCACGGGGGGGGGGGGAGAAAGATGACGACGGATATACCCTGAAACCACAACCCGAACAATATATTGACCCTAACAGCTTTGGGTAGCTCAGCACAGCAGATGCAATGCTTTCGGAGGACTGCGGGACTGTGGGATGCTGGAGTTCCTCTAGTCCCCCCTCACCTTCCTCCATGAGTGGTCCAAGCTTTTCATCTTTGGCTTTACGTTACGCTTAGTTCACACAGCCATGTGGTGGACTCTGTAGTCTGTAGCTTGGGAATTTTTACAGAATGCTTTTGGCATTTCACTTCTGGAACGACCTCTGATAGAACAAGATCTTGCCTCGCCATACAGCGATCAATCCAGTATCTCCCTTACGGTCCATGCTGGAGCTCTTTTTGGATTTGGGACTGCATCGCCACCCGTGCTGATCAGAGCTCCACGCTGGGCAAACAGGAAATGAAATTCAAAAGTTTGCGGGGCTTTTCCTGTCTACCTGGCCAGTGCACCCGAGTTCAGATTGCTGTCCAGAGCGGTCACAATGGTGCACTGTGGGATACTGCCCGGAGGCCAATACCATCGATTTGTGGCCACACTAACCCTAATCCCTAATGGAGGGAGGGATAGCTCAGTGGTTTGAGCATTGGCCTGCTAAACCCACAGTTGTGAGTTCAGTCCTTGAGGGGGGGTCATTTGGGGATTGATCCTGCTTTGAGCAGGGGGTTGGACTTAGATGATCACTTGAGGTCCTTTCCAATCCTAATGTTCTATGATCACAATCTGATATGGTAATAGCAATTTCAGTGCTACTCCTCTCATCGGGGAGGAGTACAGAAACCGGTTTAAAGAGCCCTTTATATTGATATAAAGGGCCTCGTTGTGTGGACGGGTGCAGCATTAAATTGGTTTAACGCTGCTAAAATCGGTATAAACGCGTAGTGTAGACCAGGCCTGAGTGAGATTGTAACTCACCTTGTGTGTCTGTGCAAGGGAATAAGGGGACATGAGTTGCTCCTTTACTCCCCTTGTGCTCGCTACCAGTGTGTATAAAGCTATGGGGTAGATGCAGGGAGGAGCCTCTCTTGGGCTGCTATTCTCTTCTCATGCAGTGGGGCATGGAAGGAGAGATAGTCTGTACCAGTTTTAAGGTTAGCACAGATTACTTTTCCGCTCAGAGCAAAGTGGAGAAAAAAGGACCAGATGTCAATTAACACACATTCTGGTTTCTAGTCTGCCCCATTGAATGGTTGAACAAATTTTCTTCTCTTTTTGCAAAAATATTATTCCTTGCATCCAAAATAACACCAGCATTTTTTTAGGCCCAATGACAATCATGTGTGCTTCAATTTCTTTTACTAAAAATATTGAGTGGCATTCTATAAGAGTACAGAAAGATGTGTAAAGCTAATGATCTAAAATTACAGCAGGAAGATGTGAAGGAACCCTTATAGATCATGTGTCTGATCTTACCTTCTCTGAAGTAAGCAGCAAAACTGTGAAGGTACTCTCTGAGACCTTAAGATGCAAAGCAATGTTGCATTATCTAGCTTTTTGGTGCTTAAAGTTCTTTAACTGTAATCAACATGTGAAAACACTTGATCAGTTAGCCAATTCAGGTGATTTATGGCATGGTCAAAACAAATGGTTAGCCTTAGTGTACAATTCTGTATTTACCAAAGAAAGGAGACATTCTGCTGGCTTCATCATGGGTCTGGAAGCCAGGAACTTCTGAGTTCTGATTCCAGCTTTGAAAATGATTTAAATTGTTGGTTCTGGGCCAGTCACTTAACTTCTCTACCTCACTTTCCTCAGTACAGGAAAATAGGTTCATAAAGGTACTTCAACCTATAACCTGGATTTAGTCACCTAAGTTCCAGTTTTGGCTTCACTGTGATTCACAAAATCTCCGCTGAACTCAGTAGGCACCTAAACTTGGCACCTAAATTTTCAGGGTTAAAGTTCCCTAGGCACCTACATTTCTGCTTCTGAGTACAGGCACTGGTTCCTTACTATAATGTCTGGATGCCTGTCTTTTGCCTAAGCCCTAGAGCAATTCCCAAACCAGGGGAAAATAGACATTTTCCCACCTATCTTGTGTGCTTGGAGGTTGTCTATGAAATCAGGATCCATTCAAAACCTGACACGGGGAGGTGCCCACCTTATAATTTTCAGCCCAATGATTAGAGCACTCACCTGTGATATGAGAGTCCAGGTTCAATGCCCTCTCCTCTGCTGGAGGGGGGAAACAAGATTTGAATAAGGCTCTCTCCTGAGGTGAGTGTCTTAGCCACTGTGGATAACTTATTAAGTAATCATTAGAGCAGAAGGACTAGATCCTGACTCCTCTACTTCCCAGGTGGGTGCCCTGACCACTGTACTGCAGAATCATTCCTTCTTGCTGGCTGGCCTAATGACTCTAAGTATTTATCCACAATGGAACAACTTCAGCTACTTAAAGCAGCATTAGACCAGAGCATTAGACAGAATGACTTTGTAGCCTAGTGGTTACAGAACCTAGAGAGCAGGTGGGAGACCATAGTCCACTCCTTCTGCTCCACTGACTCTTCACTTAGTTATCCACAGTGGAACAGCTTTAGCAGGAGACATTGTGGGACCCTAGCACACAACAGAATGTCCCAGAGTTCACTGATTAAAGCAGTCTCTGGAGAGATCCCTCTTCAAATCCTTTTGTTCCCTTTGCCTCTGGCATGGGTGAATTGAACCTGGGTCTCCTACCTACCACATGAGTATGCTAATGGTTATAAGATAGAGACCACTACCACCACCTCCTCCTCCTCCTGTTTTGGGTAGAGATAGGTGCCTGCCCAAGTCATTCCCACAAGAAAGACCTTTGACACCTAAGCAGCCTGACTCCAGTAGAGGAGTTACCAGTTGTGGATCGCTAGCCTCTCTACTGTCTGGATTTAGGCACTTATCTCCCTGAGGGGGCTGGGCTTATCACACAGTCCCCTCGTTGGCATCTCCTATTGGCTAGCCTAGATGGCTCCACATCTAATGTGCTGGCTTTTGTAAATCACATTCTAAGGCACCCATCTTTTGTACAGGGAGCCTAGGCACCTAACTCAGGCTTTGTGAATCACAGTGTTCCTGTGAATTTCTGAGTTGCTAAAAAGTGAAGTTCCTTCAACTAAGTTCCTTGGTGAATCTAACCCAGGAGTCAGCAACCTATGGCAAGCATGCCGAAGGCGGCACACAAGCCGATTTTTACAAGCACGCTGGCTGGGGTCTCGGCCATTGTCCCCTCTCAGCCCGCTGCTGGCCTGGGTGAATGGAGCCCCAGACCGGCAGTGGGCTGAGCGGGCCAGCGGCCGGAACCAGGACTTGCAGCCGTAAGTAGTACACTATAAGTAGCATATTCCTATAGGGAGAAATTTAATAAACTACACCCGGGTAGGGAAGGCTGTGAGTCCCCAATCAGTCCATCCCCTATCCCCCCCCCTCACTCTTCCTGCCCCCTGACTGCCCCCCTCATAACTCCTGACCCATCCAAACCCCCCTGCTCGTTGTCTCCTGACCACCCTCTCCCAGGACCTCCGCACCCTGACTGCCTTCTTCAGAATGCCCCACCCATCAACCCCCCCACTCCTTGTCACCCGACTACCCCCTCCCGGGACCCCCTGCCCCCAACTGCCCTCCTCAGAACCCCCTCCCATCCAACCCCCCCTCGCTCCTTGTCCCCTGACCACTCCCTCCTGGGGCCCCCCCGCTCCCTGACCGCCCCCCTCAGAACTCTCCACCCATCCACCCCCCCTTTCTCCCTGTCCCGACTGCCCCAACCTCTATCCACACCCTTGACAGGCCCCCTGGGACTCCCACGCCTGTCCAACCACCCCTATTCCCTGTCCCCTTACCATGTCCCTCAGAGCATCAGGACTGGCAACCCTAAGCAGTACACACTAAGTAGCACATTTCTATAGGGAGCAATTTAATACACTACACTTGGCCCCACTCAGCCCACTGATGGTCTGGAGTTCTCAAAATATGTTCTCTCACCCTTTATCAAAAATTACACTACAATTAGCTTAAAAACTTGAAAAATTAAAAACTTGGTTTGTATATTACAGTAATTGTCAAAAAATGTATAATGTTAATAAATACATAGGTTTGATGAAACAAAGTAGTTGTACTTATGTGCCTGTGCTTAATTTGTGTTTTCGATGATTTACCTTCTAAAAAAACCTCGCATGTCTCACACCCCCAGAAGGGGCATCTCGCACCCCCAGGGGTGCATGCACCCCAGGGTAAAAACCACTGTACTAAACTGATAAGATCTGCATTTTAATTTAATTTTAAATGAAGCTTCTTAAACATGTTTAAAACCTTGTTTACTTTACATACAACAGTAGTTTAGTTATATATTATAGACTTGTAGAAAGAGACCTTCTAAAAATGTTAAAATGTATTACTGGCTCGCAAAACCTTAAATTAGAGTGAATAAATGAAGACTCGGCATGGCACACCACTTTTGAAAGGTTACTGATCTAGCCAATAGTGCCTACCTTACTGGTGCATCGTAAAGATTAACTATTTAGTGGGCCACATCCTATTTTCCACTTTCACAACACTCCCACTGATTTTAAAGGAAGTTTGTAATTAAGGGCAATCCGGATTGGACCAAACTTGTACAGTGCTTTGTACATGGAGGGCCAGATTCTTCCCGTGGTTACACTTGTGCGACCTCAGACTCCAATAACATTGCAAAATGTCACAGAGGGGAATTTAGTGCAGATATTGCTAAGTATTATCGTGTAAGTGGGTATTAACTAGATAAATAGCACAGTCCACTGAGAGACATGTACAAGAGTACAATCACAAATTTAAAAAGTTGTCTATTTCGATGAATATTCTTTGTTCTAAATGACTGTGTGGTAGCTATTTCCTTTATTTCAACATCGAAGCTATGATACACTTTTTAATAACATTTATTGATAAAATGTAAGAAGTTTGGATTGTATTATTTTTAGTAATGTTGTGATGTCTAATTAAATAAGTTCGGGGGCGAGACCATCAACGCTGCCAGTTTGCCTCTAAGTCTAAAGCATGGAACGTATCACTAACAGGAAAATAAAATAAAAAAAAGGAGAATGTAACTTCATTATCATGAAGTTGTCAAGTGACAGTGGGTTTTAAATGTCTTATGAATTATGTACAAAATCCCTTACCTTTCACAGTGAGTCTTTTGAGAGCTCATGTATGCATTTTTGAAAAGGCTACGATGTTTTTAGAGTGTGTTTGCAAGACAAGATGTAAGACAAATTCAGAGTGGTGGAGCTTAATTAATAGCACAAGCAGTTACACCAGTGTAGATCAGCAGCCATGCTAACAAAATGAATGGAGTTACAATGCAAAACTGGATTAAGTGAGAAGAAAATCAGACTGAATCTTTAAAGTTAGGCAAGCAATTCAAGAATAGCTCTGAGACAGTAAACAATATTTTTCATCTATCCTTGCTAAAAGGTACTTGATGGGGAATGAAAAGCCACTCAAACTGTCCATTGAAATTAACTTTTAAATTTACCAAGTGCTGTACTACACTGATCTCTCTATCTTTAAAGATCTTTGGGGGTTAATGACTTGTAAAATAATAGCAATCCAAAAAAACCTTTGAAATATATTGTGTCTCTTTGCTATGCTTTACAGCACAGCTTGTGTATAAGAAGCAGTCTAGACTTGCAAAAATGCTAGAATAAACAATACCTTTATCACTATGTTAAATTAGCTTTTACTGGGAAGCAATATATTTCAGTTTGATGCACACTAACAAAATACAACTTAGTTTAGATTTCTGTACAAATATGAAATAAATGAAAGATATTTTAAGCAATAAAGTATCCTATCATCTGCTATTTTAATATATCTCTTCAGAGTTCATCATTTACAAACTACTTGATATAAAAGAAAAATATTTAGGTAATTTTTCCATAACTCCTGCATATTTTGCTTAGACCTATGAAATTAATGTTTCCCACATAATGTCCTTTTAGTGACTAATTTAACCAACTTTTACCCATAAATATTATTCACAGTCACAGAACACCCACAATAAGTCTTCAGATATTGCTTGGTCATACATAAATATTTTTCTTCTTCTACTATAGTTCAGCTTAAGTTGCACTCCTCTCAAGAGACATTTAACAAATTATCTCATGGAGTCAGGACTGAGATGCCCAATTTATGACCAAGGATGGAGGAACAAGCTGTTTATTGTAGCGTGCAATATGCTGGCCAGTCATGCTCAGGTAATGGTTGTGAACAGAACAGCTGCGCACTATTTATTTTCACAAATAGTCAAGTAGGGTGCTAATAAAGCACTCAGATATATATCCTGATAACTATTCACCTCACCTATGGACAGCCAGCCGGTTAGCTACTGTAAATCCTGACAGCCAATTAAGGGCCTTATTGAGAGAAGTGTATTCCAAATTTAACACCAAGGCCATGTCTACACTAGCACACTCCTCTGAGTGACATACATTTTGCTGGCATAAGCGCTCTTCTGCTGACATAGCTACTGACACTCATTGAGATGGCTTTATTATGTTGACAGGAGAGCTCTCTCCTGTCAATATAACATGGCTACATGAACACTTTTACAATGGCACAGCTGTATCGGTACAGCTATGCCACTGTAAGCTTATAAGTGTAGACATTAGGTTCAGCCTTTCAGATGAGCATTTGGGAAGTGAGCCATGATTCAACTACTCACCTTGTCAGTGACAACAGAAATAAATGAATTAATGTCTCAAATGAAAATAGAGATTAGGATATTGCAGAATAGGCTGTATACCATTATGAAGAAGTTTAATGAGGTCACAAGAAAGTACTGTCCAAGAGTGTTTAAAACTGTATAAATTTAGAAATTGTCATCATTGTCTAGTGAATGAGAAGAGGTGTGGCTTCTGATTACCTTTTGCTCCATCCTAGATTGCTATGCCCCTGTCCAAACAATTGTAGCTGGTAGTTAAGGCTACCCCAGAGTTTATGCTGCCAGACTGGGACTTGAAAGATCCAGATTCAATTCCTTGCCCCACTACCAGACTTCCTCTGTGCCTGTAAACAAGTCACTTAATCTCTGTGTGTCAGTTCCCAATATGTAAAAAATGGTACTTCCTTAGCCCATAGGAGCATTGTAAGATCATGAAGATACCTCGGTAACTGGGACCATAAGTATCTAAGATAAATAACTTGTTTTTTAACTCTCTAGAAAGGCTTTTTAAAAAATTTTAAATAAAATAAAACTTCATGATCCCTTCACATGCAAAACTCCAATTGACTTGAATGGATGTTCTGCGTACTCAAATATGCAGAATCTATTTGTATTGTAAGGCTCAAATAGCAAAGAATCTCAAGAGAACACTTTGTGAATATTCTCTTAGATTTGATTTCTGGCCACTGAACTATTAAGTATATAATATATTATATTTCCTGCAGAAGGAAAAAGGATAATTTCTGAGAAATGGGATATTTTAACAACCTGTATTTTTAGCATCATTTTAATTCTATACGTTTTGGGGACCATGTAAAATGCTGAAATGATTTGCCTTTCTAAAATTAGAGTTCTACAATTTACTAAAAATATATATGCTTTCAGGAGACCAAAGCCCTTATGGATGAGTATCATAAGGTGCTCCAAAATTACTCCCCCATTACGGACTCCCACCTTGTAGCAAGGGGTCTTCCACATCTGACTATCACCTGTTTCCCAAACTTGAGCCCATGTTGAGTTTCAAGCTCATATTATACTATCCCTTCCAGACTCCCCACCCATGGATGCTCCCAGCTGCTGCAACAGCTTGTAATAGTTATGTAATACCATTAACTTCTGTAGAAAGTGTGTATATCTCAGACATTTCTGATACAGCTCCTAAGGCATCCAATCCCCACAGCTCCCCATAGCCTATTTGTTATCCTGCGAGGTCAACTCTCCTCTACCCCATTTAAGTCTCCTGAGAAGAAAAGTGGGCAAGGTCTCTGAATCCCACACAAAGGTCCCCCCTACTTTGCCCTTACAGTCAACTGGAGCCTTTCCACTGACTTCAGTGGGCTTTCAGTTGGGCCCTTATTGAGTTATATTTTGCTGATTGAAATAGATGTGTCTGGAAGGCTTGGAGCCATGAGAGTAGGTGGTATTGTTATCTTCAGAGAATATGTAGGAACAACATTTCAGGTGAGCTAGTCCACAGGTCCTTGTTTCTTTGCATGATTACTACAGACTTATGTACCAGTGGATAGAGTTGTGATGAAAACTTGCAAGGAATCAAATTAAGTGAAGCTGCACTTTTGTGCAGCCATAGGATGTGTTTTAATAGCACGGCTTCAATCAAGTGTTAAATATATGACACCTTCATTAGCTTCACCTGAAAGTTAGTTAATTACTAAGGCTTGACTCTATGTCCACTGAAGTGAGTGACAAAGCTCCTATTGGCTTCAATGAGACATGGTCAGGCCATACCAAGCAGAGTAATTATTTGACAAGCATTATCACAAAAGGAGTTCAGTAACACCAAGAATATCATCTGATCGACAGTAAATAATATCAGTCTCTTTCTGTCTTAATGTCTGGCCAAAAATAGTGGGAGGGGCAGAGAGAAAGCAGACTCTCCCAACAAGCATATGTGCTTGGAATCTTTGACTAGCGAGATATAGTCTCTTAATGATATACTGATTTGATGAAGCCCCATTGACAAAAAAATCATAAATTCTCTCATTTTTCTAAGGGAAAACAGCCGTACAAACCATGCTCTCTTGCTTTCTGATGCACTCGGATTTGTAGGGAATGATGTGTGTTGGCTTTTCATAGTCTGTGGTCTGACTGTTTGAAATTCTAATCAATATCAATTCTCATAATAGGGTCTGGGAAGGAAACAACTGAGGAATTTGTATCCATGCTCTCATAAATCTTCTGAATCTAAGTTAAAAGCAAAGCACTGAGGTTTTTTTGTTTTTAACAAGCTGAGATTTGCCCTCCCCATTCTGTGGTATGGGCCAATAGAACTGTATCCAAAGCAGAGCTCTCAAGTCAGGACCACTCAAGTGGGCCTGATTCTTCAACACATGCTCATGCAAGAGGCCACATTGTCAAATAGGAGTGGTTGCATTAGTAACAGTGGCAGGATCACTCATTTAGATGCTACTTCTGCAGAGCATTTAAACATGTGCTTGTCTTAACTTTGAATTTCCTCACTTTAGTCTGGGTCACACAAGAACACTATTTGAGAGTGGGTGTAATCCCTCTAGCTGCGTGCTCTGGAACAGTTGCAATGTTATGCCATTGGGGTATAGCAGTGTGTGTGAATTGGTTCCTTTTAAAAGGCGTATAGGGATCTTTGGGAATAAAGAGTCCTGTCTAAATGCATGTAATAGGGATTTTAACATTTTACTTGTCAATTTCCTTCCCCTGCCCTGCACTTAAAAAAAGTATCTTTTTCCTGGGGGTCTCTCCTGTAATTATAAACTACAGAAGTAGTTCCTTTAAAATGCGCGCGCGCACGCACACACACACAAACTGTGGATTATTGACCAGAAAGACTAAGGCGGTATTATGGTCTAATATGTCAATCTCCTCTGGTTTCCAGTTTGACCTCACAGACCATTATGGTCTACCATATCAATTTTAGCTGTTACATATGGACACTAAATCCATGTGCTAGAAGATACATTTTGTCAAGCAAAACCCAAATATTTTGCAACTGATAGATGCAATGAACTCCCATTTGGAGTATATAGCAAACTGGATCTGGCCCCAAAGTTAAAAAGAATTTGCTGCTAGCATATCTGTCTGATTCTGCCACTGATTTGTTGTATGATGAAGGCATGAGAAAAGTTAAAACTCTGTGCTACAGTTTACCCAACTATAAAATGAATGTAGTACTTAGCTTAGTTAATAATGTATTTCACAGGTGTGTTATGAGACCCAAGGAAGGCTTGTGAAAGATGTTTGAGATGCTCAGATGAAAAGTGCTACTGATGTGCCAAGTACTAAGGTGAAAAGAGTTTTCAAATGTTAACATTAACCAAAAATATATACACAGAGAAGTAACTATGAGCTAGCAATATTCTGTCATTCGGGTTGCTCTGCCATACTGCGTCACAAAGAGGTCTGATAAGTGACCGGTTATTTTTGGGTACCCAGCATAGGACACTTTACACGGTCCTGATCTTTTGGGGGGTGAGTGTTCCACACTTTCTGAAAATTAGGCCCCTTTATGCTGTCTCAATGGGCACCCATTTTTGAAAATGTAGGCTTGCATTTCTATTGTTTTGTCAATACTTTCCAAAATATGGTAGGGAGGAAAGATGCCAGTATCTGAAACTTCCTCTGTGGCAAAACTCTTTCATACCTTCCCAGTAACAGACTATATTAATGTTATACTTGTCTCCACTGTTTATAACAATCAAAAGTCTATAGTATACTTCACAATCAACTGGCATTATTAGAAATTGAATTTTGGTTATTAAGTCAGTTTAATATATTAGACATAAAGAATTTGGAGTGATTTTGTACTGCCAACACCTGAAATATCTGTAGTTCCCATAGCAGGATCACTAGAGGGAGTCATAGGCAATACTACTCCTTCATGATCACCAACAGCTTTTTATCTTTACAAGTAGAATGGGCTTTCTCTATAGTCTTTAGTAAGAAAAAATACTAGATGATTTTCATCACTATAATATAATTTCACTGTCTAGTCTCTGATTACTTATGAAACTGTTCCACTCTCACAAGAAACTGAGAGCAAATCCTTTTCTCTTGCTTGACAAGCAACCACAACAAGCAAGCAAGGAAAAGTTCTCATGATAAGCTTTAAGATAACACTAACTGAGAAATATGTTAAAAATAACTGAGGTGCAATGCTCAGAATAGACACATAAGAACTGTTTCTTTCAGGGAAAATGCAATGAAATAAAAATCAAAGTCACTACTCTCTTAAAAGTGAATTGATCAAGAATAGCGTAAGGAATATTCTTCCCCATTTTATACCCTGGTTTCTAGAATAATTCTACTCTTGAGTTTAATGTCTTGGTTCAGACACAGCAGAAGGGGAAAAAACCCTTTAGGTTTGAAGGAAGGAAAAAAGTGATAGCACATTTGTTGCCTTGCACCATTTGAATCTTGAAGCCTAGTTGCTAGCTCATGAAGAGTTACTGAAAATTGAACCACTGTCTAGGGAAAACTTAAAAGTTGCTCCGTTCCTTCTTTCTTAGCAGATTTTCCAATGCGGCAATGCTGCTAAGCAAAGCTATAGTGATGCAGGAAGGACCTGCACAAAGTGAATTAAAATTTACATTAAGACAGTTGCCACTGATGTAATCTTTGCTGTTTTGTTGTTTTGTTTTTTTCTTTACAATTGAGACTGTTGATTGTTCTCTTTCAGAATTGGTGGTCTTTGAATGTGTACTACAAACTTCTTCATCCATTTCAGAATCCAAGGCAACTCAAAGTTTGATAAAATATCAATACTTTGCACCTATGGCACTTAAGTAGAGCTCTTTTTTTTTTTTTAAAAAAGTGGGGTAATTATTATCACTTTTTATCAGTAGGGAAACCGAGGCATGGAGACTTTAAGGAAGACATTTTTCAAAGTTCTGAGTGACTTGGGAGCCTAAAGCAAAGTAAACACTTAAAAATTTTACCAGTTTAACATATTGGTTAGAGTGATGATTATATATTGCAGGTATAGTTATACCAGTGAAAGCCCTAGTATTGATGTTTTTAATATTCATATAAAGCTGATTTATACCAGTATAGCTTCCCCTTCCTGAATCAGAATGAGCCATATCTCTATAAGCACTTCTATACCAGTATAACTGTGTCTATATCAGGAATTTTGTTTACCGCTTTAACTATACTAGTATACTTAAAGTGCACATCTGTTATAGTCTACTATTGTAGACTAGCCCAAGTTCCACTAACTTTTGATGGGAATTGGCCATGATTGTAAATGGAGTGTGGGTTCCCAAGTTATTTTTCCTATGTTATCCTATATGACTTGCCCAAAGTCACAAAGCAAGTGAGTAGAAAAGTCAGTACTAGAGCCCCTTTCTCCTGCCTCCCAGTTCTGTGTTCAGTCCACTGCACAACTGCATTATTACATTTAAATTAAGTAAAATCCCATGTATGGTGCAAATGAAATAAATGTGTGGGTTTAAACTGTGTAAACATTTCTTGATTCCCCCTTTTTCTTTATTGTTGTTGTGCTGCCAGTTTTCAGGCTTTCATGCTAGACTTCTCTTCTGCCACCGCCCTTTGCTGATTTGCCCTGGAAATCTGAAAGTCAGTTTAAACCAGTCTATAAACAAAAGACTATATGTAGCCATGGCATATGATGGTAGCTTACAAAGTACGTTATATTAATATTAAGACTTAAATGGTAGATAAAATATTCTTAAAATATGTATCAGATGTTTCTTATTAAGTGGCTTTAGGGTTCAGTGGCTTCCCAGGATCTCTTGTTTTAGGTTATATATCAAAGGTGACCAGTTTTACAGATATTTTATATTATTTTCTGATGCACTAAAATCATGGACCACATTTATTGACTCTTATGTTTGAGAAGTCAGACTCTCAGCCCTAGAGTGTTTAGCATTTGCTTTGTTGGATTTAAGTATCATGTGAAGTTGATTACATGTTTGAATTACAAGCAGCTGATAATATTCTAAGAGAAAGCATGATCTTCATGGAAAAGGCACTCGACTGACAGTCAGGAGACCTGGACTCTTTTTCCTGCCTACGCTACTGATGTTGTGTGTGACCTTGGGCAAGCCACTTCACCTCTATCAGCCTCTGCTTCACTCCCAGCCTTTGTTGATCTTGTTGTAACCCTTCTGCCAGGCCGAATTGATAGCAGCAAGGGCCGGGTTCAATACATAGGGGTCCCTTCCCTACAACGTAATGCAAAACCAGCTTGATCCCCCACCCAATGACCTGAGAAAATCTTTCACACACCCCTGGGTGTCTCAAAGAGGCAATACTTCCCCTCTTGCAAGCACAGAGTCTTGGAGTAGCAGAAAAGGTTTAATTACATGAGATAAACAACAAGCATTAAATTGGGAAAACACCTCAATTAGAGTTCATAGACCAAACCGTGAGCAAAGACCCATCCCAGGAAATTGGGCCGTGTCCTTTTCCCTGGGCTCTTGAGTCCAGCAACCCCCAAATCACCCCAAGACTCCAAAGTCCAATACCCCAAATGTCCCTAGAGTCCAGCAACCCAAAGATCACCCATAGTCCCAAAAGTCCCACAATCCAAAAGTCTCTGTCCTCGGTCAGTGCAGCCCCAGAGTTCGAAAGTCTATCTGCAGAGGTCCCCCCACCCCCCATCCTGGGTAGAAAGGGGCACCTTATGTGGTCCGAGGCCAACTGCCCTGCCTCTCCTTGGGGTTCTGCTTCCGCCTTCTCCATGAACTGCTCCGCTCTACCAGCTACTCCACTCTGCTCCTCCAGCCGTCCTCACAAACTGCTCCACTCTTCCAGCTGCTCTGCTCCACCAGCTATCCCGTGATCCGCTCCAGCCATCCCCACAAACTGCTCGGCTCCACTCACTCCGTGGATCCACAAACTGCTCCACTCCACTCTGCCGCTGCTCTATTGTATAGTGTCAGGCTCCCCCACTAGTTAGCACAGTACTCAGTGCGTTCAGCTCAGCAATTCCAGCTCTTTAGTGTTTTCAGTTCACAGTAGGGGAGCCCCAGTGCTAGTGCACCATTAGCCCAAAGTGAGTTCAGCTCAGTAACTGTATCTAGATTCTTAAGGGAATCAAAAATCAACTCTGATATTCCACAGTGGATAAAGGAGTAGGTGGAACTGGTACTTCTGGCTCACACAAGACACCTACACCACCAGGTACAAATACCTGTCCCCAACCTCTCTCAATTCACTTGGTTTTGGAACCCATGTCCCTTGTCTAGCAAGTGCTATTTAGTTGATAGTGAAACTCTTTATCATAAAATGGTTTCGTAGTTCCTCATTTACTTAATCAGGGTGACAACACTTTATTCCTCCAGCCCCAATAACAAAGAAATTGGGGATCCCACAGCTGTGAAAGTAACCATTTTAGGCTGCCATGGGCTATGCTAGGCGGAGTGGATATGCCTGTGCAAACACAATGAGCCTCTGAAATTCTTTTGCACACTCGCCATAATTCATCTCCAGATGTCAGGGTAGAGCTCATCCTGACTCTGCTTACATTGTTTATTTAAATTCTAAGTTTTTTTGCGTTGAGATGGACTCACTATGCACTGGAATTTCTAGGATTTACTGTAAGAAGAGAGAAAGAGCTAGTAGGAACTGTTATATTTAGATTGCCTAACACTTTCCATTATGAATGTTCCTTGTGACTTTTGTTTAGAAGCTCTGGCACCTGCAGTGTTTGCAGCAAGCCTTTGAAATTCAGCAAGAAGTAAGCCCTCAAGTTAGAAAAGTGCCTTTTCTTTGGTCCTAGAAATTCCATTCAGGTTTTGATGAGATATCAACTGTTGAAAATCACCATTTCACTTTTCTTGTTTACGTTCCTCAGAAAAAATTGAAAGCTGTATAAAGCTAAACTGGAAAAAGCCACTTTTAATCTAGAACAAGTGTGTCCACACAAGGAGTTATATCAGTATAACCAGAGCAGTAAATTATACCATTATAATTCTGCTGGTAAGTTTCCCTGTGTAGTCTTGGCCCACATGCCAGAGCAACTGCAGTAGGGGTTAGGAAACAGTGGGCTGGGACCAAAGGACAAATCTTTTCTTCTGAGGAATAAAGTTTTCTCCTGCTACTGACTAATGTAATTAATCCTGTAGCTCTTGAGGTAGCAGACTGGGCTGAAAGTTCAAATCCTGCTTGTGAGACATGGTGGGGGGATTGTTCTGTTGCATATAAAAGAATTATTTTTTACTGTTTTTCTTTTAAAAAAACGAATAATGTTTAATTAAAAATGACATAAAAGGGAAATTATGAAGGTTACAAAGTCAAGCTCTCCAAAGTTATGAAATGTCAGATTTATAATTACCTGTTCAGTCTTAATTAAGCCCCTTTGTATGTATGCATTATGATATGGTCTTCAACTGCACGATCACACTACTTTTTCCATAGGACCCTTGCCTCATTCCATGCACAGGATAGATATATAAGTTTCAACACCCATTTATAGAGTATAACTTACTCCCCAACTCCCCCTGCCAGCCCAGCTATGCTGGCCAGTGCACTGGGGGCAGAGCCAGGATTCTGTACCCTCCCTACCCTTCTCCACCCACTTCTGCCCATTTGCTCACAACAGGGAGTAAATGGTGAGCAGAGACTGTGCTCCATACCGGATCTGGACCAAGAGCTCGGTGGAATTGACATTGCTGCAGAGGGGAGCAGGAAACCTTAATCTCCATAGTTACGTGAGACAGGTAAACAAAAGGACTTAACTACATTGAAAATAAAACATGCCTGCCTGTTTACATCTCTGCCAAATTTAAAGCACAATATAAACTAAACTAGACATTATAAGCCACTCAAAAAAGGCCTTAGGGATGGAAGAGTGTGCCATAATCTGTATTTTTCATATTTTACTGCAGGTTGCGCAGCCAGTAAATATAGTGCTACCCTGATGGGTTTAAGTGTAATGTAGTCAACCATGATAATACCCTCACTATCTTGGAAGACAGTCCTCATGATGACTAATAAGAACTGAAAGCAAGGCTATGTGTTTTACAGATTGGTGTTAAGTTCCCTCCAGAGTTATTTATTAAGCTTCTGAACATGTTTTGAGTATTTGCTTCCCAATAAGACAAAAACAAACATTTGCCCCTCTGTGTCACAGCAAGTTCTGTGTCAACAGTCAGAAAACCCACCATTAACTTGTTTGTATGCCCTATTTATATGGTGGAAGCTAGGCTCTGATACCCACCTGTCTGTAGCAGTTCTGGTTGTATCATGGGAGTCAGAGGGCCTATGTTCCCCAGTGGGACTGTTATTGAGGGGGCACTAGAAAACAAGGAATGTGAGGAGTTAGACTGGAAGCAATACAGCCACATGGACACAGCAATGTATAGGGTTTAACCAAGTCTCACTTGTCCAACTTAACCTGCATTCAGCTTCACTCTTTGTGAATGAAACATGGTGGCAGCATCTGAGCTCTGAGTTCTTTGCCATGGAATTCAGTCTGAAGCCCTACGGAGCTCTGCAGACCCAGACCTAGTCCAACAATGGACCCAGTAAAAGGAGGAGGACAACAGCAGGAAAGGAAAACTATTATTTTACTTAATAGGGGAACAAGGCAAAGGCATCTGCACCACCCTGAATCTTGCCACAGCCTCACAGAAGACTCATCCAACCACTGGATGGACTGCCTGGGGTGAAAATAATTGCAGAGGATATGCTCACTGTAGATGAAGGGAGCAATGATACAGAAGCTGAACAAGACCTTGCCAGAAAACTGCAAGCCATAGCGATGCAGAACAAAAACATAAAATTGACTCCCCCCAAATTGTGACTAACACAGCATGAGGTGACATAGATTAGACACCTGCTCACAGGAGAGGACTCAAAGCAGACCACAACAAGATCAAAGCAGAGAAGTGCCAGCTCCAGTGGATGTGAAAGATGTACAGCACTTCACAGGAATGACAAAATTTCTGGCAAAGTGCTGTCCGCAGCTGGCTGCAGTAGTGGAACCCAGACATCAGCTCAAAAGGCAGGATGTTGAGTGGGACTGGTCAATGTAAGAGTGGCCATACTGGGTCACACCAAACGTCCATCTAGCCTATTATTCTGTCTTCCAACAGTGGCCAATGCCAGGTTTCCCAGAGGGAGTGAACAGAACAGGTAATCATCAAGAGGTCCGTCCCTGGTCGTTTATTCCCAGCTTTTGGCAAACAGAGGCTAGGGACACCATTCCTGCACATCCTGGCTAATAGCTATTGATGGACCTATCCACCATGAACTTATCTAGTTCTTTTTTGAACCCTGTTATAGTCTTGGCCTTCACAACATCCTCTGGCAAGGAGTTCCACTGGTTGACTGTGTGAAGAAATACTTCCTCTTTTTTTGTTTTAAATCTGCTGCCTATTAATTTCATTTGGTGACCCATAGTTATTGTGTTATGAGAAGGAGTAAATAACAGTTCCTTATTTACTTTCTCCACACCAGTCATGATTTTATAGACCTCTAACATATCCTCCCTTAGTCATCTCTTTTCAAGCTGAAAAGTCCCAGTCTTATTAATCTCTCCTCATATGGAAGCTGTTCCATACCCTTAATCATTTTGTTGCCATTTTTGTATAGTCAGATCTCCAACATAAACCACTTAACATGATGTTGAAACAAATGATAACTGATGCGCGTGTCCTGAAGTACTACTGGCCAGGATTGCCACTGACATGCCAGAGTGATGCATCAGAGAAAGGATTGGATGCAGCCTTTTGGCAGGAGAAGCCTGTCGCTTATGCCAGGCATCAGAGCCCTGTTGGAGACTGAATGGGGGTACACCAAATAGAAAAAGAATTTCTGGCTGTGGTGTTTGAAATGGAGTGATTCTATCAGTTCACCTATGATCAACCAGTAATAGTGCAAGCAGACCACAAAACCCTAGAGACAATCACAGCAAAGCACTTTCTTAGTGCTCCAAAGTGATTAAAGCGATGTAGATGTGACTCCAGTGCTACCAGATAAAGATCAGATATTGTCCAGGAAGGTTACTGGAGTTAGCTGACACCCTAAGCAGGGCATATATACCCAGCATGAGTGACTTGGGGAAAGGGAATCAGGACAATGAAGCCATTAACATGCTGGATTATGTCCCAATTTCAACAGTGACGCTGATGGAAATCAAAGAGGCTGCAGAAAAGGACATCAAACTACAGGCAGTCAAAAGAGTGATACCAGCAGGATGGCCAGAAGATAAAAGCCAAATACCGGTAGGAGCAGAACCATATTTTCAAATGAAAGATGAGTTGAGTGTGCAGGATGGAATCATGATTTGAAGACAGAGAGCTGTTGCCCTCTGTTAGATAGGAATGTTATGAAAGAAAAAATACATGCCTCACACCTGGGCATTGACAGCTGTTTCAGACAGGTTCAAGAGTATGTTTACTGTCCGAGAATGAATACACAACGCTGCTCTTTGATGAAGGATGTGACACCTGCCAGTCTTGCAATAACCACCTGCAAAAAGAGACTGTTACCACATGAGCTACCTAGCTGACCATGGGAAAAGGTGAGACCAGGCTTATTTACTTTCAAGGATAAAGCAATACTTGTGTATAGTGGACTAAAATTCAAATTTTTGGGAGGTTGATTCCCTGTGTGATACAAGAAGCAAGTCAGTGATTTGCATACTGATTTGCAATTTGTGAGATATGGCATTCCAGAAACTGAATTAATTCACTGACAACAGATCCCAATTTTGCCTCAGAGGAATTCAAGGAATTTGCATGCAGATCAGAGTGTGACCACTGCATCTCCTCCCAGCATACCCACAGAGTAATGTTAAGTAATGGGAAAACAGCTAAGAGACTGTTACACAAGGCTATTTCTTCTGGTTCAGACACTGTTAGCATTTTTCGTGCTCAGGAATACCCCATTGGAGGGGTGCCAAAACAGTCCAGTGCATTGGTGGGATGAAGCAGGACCAACACCCTGCTACCCATGTGAGGAAACCTACTGCAGCTGGAAGGACGAAGGTACTGCTAAGAAGAGATGTCCAACAATTAGAGAAAATAGGCACTAGAGTATGACAGGTCAGCCAAGGACCTAGGGGCTCTAGAGACAGGTACTCCTGTGATCCTCATATTAGAGAGACACCAAAAGGAGAGGACTAAAGGCACTAGCTCATACGAAGTGACTATGCAAGAGGGATACGTGATTTGAAGGGACAGGAGCCACTTATGAACCAGCAGACATAACACCCAAAGAGAGCCTACAGAGATCATCACAGAACGGAGAGACAGGGAACCGTCCAGAGATCAGGTCCACAAGGAGTGAATAAAATTTACAGATTGTTTGCTAGACACATAGACAGGTGACAGAAAGAGGTAATTTTTGGTGTGGTCACTTGTTGAGTAGATTAAACAATCTCAAAGACTATGTAGCCAGCTGAGTCTATTGTAAAGACAAGACTCCAACTTAACTATGTGGTAGTAACCTCAGGCCAAAGGGACCCGGAGTGGGAATCTGGGTGTCATTTATTTGCTTTTAATGTTTCTATTAAAATGTTTATAAAATAGGGGAGATGTATCATGATTAGGGCCCTGTGTAAATTACAATTTCACTGATGGTACAGAAATTATGAAAATGCCCCCAAACTGTGAACATTTGAATATTGCCTGAGCTTATAGCACTGTGTGCTTGTGCAGGAATAGACTGCTGTGTATTGGCATGAGTTTCACCGAAGAGTAAATTCCTAAATGTCTAAGTTGATTTTGGAAATGGGAACCAGCCTGCTAAATCACTTCGGTACGTTTGAATATTTTACTCAAAAGCTGATGTAACACTTCTTGTAGTATGGGAGAAATACTTGGTTCTTGCCTACACTGCTAATATAAGAAATACCAGTGGTATTTGTTTGTTCTTTCGTGGTGCCATGTGTGATATGTGAGGGAGTGTGAATGAATGAATACTGTAGGTTGCTATAAATTGCAAAGTTATTCATATCAAGAGACTTTGGTGGCATTGTAATAAACAAAAGAACAGAGCTTAAGTGGTTCATTATTCACCAGAGCCCCTACAATGTGCTTATAGCCTTGTTCACAGAACTCACATTTTTAATTTATGTTACACAAGAAGATAGTTGAAATCTTCCTTTCCTTCACCTTCTAACTTCCCACTGCCTGCTTGTCTTCCTGCACGCTCCTTCTCGAATGTCTGTTGTCCTTGGCTGCTCTTCTACACTCTCTTCCAGTGGTCTGTAGAAATGTGAAATTTATGTGTGCTGACTCTTAACCATGAGAGTAGACTCTTTTTTAAGGCACAAGTTGGGTTGGAAATGTTCACACACATGGATGAGGGAAGGCTTTACAAAGATAGTCATTGTCAGAGGCATTCTGCTTCATTCGGGCTGGATTCTGAGGAAGTGCAGGTGAAACGTCTGCCACACTTTTCAAGAGTAGATTCTGCTACTCTATCAAAGCGTTCATAGCTGGAGTCTATCACATCCCTTGGTAAGCCTTCCTAGTGGGTAGTTACCTGCACTGTTAAGTAGAGTGGGGTGAATCGGATTGTTTGGTTTGAAAAATAATAAAAAAAAATTGGTTTGAATTGAACCTAAGCAGTAAATTCAGAAATAATTCAGTAACCAAAAAGTCAATAAGAAACTTTGTCTGACCTGTAAAGAAACATTTCATTTCCTATTTGCAGTTTTGTTGTAGCTATATTGGTTCCAGGATATCAGAGAGACAAGATGCATGAGGGAATATCTTAACTTATCTCACATACCTTGTTTCTCTCACTTCAGTTCCTGGCATTTAAAATTTAAAACAAAAACAAAGGAAATAAAGGACAAATTTCACAATACAGGTGGAGGAGGAGCTAGTATCCTCCACCCTATAACCTTGAGCCCATGGGTTAGAGTATTCACTGGCAATGTAGGAAACCTGGAAATTCCCAATTTTGTCTTATGTGGAACAGGAATTTGAACTGAGAGCTCCCCCCTGCTATGTGAATGCCTAACCAGCAGGCTATCAACTGAGTCTCTCCTATGGAAGCTTTTCCACTATGTATAAAATACTTGAATAGACATGGGGCCACAAAGAGAGAGAATGATTTTAACGTGGTGGTTAAGACACATTCCTGAGAGGTGGGGGATCACATTCAAATCTCTGCTCCACAGCAGGGGGGATTTGAACCTGGATCTCCCACATCCCAGGTAATATCCCCTAACCACTAGGCTAAAGTTATGCAGTCAGGAGAGTAGTAGTCTTGTGAATCTAGCCTGGAAAATCTAAACATTTTCATTTTTTTTCTTTTCCAATTTGTCTGAATTCAGCATATAGTTTGGGGGGGGGGGGTTTCCAAAACTGCGTTGTTTCAGTGAATAAACTACTAATCCAAAAATCTGACCCAATTCTAGTATCAAGAGTTGGTGCCTTTCTTCCAATTTGATTTTTTTCTAGCTTTGTGTTCCAGTCTTTGGATCATCCATCCTTTGTTGGTTAGCTTGGAGTCTTGTTGCATTAGGTATAGTCTCCACAGGGTACATTACTTTCTCTTTACGAAGCTAAGTAAACAGAACTCCTCAAGTCTCTCATTTTAAGGTATGTTTTCTAAACCTTGAATTCTCCTAGCTCTTCTCTTAAAACTATTTAAAATATTGGGCTCCCTAACAATAACTCTACTGTGGTTGGGGGTGATGCCGCGGATGCAACCTTGCAACACTGTAACTTCATTAGAGCTGGCTCTGGTATGTTGTGAAGGCTTCTTTTGCCCTCCTTTGCACTCCTCACTGACTGCTCTTTCTGCTTGCCTGCCTAAGGTACACTCCACCCATTAATGTAGTGGCTTGCCGTCTGCCCTCTCAGTGTGTTATTATTTAAAATGTTCTTTCTTCTCTAGTGAAAAGCTAGCCCAGCAGAGGGTAAGGAACATGCTGAAAAGGATACTCTACTACACAAGTGCTTCCAAGAATAAAAGCCATAATTACAAATGAATTGCAAAGCAGAGGATGGAGCTGTGAATGATGTTTCGTCTCCCACGTGCTAGGCAGATACTCCCCATCGTACGTTGACTGCATGCATAAGTTACAAATGTCTGCAAATAAACCCATGAGCAGAGCCCCCTAATATCACAGTGAGCTGCAGACTCTTCAAATGTTGGAAAGCACAGAACATTTCACAGAATTTGTTTATTCTCTTGTGAGAGGTGGATACAATTCATGAAGAGTTTGATATGAAAACATAGTGAGCTTTTCATAGGGCAAGTGGTCACATTAGGCAGTCATTCCACAACGCATCCTAACTAAACAATCACTGCAACAGAAGG
This sequence comes from Chelonoidis abingdonii, assembly GCF_003597395.2. Lineage (NCBI taxonomy): Eukaryota > Metazoa > Chordata > Testudines > Testudinidae > Chelonoidis > Chelonoidis abingdonii. The sequence goes on from NC_133776.1 coordinate 72,555,766, forward strand.
AAGCTCCCTAGTGCCCTGCCATGCTGATGCTTCCAGAAAACAAGAAAAACCCTTCAATGCAGGTTGAAAGGCAAGAGTCAGCATTCTGCTTAGACACCTTTAAGCATAGTTGAAATTCAGTATGCAGAGGGTTGTGTCTAGTGTTGGGCACCACTCTTTAAGAAAGCTGTGGACAAACAGAGAATCCAGAGGACAGCAACAAAAACAATAAAAGGGGTAGAAAACCTGACCTATGATGAAGACTGGGGAAAAAAAAACTTGGGCATGTTTAATTTTGAGAAAAGCAGACTGAGGAGAGAGCCGATCACAGTCTCCAAGTCTGTTAAGGGCTGTTATAAAGAGGATGGTGATCAGTCGTTCTCCATATTCACTGAAGGTAGAACAAGTGGTAAATAGCTAAATCTGCAGCAAGAGACACTTAGGTTAGATATTAATAACATCAAGGAAAGTTAAGTACTATGGTATGCTCAGCCCCATAAACATGCTTCAGCTTCAATAGGAAATATGGGGTGGTGGTAGCCTGCAAGGTATGAGAATGAGAGATTTCTGCCATCTTGTGCAGATGGAACACAGAACTCTAGTGTGATGACAGGCTGAACTCACAAAACAGGTGAGGTATGGGTGCGTAAGCTCACTGATCTTTTTAACCCAGTGAATGTCAGACATGATGTGAATGTCACTAGACTGCAAATCAAGTGCGGAGAGAAGGGTGACTCAGTATTCTGCAACAATCTCCCTGCTTCTGTGCCTGGATTCTGGAAACAATCGTGAAGCAAAAGACACTCTTCTCCATTTTAATCAGATTCAGCTTGGAAACATCTTGACATGAATCCTTTGTTATAGTTAAGCCATGTGTAGCAGAACTGTGCAAGTGCAGGAGCGAAGCAAGAAGTGGTGTGCAAAGGTAGTTTAAAGCTCATCCTTGTCCTGCTCTGAGCCTACAGATGCTGTATACAAGACCACTCCCTCTATATTGAGTTAGAGTAGCATGGTACTGCTCTAAATTATGACCACTACAAACAGGCCCAGGAGTCCACAATGGCTGCTAGAGATCAGCATGGCAGTGTGATATTCCAGACATATTCCCTTTCATTGCTACGCTGGCAGCAAAAAGGAGAGGGGAAAGACTAAGCATTCATTGCTTCATGAGACAGATTGCTGTGGCAGTGCAGCCCAAAGCCACACAGCACAAGAGAATTGGGCCCACTTATCTAATGACAGCCATGGGGAAATACAGAATAGATAATAAGCAAAAACAAAGGAATTTGCTGATTGTCAGATTGTTGCCCTGATGTAACCAAAAATACAGTGTAGTACAAGATATATCCAGATTACAGTGCACACCTAGGAATTTCCCTCAGGAATAAGCCACGGAAAAGAAAAAATTGTGTAGTGAGAGTTTGAGTACAAAAAGCGCTTACACACACAGGCGGATAATATCACTCATTAAAGGTGTTACCATTCATGAGTTACTGCACAGGATTCAGTCTCCCTATTATGACTCAGTGATATGCCTGTTCTCTGGATCAGTCTCCCATTTATCTACTGCATCTCTATTTCTTGCTATCTAAAAGTACTATTTATAAGCGGAAAATATACACATTGAAAAGAGGAATACATTAGCTTTTTAATAAGGACTCAGAAGACAATGTGATCAGGGATTACAGCTGTATTTGCCTATAACTGTAGTAACTGGCAGACTGAATAAATATAGAAAGATTCCTTTGCTTTCTTCCCCCTCTCCAAGTGTCTGTTCAAGCAGAAAAAAACAGTCGCCCTTCACTGATATTTGGATGAGCCACGGTGGGGCAGTAACAACAAAAACATTCCTAGGCAAAATAGCAAGGATCTTTGAACAGCTTGTTCTCTTTTGTGAGCAAAATTGTACAAAGTAGCACTGCTCTGAAGGAAAACTGAACATTAACATTTCCATTTTTTAATTTTAAAATCTCTTTAGTCTTCTCACACTGATTTTGGGGGAAAGTTTGTACATATCATTAGCTTTAACTCTCCCAAACTGATTTGTTTACGTACAGCTATTTTGAAATACCACTGTTATTAGCCATTTGTATTTTTTTTTTTACTGTGAAATGCAAGTGGCACAGTGGAATATGCAAGATAGGGTGTTAACTATCTGCCTTTTGGGGGGGGGGGGGGGCGGCAATAACTCATCTAAATGAAGGCTAAGCAAATAATTCTTAGCAAACCATTATCATCTTCAAAAACTTTCCCCTTAGGATTGTTGAAGTCTCAGAAGATGAGGTATTCTCATATGATTCTTTGTCTCCCTTTGGCCAAAATCTTGAACAAACACTTGTTCTTACAAGATACTGTCTGCATCTGAATTGGAAGTGGAAGATAAGCCTCACCCAGTTTGGGATCTAACTCAAAACCAAAATTTGGATCCAGAGATCCCGATCTGTAACCCCTCAAATCCAAGATAGCTTTTTCCCCATCTGCAGTGGTAATACTTTTAAAAATATATAATTCCATTGTTACATTGTTTTAAAATGTAGTTGCTTCTGTTATATATTGCCAAAGAAAAATGAATGATTAAAAGCCTACAATTATGTATTCCTGACTCCTGATTTCAATACAGAGGACCTAATCATGCAGCCGTTCCTGGGGCAAAATTCCCATTCACTACAGTAGGATTTTTGCCCCAGGAAGGGCAAAAGAATAAATTCATAGTTCAGAAATAATTAAAGATGAACTGTGAAAATAAAATGAAAATTGAGTTTATCTTACATATGCATGGAATGCCCTCACTGAAGAAATAGAGAAGTGGTGCGTGTCAGGAAAAATTATGGCATTGTCCTAGTGACTCCACAGTGAGGTTACAAGATCATTTTCATCCCAAACCTGATTTTACCCCTCACTAACATTCTTTATAAACCTGCAATTGAAACTAATCAGAGTTGAGGATGTCCAGAACCATGTGGAAGATGCTCAGCAGCTGACAGGGTTGAGGCCCTGTTTCCTCACTGAAATTTGTTGTACTTACTCTTGGGCCAGAGGAGAGGTTTTGGGAAGATTCCAAGATAATCGAGATAGTGGACTGAAAAAAAGCAGCAGGTGCTTCTCTTCAAGTGTTACCATTACTTGAAGAGAAGCATATCTATCTGATGAAATTTGTACGTTTTAAGTTTTGTGATGGTCACTCATATCTCTTACAAAGCTGGAATTGTAAATGCCCGTATGTACCTGAAGAGCATGTTAGGGCTACAGGCTACTCTCATATACTCTCCAAGCCCCTTCACACCAAATGCTATAGATCAAAGAAACCAGAGGTTTGGCTGCCACGTGCTTGAATCCAAGGTAGGTTGCTGTTCAAGGAGTTTACAAGGGTCCAGTGATTAAGCCAATAGAACTTCTAAATTTCATGAGGGGGAACACTGGAGTAATTATTTATCCTGCTGTTCTTCATGTCTCCCAGGGAGTGAACCCCACAAGTTATAGTCCACGAGCCTCAAGGCATGAAAAAAATCACCTCAAAGCTGATGTTTTCACTTCTCCCAAGAAATGAATTGGAGACCTGTTGCTGCTGTTCGTTGGTTCCCTTGAGGAGAGAAATGTGACCCCCGCCCCCATCCCAGGCAAACACTCCTGCTTCATGTATTTTTTAGCAACTGATAATTTTTTTCTTCACTCTATTCTGTTTTTCCAAGAAAATACTATAAAAAGTAAAGAAAAAAAAATAGAACTCCTGAAGAGTTATTTCTTTAAACAAAAGAAATGCCTAAGGAAATACATGGCCAAATTAACTTCATTAGCAGAAGAGTAGAGCTGGTTGAAATTTTCCAGTTTTCAGATTACTGATGATCTATGTCTCCTTCAAAACAAACAAAAACTCCTTGGGGATTTCCCCCCAGCTCTGCAGAAGAGTTCTTGTTAACATTCTTGTTTTATCAAATGAAGCAAGGTGCAGAAAAGGAACTGGGGTCAACCAATCTGCTCTCTAGGTACTCAAAGTCACATCTGTTTGCTTTATCAATAAAAATAATCTAGTACTATATTTGACTTGCTAGCCCTGCAGAGCCAACACAGGTAAGAGAGAGTTAGTAGATTCTGTTTAGCCCGTGTATTTTAGTACACTAGTTAACTAAATTCCAATAACAGAATTTTTACCTTGAGATGTACAGAAATAGACACTTCAGATGCATTTTTACCTACATAGCAAACTTCAGTTGTGCCAGTGTTATAAGTGATAAAGCATGAAAGATACCAAAAATAGCTCAGTTTGACTTTCAACTTCCAAAATAAGTTTGAAACACAATGTATAAAACCCAATCATTTTACCTGTAAAATACTTTTGGGTTCTTTTTATTTGCCTTCTAACTGGAGGCTTTAGGCCTCACATTTTCAAGCTTTTCTCTGTAAGTATGCAAGCATGTACGCTCAATAAAGAGTGCTCATATAAATAGATACTCAGATAATCACATGACTCCAAAGCTGAAGCTTGAAGAAAACAAACAAACAGAATAAATTGTCCACCTGAAGAACTAAATATCACTAAGTTCCAACTTCAAGTGAGCTTTTACACTCTGGGGACTGGTTCAGAGTCCCATAACTCCAACCCTTGTTTAGCTAATCAGCTCCCTCCATATCCCCATGCCTTCCATCTTCCCTTTCCTTACTTTCTGTTTCTATATCTATATTGTATCCTCCTACCCACAATTACACCTCCCTTCATACTCCTTCTTGGCCAGAGAAAGTGAGTACTGTCAAGAAACCTGCAAAACTAGACAATCCAGAATTAGAACCAACCAATCAATCAACCAACCAACCAGTATTTAGCAATTTCCCACTCTGCAGTGGGGAGTTGCACTGCTGACTTATTTGCAGTACTAGATTCTGACACTAGATGGTGCTGTGTAAAGGTATAAATAGTAGCACTTACAAGCCCTTCTCTTTCAATCGAAAATGGAGTCCTGCAGCTATTATCAAGCAGGGTGGCATTTCTGTTTCCAGAGAAAACTCTGCTAAGATGTTGTCTCAAGGTAAGAATGTTCAAGATTGTACTCTCTGAGGATATGTATGTCTCTACTGCACTGTTAACCAATGCACTACCTCAGTCTTCTCTCTTATCCACAAAAAAACAAAACAAAACTCCTGGGCTAGCTTACCTGGCTGAGGGTGTGGGTTAGAATCCAAGTTCTGTTTGCACTTGGGCTAAAACCTTTTCACTTTGCAGCAAGGATGTAGACTCAGTCACTTGAGTGCTACTAGTTCTCTAAAGCCCTTCCCTCAGTTGCCCCTGAAAGACAGCTGAGTTCTTCCACAATTGACTGGGAAAGAATCCCAGATCATCTCTGTACAAAGGTCCATTGGATATGTTGCAGTCACACACAGGTGCACACACAACATGGAGGACACAGTAACATAAGTAGGACTTTACTGTGGGATCAATTATATCTGGGCTAGGCACATCCAAAGTCAGATGTGGGTGTTCATCACCTGGGTTAACTTTGCAGGAACACATACACTGAGAGGAAGTTAGAGGGAGGAAGAGTGATGAAGCCAATTTGGTTGTGTACACCTGCAGCTGAATTTTCCTTCCTTTGAACTTTTCCTTATAACTCAATAAGAGGTTTTGATATAACACAGCTATACCCCCTAGGCAGACTTCTTTCAGATTGAAGCTGAAGGTATGTCTTCCATCCTAATGTAATTACATTGTTTTCAGGGGTGGGCCTGCACAAGCTCCTCCACAATTTGTAGGGAATGTGCATAATTCTAGCCCAGACTGCTAATCCAATTCTTTTGCTGCTCTCTAGATGTGCTCCATACAGCAGCTCCATATAGCAGTTTAGTGGGCCATACTAAAAAACTCTGGAGTCAAACATTTTCAGGCTGGGGGTTGTTCAAAATCTGGATTCCTTTCCAGAAGGTTGTGCCTGGGCCCTTTCTCTGTCTTGATGTACAAATGTTTGAATGTTGCCAATGCACAAAGAAGCACAAAATCCTCTCTCTTTCTGGTGGTGGAAAAAGTGCACTTCCCCTGTCTAGCTTGGGGGGAAAGTTTTGGAGTATATTCATCTTTGTATAATGTGAAAGTGTCCATTTGGGAGGTTTTCTGCACAGCAGTGCATGGGCAAGCTAGAAATGCAGTCAGAGTACTGCCGCTACATGGACCTTCTGGTGTTGGCCTGGTGCAGTGTTTCCCAAACTTGGGGCGCTGCTTGTGTAGGGAAAGCCCCTGGTGGGCCGGGCCAGTTTGTTTACCTGCCCCGTCCACAGGTCCGGCCGATCGTGGCTCTCACTGGCCACGGTTCGCTGCTCCAGGCCAATGGGAGTTGCAGAAAGTGGTGTGAGCTGAGGGATGTACTGGCTGCTGCTTCCAGCATTCCAGCAGCTCCCATTGGCCTGGAGCAGCGAACCGCGGCCAGTGGGAGCCGGGATCGGCCGGACCAGCAGATGGGGCAGGTAAACAAACTGGCCTGCCCCGCCCCGCCAGGGGCTTTCCCTACACAGGCGGTGTCCCAGGTTTGGGAAACACTGGCCTGGTTGGAAGGGCAGAGCATGGCCTACAGATTGCTTTTTTACTCTTGGGCTTAAATAGCTAGATGGATGAGCTCTATAGCCATGCTGCAGACTGAGTGGGGAGAGGATTCTTTTGCCACTTCTACCTCTGGGTGCTGCTGCTTAGCATCCAACCCACCTATTCTGGCATGGTTCTTAGCTAAAGATTAGGCCCAAAGTGACTCAGGCAGTCCATGTACAGATGTAATTAGAGACAGCGCATGAACCAGAAAGTGTTTTTAATTTGCTACAGTGGTTGTTGAAATACTGGATTTCCAAAAGGCAAGTTCTCTGATGTGCTCCTTGAAATAGATGCCATTAGCTGTGCAGGAAATTCCGATTAGATGTACCATGTATAAAACCAGAACTGGCATTTAAAACCTTGTTGAACAATGCAATGATACTGTATTTTTTTAACTAGGAAGGTTGTTCATCCAGCCTGCTCAGTCAGGATGTTCATCCAGCCCGTTTACCATTTATGAGACGTTGTTAGCCATTGCATTAGCTTGCAGATTGTTTTAATATGACTTGGAGCAGTAGGGTGTATAATTGTTTGAATGTTTCTTTCCACTGGCTGCACAGCACTGCTTCTTCTTGCACCTGAGAAAGCTTTTTCCTCCACCTGAACACTTAACAAGCAAATTTCCAGTCACTCAGAGACAAATGCAAAACAATTTAGAACAGATCTCATTCCTGTGATTAGGGCCTAGAAAAAAACTCTTTGCCAAATAGAGCAAACACAGCAAAGACTTGTAAGATTTTCTCTCTTTACAGTGACTCCCCCGTTTCAATTTTCTTCATTGTAAACCGCCCCCATCTGTATCCTCGGCAGTGCTCAGGCACATTTTCTTTATTGTACTATTGCAAAGAAAATAAACTCATTCAACCCCATAGCTAGGTTTCCTGTGGTGAAGTCCATTGCCACTAACGTAAATGGGCTAATACAAAAATAAATACTGAAGTGGTGTTCAGGAAATTCAAAGTGCTGGGTGATCTGTGATAGCAGTGATATTGCAGTAGCATGATGAGGGAGCCCTGTAAATCCCTAGTCAGAGTGAGAAAAGTCAAGGGCAGTGTTGGCCTTAACTCTAAATTTCCTGGCATTTGTTCCATGTGCTAAAACTTTTTGCAGGAGGAGTGAAGGGAATGTGATGTTTCCGAATGTAAGTGCCATTGTTCTGTCACCACAAATACTGGTGCTGCACAGGGCCTTGGGAAAAGCCAGACAAAATATCTTAAATCCCAAAAGGGGCATTTATGTGGAACCTAGCAGCAAGGGATAGTTACTATCCTTACATTCTAGCTCAAGGGCATGCCTGTACCTTACTTCCCATTTCTGGATGATAAAGCACTTTTATAACCCTGGGTAATAGTGAGTTTAACGTAAGTGCAAAGAAGTTGAAGACTTATGCAAGTGAAAATACCTGAGCAACTTTCAGACCCAGCTAAGTTTACCTGTCAGAGGTGGCAGTCATTTTCTTCATGGATTTTCTCTGCTTTATCCACCTTTGTTGATCTAGAAATCTGAACCGTATCTTGAGCTGTATTTGTTAATGTGCGCTAACTGAGCGTTGCCAGTGTAAGATTAGAATCCAATCCCTCTGTGCCTTATACACAGTCACTTGTAGAATACTTGTACAGTAACAACTACTGTGAGATAAGTATTGTTATGGAGCTTAGTATATGCTGGTAAAGCACTTTGCGAGCCTCATATGCAGTGGTAGTGGAAAACCTTGTGATTGTATTACTTCCTCTAACAATAATTTTCAGATGTCAGAATTATCTGTCAGTCATGAGAGTGGGTATAGGCCTTGAGACTGGCTTTTAAAACTCAGCAAAAGTCTAAAGTGTGGCTAAAACAATAACAGTATTACACAGAAAGGGAAAACTATAGCCCCTAGTTCAGGTAGCTGGTATTAACCTTTCAAAGGAATGTGAATGTTTAAATATTTTTTAAAAAAATTAATAGTACAGCCCACTAGCTTGTGACAGTGCCACTTGGCATGTAATATGTATGAAAAGGGTAAGGCAGTGCAGGAGCTAGTGGGATGTAGTGAAGTATCCTGAGTGATGAAGCTGGGGACCAACTGATATGTTCATGGAGAATGGGCCATGTGTAATATATGTCCAGGAAGGGATGAAGTACAGTGTACTTAACATTTGGAAACTATCTTCTGTGGGATGCTGCCCTAATGCCCTCAGACAGAACGTGGCAGGCATACTTTTACTGACTTTGCTTGTTCTTGGGCGAGGGTTGAATTTGATCTCTCCATTGTCCCAAATATATAACTTAATAAATTATGTTCTGGATAACTTTGAACTAATGGAATACTGATATTATGACAGTGGGTTCTGTAATTAGCAATCACAATAATTGTGCAAACACTTCATTTGATATTTAACTACAAAGTTTATTAAGGCTTACAATACCCTTGGAAGGGAGGGAGGTATTATGATACCCATTTTATGTAGCAGTAGATTAATATACAGAAAATTCAGGTTATTTGATCAAAGATCCTGTGGGTATTACAAACTTCTCTCCCACTAACATCACAGTGAGTCAGTGCAATCATTACTAAAATCCAGGCCTGGAACTAATGAATAGACCATGGCTGACTATATGGTAAAAAAACTGTAATGAGTTAAAAAACCTGTTTATTAATGTAACTATTCTTCTCTGATAAAGGACTGGGGAGACATTGTACCAGATTTGAAGGAACAGCGAGTGGATATTTGTTACCATTGAATTATGTGGCCATCGATTATTTATGAAACTGCATACTGCACTGCTAATTGTCACGTGTTCTCTCTGGATATAATTGCTACCCCATCGGTAAATTGTAGACTTTGTAATGAATGGTGGTCACGTGTAAAAACTTGCCAGTGGATTCCTTAGATAACTAAATGCAAATCTTATTGTGTGTAGCTTCTTTAAAATGGGATAACATTTCTTCAGTATTAACAATATTCCCTAGGTTTTCTCTGAGTACAGGGAATACTGAAAACACTGAAGTAAAAAATATCAAATAAACAATTGGTAATACAGTAGCACGTAAAGACTTCGTTCGAGATTGGAGCTCCATTGCAGTAGGCACTGTACACACTGAGTGAGAGGCAGTCCCTACCAGAAACAACTTAGTTACAATCTAAACAAGGAGTGCATGTGGAAACAGGGGTGAAGTGAGCTAGCCTAGGACACACAGGAGGTCAGAGTCAGACCCGAGAATAGAGCCCCACTTTCCAGACTCCCAAGCTAGTGGCTTAACCGCTTGATCATGCTATTTTCCTGGAGATCTACTGCAAAGTTGAAAAGCCTTTAAGCACAAACACTGTATAATTGAGTCTTTGTAGTTGCCTGAGAGCATTTGGGATCCAGTGTGACTTTATATCAGAAGTACTACTGCCCTACACTGATATGCCTTACCTTTGCTTTTTCAAGGTTTTATTGTTGAGGCTTGGGAATGAATATCAGAGGTTTGAAAATTATTTGTTGAAAAACATTGTCCTTGCCAACTGAACTAGACAGCAGAATTGAGGAAGCAGCTACACTTTTATTAGACTAACATAAAATAAGAGGTGTGCAATGCTTTGGAGTCTCTCAAAGGTCCCTTCATCAGTTATCACCTTCATCCTAGCAAAAGGTGCCCTGAGATCTCCAAAGCTTGTGTACCAACTGCACTTCCCATCCTTTCCCCCCTCAAACCTAATAAAAGTCTCTTTATTGCTAAAATATTGTTGTCTCTGTGGAAAATTTTCTGCTCAGAAATTCCATAATGGAGCTGGATCTAAAAAGATAAACAGTGCACAAAGAGAGCTGTTTGTTTATGCCTGCATCCTAGTGGGTCTGAGCTGGGTACTACAGGAGGTAGCTCAGAACTTCAGGTAGATTCTTGCATCGAAAGCAAAAAATCATTTATTGAGTCTTTAGCAAAATGTGAGTGATTAATAAGAACCCAAAGCCGTTCAGATGCAGCATTTTGCTAAATTAACATTGCTGGATATGGGCAAAAAAGTGGGTTTTACGTGATTTAAAAAAAGAAAAACAGAAGTTGCTTTGGATGTAATGGGTGTTCCATATTTAAGGGACAGCATGGAAGAAAGCATGAAGAGAAGAGTTTTAAAGTACAAGATAAGGGCACAAAGGGAGCAGTGAGGTAGGAGGCAAATGGAAACAAGTCGGGAGTAGTAAGATACGATGGCAAAGGTTTATAAGCTGGGGCAGAGTTGTGTGGGGGTCTTGACTGTTAGGAAAAAAAAGCTTTAACCTGATGTGGAAGTCAGTGGAGGAATGTGAAGAAAGGAAAAGCTTGAGCATCTGCAATAAAAATAATTTTAATTGCAGTGTTTGGGACATACTGGGAGAGCAATGTGGGAATGAGAGAGACCAAAAAGAAGGACGTTGAGCCAATGGTTTGAGGCAAGATGGTCTAATGCTCAGGGTAGTAGCTGAGAACTCACAAGACCTGAGTTCAGTTCCTTGTTCAGTTCTACCACAGATTTCCTAGGTGATCTTGAGCAAGTCAAGGAGAAAATGGTGGCAAAACAGACTACAGCTAAAACCAAAGGTGAGGTCAGGGAGGAGATGAGGTCACTGCAGACAGAAAAGAGAAGGGGTAAAGAGGACAGAAATTTTGGGAACAGTGAAAAAGTGGGAGAGTCAAGGAGAAGAGAAACACCATCCTGACTGCTGAAGATGAGTTTAGAGAGTTAGATGTATCAGCCATGATGATGGGTGCATTAGGGCTTGTCTATAAGAACACTAATTTCAGGGCAGGCTGGGTGTGAATCTAGCCTGCTGCATATACCCTATTGACATATCATAGTTTGTTATCATGCTTTGATTTATTTCTCTTTAAAATGGCACTACATCAGAGTGGATACACAAACTGTTTTTATGTGTCAGCAGGAGCGCATGGACAGTTAGTTTGCTGATGGCTAGTGCACAGTAGAGTCACAACCAGTTTGTGTGCTAATTTTTTTGTGGACCAGCCCCCTTAGAAGTGCCTAAGACAGCTAGATAGACTTTTAGTGAGTGCTAAATCAATGGGAAGGATAGCTCAGTGGTTTGAGCATTGGCCTGCTAAACCCAGGGTTGTGAGTTCAAATCTTGAGGGGGTCTCTTAGGGGTCTGGGGCAAAATCAGTACTTAGTCCTGCTAGTGAAGGCAGGGGGTTGGTACTCGATGACCTTTCAGGGTCCCTTCCAGTTGTATGAGATAGGTATATCTCCATATAACAATAAAGTAATATCATTATAATGAGACCAGACTGAGAAATATGGGCTAACAATGTTGCTGTGATTAATAATACTCTGTGTTACTATCACCTCAGAATCAAAGCATCTGTCTTCCAGCTTTCCAAGAGCTTGACTTAGATCAGCAATGGAATGAAGAGCAGCTGGCAGTTTTCTTTTTTTGACAAAACTTGAAAAATATTGTTGAAAAAGGACATTTCCTATGAAAATGACTGTTTTGACCTCCCCCCAACAAAATAAAAGCAGCCCACATATTTTTGTTGGGGAAAAAAAACATTTTGAACAGAATATTTCAAACAGTTCTATGCATAACTGTGTTCATTTCTGTAAGTGGTTATAGTGACTCTCCACAGAAAAAAATGTAAAACTGATTTGAATTACTGTAATCTTCCTTTAATAATCTCTCCATAATCAAATACACACACAACCCCCAAAAAACCCCCTACAGTAAGAGGGAAGAAGAGAGAGACACACACAGATTTGATTGGTTACTCGAATAGATTTATGAAACATCCAGATGCCCTAGTGCTGGATATAACTAGACAGAGAGTTCAAAAATGCCACACCTACTGAATTACCACTGTAGTGTAATCACTTTGCCATTGCAGATCACGAGAGAAGGGCTTTTAACATGAACCACACTGAAATATTAACAAAAACTCGGTTGCTAACTCCATCCTTTTCTTTCAGCATGTAAACACATCCAAAAATAAAGTGCAATTGGAATAGGTTGTGTGATACAGCATGGCCAGAGGGCAGCATAAGAGTGTTAGCAGGGGGCCTTATTCCCTGCCAAGGGAGGAAGGTTTGCTTTAGATTAACTAGAACAGCTGTGGCCAATTAGAGCACCTGACTCCAGTTAGAGCACCTGACTCCAGTTAGAGCACCTGACTCCAGTCATGGGATATAAACCCCTGCTTCAGTCAGACAGGGTGTGGTAGTTGAAGGAGAAAGGTTGGATTGGAGCAGAGTGCAGATTGCAGAAGAGAAGAGTTTGTCCAGAGAGAAATAGAAGGTTTGGAGGAGTGCTGCGGTGGATTGGGAAGCCCAACAGAAACCCTAGGTAAGGGGCACCAGGCTTGTATAGAAGAGAGGCGAGAAGCCCTTCACAAGCTGACGGGTATGAGAGGGAAGTAACCCAGGGGAAGAAACCGCTAGTCAAGTGGTTCACCACAACCCCAGGGCCCCTGGGTTGGGACCTGGAGTAGAGGGCGGGCCCAGGTCCCTCCCTCTCCACTCCCCTCCTCCAAGGACACTAGGGGAGTGATTAAGAACTGGTTCAGAGGCAAGCAATATCGCCCTGAACCTACCCCAGAGAAGAAAAAGCGCGAGACCCAGAGAACAATACCGGCAATTTGCCACAGTTGCTTTGCCTTTTTGTATGTAACGAAACCTGAATCTCGGTATGCATGGGGAATGAGAGGGCTGCGGTAACCTGAGCAGCAAACAGGTTGTGTGCTGTAAAATGAAGAGATAATTTTGTCACCTCATATGGGTGTGAAGGAGGACTGTGTATAAGGTATGCAGCGAGAAGAAGAATAAAGAAAACAAAAACAGAGAGAAGAGCCAGCTGTGAACAGCAATGCTTAAAATTGTTTATTGAAAACGTTGTAGAAGATTTAAAATATATCTTAATTTACAATTATTCTTAAATGAGAGCCAATAACACCTCAGTAAGTGTGTTTTTTCTGTTTATTCAGTTTTTTTTTCTTTTGAGAAAGACAAGCAATTATAATAGCTGCTAAGGACACCAGATATTACAGTTTTTCTTGGAACTTTATTTTCATGCTAGGAAAAATGTCAACAAAAGCGCCTGCAATTTGTGTTGCTCATAATAAGAGATAAATATAAAGTAGCTCAGTTGCCTCTTAGCAGCAAGATTATTGTTGCTTTCTGTCTGCCAGAATTTGTGTTCTTAGCTTGCAAATGTAAAGAAAAATCATATCCGCTATTAATTGCATTCTCTTGCTTATAAGACTGAAGCAGTATACTAGTGTATAATCATCAGAGGTAGCCCGATTGTGAATTATTAATCCAATTAGAAGAGGATGCTCTGTTAAAATATAGTCTCAGATTCTTTATTTTTTTAATTGTCTGTTAATATTTATAGTAAAAAGAAATGAAAAATTCAGCGATTGGTCATTTGCACTGTAATTAATACAACAGTCATTACAAATGGGAGGACAAAGGACAGCAAACATATAAGTCACAACTTTGTTTTTTTAATTTCTGCTTTTTTTGCCCAGCCTAGGAGCCTGATTCACTGCTGTGCTCTGACCACATTATAACTTCTCCCTCTGTGCTGGTTCAGCTGTCTTGACGCTTAGGTAAGAAACCAAGTCACCATCCATTCTCTGCCCCTTTTGCTTCCCCCCCGAGGATGCAAAGTGGAGTTACTGGGTGCACAATACTTTCTCTTTTCCCTGTCCTGCAGTGAATGTGAGGGGAGGCTACACGAAGGACGAGGGGGACATATTTTATTCCTATTTAGTCCCTTATTCACTATCAAAAGACTTGGCCACAACAGAACGCTAACTGGGAGTGCAGTTTATAACTAGTTTAATGGGCCTGCTCCTGCAAGCTCTCTGGCCATAATGCAAACTCCACTGAAGCTGATAGGAGGCTTGTCACTGACTTAGTGGGCTTTGTTGTTGGGACTACAGTTCCTTTGTTGTTGGGACTGCTGTTAAAGTGGATGGGAATTCAGCCTGTGTATCATCTGCAGGGCTGGGGCCCAACAACTGTAGACAGTTCAGGAATGGAGGAATTAGCAGTAGTTGTGAAGTGAAGAGCAAAGGCTGCAATATTCAGATTCTCTAAAATTTCCAATTTTAATGTTTTTTTTCTATTTTAATTTTTTATAAAGCATAGCATAAAAATTAACATGAAATCTTTTAAGAATGATTGGTTGCATAAACAAAAAAAGAATTGTAGCATTGCCCCTGGTTGAATGCCTGTCACTCAAATACACGGTCTTGTATTAACCCACTCATGCATCACCCTTTTTAATTGAGGCAGGAGAACAAAGGAGCCTAAGTGGGTGAATGACTGAACAACATCTGTGCTAAACCAGTGCGATTGTGTTCCCTGCTCTTGCTTTGTTATTGGAACTATTACTGGCACAGGATTTTACTTGACTCTTTTGTTTTAATTTCATTAAATAAAACCAGTATCACGTTTTTCTATATGAGGAACAGAAAAATGAGGGATTTAAAAATAACTTATTTAAGTGATTCGCTGGAGATTTAAGATAACTCATGTATTCATCACCATTAATATTATATTATCTTCAACTGCTGCAGGTGGCACAATAACAAATAAAGAAGTCTTAGCAGTGTTATGGGACAGCAGTGGCACAAAACAATAAAATATCATTAACAGATTTAGTTAAACAGATGTGAAACAAATTAAAATTGAGATAAGTATCCAAAGGCCAAAAGAAGAGTTCAGGTTATTAACAGCCACCAGGGACTTGCCAGGGATCTCCTATGTTGGCAACTGAGATGAAGATAAGAGGCTGAGGACCCCCATGCTATGGTGGGGGAGTACTCTGAGTGGGCAGTTTGCTGCTATGCACTGCTCAGCTGGCTGAGAATCCAGCTTGGAGTTCCTTAGCGCAGTGGGAAAAATATTCTCTAGCAGAAAAATGGAATTCTGGGAGTGCAGAAGTTGTTAGTTCAAGGACTTACCCACAAACAAAGGAAGAACCTGTTTTGAGAGGAAGTTAGGGTGCTGGCCTGGGAGTTGGATTCGAATCCAGGTTTCCCAGTGCTTAATCTCAGATATAGCCTGTGGTATTGGGCAAATCACTTGGAGCCATATTTTTAGAAGTATTTAACTACCACTCTTTAATACCTTAAAAAAAAATCTGGCCTTTACTGTTTTCCTGTGTATAAAATGGGGTAATATTAACTTGCATCATAGGGATGTTATGGAAGATTGAGAGGCAAATACCATAGTAATGCGATGTCACAGAACAAATTGAAAAATGGGGTGTATGAAGGGCTTATTTTGTTTTTGTTTTATAGCTTTAGGATTTATTGGGATTGATTTGGGTGACTAGCCTCAACCACAGTGAATTTTAAGGTTTCAGCAGTTCCTTTAATTCATTAATTTTGTTAAGGCACTCAAAGTCTTTAATGATGAGATAACTGGCTCTGTGGACATGGGAAAAGCAGTGGATGTGATATATCTTGACTTTAGCAAAGCTTTTAATATGGTCTCCGACAGTATTCTTGCCAGCAAGTTAAAGAAGTATGGATTGGATGAACGGACTATAAGGTGGAGAGAAAGCTGGCTAGATTGTCAGGCTCAATGGGCAGTAATCAAATGCTTGATGTCTAGTTGGCAGCGGTATCAAGTGGAATGCCCCAGGGGTCGATCCTGGGGCTGTTTTTTTTTCAACATCTTTATTAATAATCTGGATGATGGGGTGAACTGCACCCTCAGCAAGTTCGCAGATGACACTAAGCTGGGGGGAGAGGTAGATGCGCTGGAGGGTAGGGATAAGGTCCAGAGTGACCCAGACAAATTGGAGGATTGGGTCAAAAGAAATCTGATGAGGTTCAACAAGGACAAGAGCAAGAGTCCTGCACTTACGAAGGAAGAATCCCATGCACTGCTACAGGCTAGGGACTGACTGGCTAAGCAGCAGTTCTGCAGAAAAGGACCTGGGGATTACACTGGACGAGAAGCTGGATATGAGTCAGCAGTGTGCCCTTGTTGCCAAGAAGGCCATCAGCATATTGGGCTGTATTAGTAGGAGCATTGCCAGCAGATCAAGAGCAGTGATTATTCCCATCTATTCAGCACTGGTGAGGACACACCCCTGGAGTATTGTGTCCAGTTTTTGGTCCCCCCGCTACAGAAGGAATGTGAATGTATTGGAGACAATCCAGTGGAGGGCAATGACAATGGTTAGGGGGCTGGGGCACATAACTTGTGAGGAGAGATTGAGGGAACTAGGGTTATTTAGTCTGCAGAAGAGAAGAGTGAGGGGGGATTTGATAGCAGCCTTCAACTACCTGAAGAGGGGTTCCAAAGAGGATGGAGCTAGGTTGCTCTCAGTGGTGGCAGATGACTAAACAAGAAGCAGTGGTCTCAAGTTGCAGTGGGGGAGGTCTAGTTTGGATATTAGGAAACACTATTTCACAAGGAGGGTAGTGAAGCACTGGAATGGGTTACCTAGGGAGGTGGTGGAATCTCCATTCTTAGAGGTTTTTAAGGCCTGGCTTGACAAAGCCCTGGCTGGGATGATTTAGTTGTTGTTGGTCCTGCTTTGAGCAGGGGATTGGACTAGAAAATAAGAATGGCATATTGGGTCAGACCAGAGGTCCATCCAGCCCAATATCTTGTCTGCCAACAGTGGTCAATGCCAGATGCCGCAGAAGGAGTGAACCTAACAGGTAACGATCAAGTGATCTCTCTCCTGCCAGCCCTCTCCACCCTCTGACAAACAGAGGCTAGGGATACCATTCCTTACCCAGAACTAGATGACCTCCTGAGGCCTCTTTCAGCCCTTATATTCTATGATTCTAATGTTATCTGTTTAGAGAAGCGTCCATCGTGTACTAGCTACTTTTGAAACATGAAAAGTGGTGGTCCGTACTTCAAAGAGCTGAGTCATGGCTGATAACAGAAATAGGATGCTGGTTTTGTTATTTATGTCGTAGATGCTTCACATTTATATCAATTGACCTATAGTGCAATGAACAAATACTACCTGGAAGGGCTAAATTAGGAGTTGGATCCTACTTCCATCAAAGTCAATGGCAGCACATGTTGTGGGAGCATATTTGGGACCTTGAAGGCTAAAGGAAGGAGCTCGGGATCTGAAGTCTCTTTCTGCACATCTAGAAACATGATAGTTTTTTAGCCTTTCATGGAACACTGTACTATATAATGCATAACCCAGTTTTACTCCCCTACTGTTAACAGACATGCCAGTTACACTGTTGACATTAATCTTTATGTTTAGCGCTTTTTGCAGCTCTGCACACTTGATAACCCTGTTACTTCTGTCTCTACATACATATAAAGTCCTTGACAGAGCTGTTTGCTTGGGTGAGATAAGGTATCCCAATTTGACACACAAGATAAAATATTTGAAAAATATATATTGAAGTCTCCCACCCAAATTGCTTTGTTTTAAAGGTTTTGCTTAAAAAGCACCTATTGCATTCCAAAGATTTGGATACCATTCCTTCATATCAAGCTAACATTTTATATGTCCCCTGTCACCCACAGTTTCTGTGTGGAACCCAAGTTTGTAAGAATAGAGGACAGTAACATTTTGTTTTCTTTCTCAGACTATAGGAGAAAGAGATTGATTAATTTATATTTACTTGTGTACGTTTTTAAGAGGATGTGTGGTATGCCTAGGTGAAGAACATATTTATTTTAGTTTTCCCGCAATAAAATAGAAAATACAAATAGTTAACAACTGAAGAAATAAGTTTTTTGCAGTTAGGCACCACTCAAATCCAGCCAATGCTGATGGATACGCTGAACTTTGCTTATGTGTATAGTCCTGATAAAATAGTTTTAGTATGTACTTAATTGTTTGCAAGATTAAGACCTTATTTCTGAAAGTGGTCAGTATCCTGGTCATCCTTACCTCTTTCAGGAATGAATTCCAGTTGCTATGGAAGTTCTAACTCCCACATTTACAATCCTGCCCTGTGTTAGTTAACATTTTTATTATGTAAGTAAAAAGTAGCTGTTGTGAGAGGTCATGGTTGTGAAGGTGGAAGTGGTATCTCAGATAGCTTGGGCTAATCTCGTGAAGGCAGGACAGAGATCTTGACATGGACTCCAGATGCAACAGGGAAGTAGTGCAGAATGTGAAACATGGCGGTGATGTGTTCACAATGACCTATGTTCCTTTCTTAGCACTTGTTCTCAAAATATTTCCAAGCAAAATATCAAAGCCTGTTATTGGGATGCACTTTCCCCAGCATATTATAGCTATTTTGGTGGTTGTTGACTATCTGTTAAAATAAACAATAATAGTAATAAGTTTTACACCTCTATAACCCCTTGTATATGAGTACCTCAAAGCACTGGTTAACCATGTACAATAATAACAGATATAGCATTAATTAATTATCTAAGGCTCCAATGAGGTAGGTACATAGTCTTGTACCCATGTGTACTTGTGAGCTTTCCTTAGCTCATCTATGACTGTTGGGCATAACATTTTCTTTCCAAATTTCTTGTATTGCTTTCTGGTGTTCAGTCTGTTTTAGCAGAACTTAGTTTGATCTCAATCTGTAATCTGGAGTGTTCCAGAGGAGGTCGAAGTAGGGTGACCAAATAGCAACTGTGAAAAAGTGGAAGGTAATAGGCGCCTATATAAGAAAAAGTCCCAAAAAATGGGACTGTCCCTATAAAAATGGGACATCTGGTCACCCTAGGTCAAAGTGGTGACCTCCCCAATAACCTGTTTATAGCAAACTCTCTGAGCAGGAATTTAAGGGTATGGTCATCCTAGTACCACCTTGTGGCCCAGTACTAAAGCTTTTACTTTCACTGAGTGTAGCATTTACTTAACAAGATTCCTTGTGCAAGTGCTGCAGAATTGCTCTTAATTAGATGTGCCTGCTTTTTGGGGAAGTAGATATGAAGCTGTCTGTGTAAGTTTTCCCTCTCTGACTATGGTTGTTGCAAAGAAAGCCAATCCAGTGAAGACCATGTTAAAAAGGATGAAATTCTTATTTGAAATATTGTAGGCTGTATCCTAGTGTGTTTCACATACTCACAGTGTAGTTCAGGGGTTGGAGGGGAAAACCATGGGTCAGTGTTCACGTCACACTACCCGTCAGTGCCTGGCCTGAGCTGGGGAAGATAATGATCTAACCAGCAGACTAAATTTGGTGGTGAATCCTGGTCACGTGTCACCTGGTCACGTATCACCTGAGGGACATTGCGTGTACATTAAGAAGAAGTGCAGTTTTGTGGCTCATCATAAACTCAGTAATGAAACCTGTTTTAGCCAGGTTCAGATTGGTGGACTGATTGAGGTGAATTTTTACACAAATGACATTTGATTTCTCCTTATTGTATTGTCAACCCCCAGTGTTAAAAGATAAATAAATCATGAGTCAGACCCCCAAAATCATGGAATTGACCATTTAAAAAAATCTCAAGACTTGCAAGCCAATTTTCAGCTCTTCTTATTTGCCTTTTAGTGTTTGAACTTTTAGGGTTTGAACTTTTAGGGTTCACTCAAGTCACAAAAAACCCAAACAAGCAGAACTTCTCACTACTACAAAACACATGGCAGTTGGTAACACTGTTAGAAGTTGTACAAAGTTGTACAACTTTGGCTTTGTGTTTACTGCAAAAAAACTGCATATATATACCATGGGATAACTAACATGCATTAGTATTCTTCTGTGAAATGCTAGTGGAGATGATAGATACGCCACAAGATAAACTAGATGATGTTGACCATAGGCGTGGTGGTCTAGTAGTGACTTGGAGTAAAAACTACAGATACCTTGTTCACACTCGGATTTCACAGTGGGATAGTGAATGTGTACTATCCACTGTTTAAAAACAAAACAAAAAAATATTATTTTTTTTTTTTCCCAATGAAGACAGGCTTCAGTGTGGTCAGCATTGCTAATGATTCCCCCAGTTGTGAATAACCCAGCATGTATGGATAATGGTTGTGACAAAGTTCTGATTCCTTTTTTAAAATATTAATACGAAAGCATTTCCTCAGCATTGTAAAGATAGTCTTGCAGGCCTGTGTCCTGTGATAAGTACCTCTAACATTTTCAGCTTTTTTGTGACATAATTAAAACATTCTTTGTAGTCACAGATTGGCAGATATCCCAGCTCAGTGATACTAAATCTGATTAATATTTGGGTTCCCTAGCACGTCTCTACTTAAAGTGTGTAATTAAAGCTTGTGAAGTCTGGCATTAACAAGCCTCACCTTGGGCTCATTAAGTTAACAGGAAACTTGCTGAGTGTCCCCTGCTTAGTGAGCTCCCAAGACACACACATTTAATTAGGCCGTGCCATCCCACCTCCTAAATAGCATAAAGAGTTCGGGAGGGGGGCTTCTGAATTATCACTTAATCACAATATATTTTTCAAACTGAAAAAGGGAGCAAATGGAATCTGTCACCTTATCAAACTGCTGCTGATATCCTTGAGTTTATTGAGTTAAATTGTAGAACTTCAGCCAATGAAAAGCCATTTATTCATAAAACTACAGAATAATTGATTTCTAAATTATGCTTATAGAGAAACTGGTCTTCCACTGGCTAAAACAATATCAGCCATTTTCTCAAAGCTAATCAGAAAGTAGCAGGTCCACAGTGTACATGGAGTAATTGTCTATGTCCTACTGCGCCAGGATTCATCTAGGGTTGCTAAGACTGAAATAATAATGTAAGTGTATTACAAAGTACTGATCACTGACTCTGAAAGTCCTGTGTCGTATAGTGTGGGTTGCTTCAATATTATTTGTAATGTTAATGCAAAAATAAGATGCTCAATAAATATTTTTCACCTATAAAGACTTCATGCTAATCCTCATTCTACAGTCAAGGAGAATATAACATCATGCTTGTGGCTGGATAAAGGTTGGACTGCTGCAAAAAGTACCAGCAATTCACGTTGGGCTAGACTGTACCGTTAGGCTCGGCTGTGGCATGGGCTGCGTGGAACTGCACTAATGTGGCCTTCTTGAGTCATCTTCTTCTGTGGCATCTCCATAACTGGAGGTTTGCAACCATGGTAGCCAATTCTGTACAAGTCTCTGCTAATCTTTTTCTGGATGACTTCCCCCAAGGATACAACATTGCCCATCAAGATCATCTTGTTCAGCCTTGTGTTCTTCTACCATCAGATTTCCCTTCCAATGCCTGTAAACACGCATGGCCTACTGAACCCCTTAAAATATGCCCTGCAGATTGAATCTTTGTTTTCATAAGATCTCTGACTAGCATTTTCTGAGTTCAAATAATCTCCCAACCAGGGCTGGCTCCAGGCACCAGCGCAGCAAGCAGGTACCTGGGGGGGCCAACGGAAGGGGGTGGCAGGTCTGGTTCTTCGGCGGCATGTCCTTCACTCCCTCTCGGAGGGAAGGACTGCCACTGAATTGCTACCAAAGAATGAAGCGGTGGCGGTAGAGCGGCTGCCGAAGTGCTGCAGATCGTGATCACAGATTTTTTTTTTTTTCTGCTTGGGGCGGCAAAAACCCTGCAGCTGGCCCTGCTCTCAACACTCAGCTACAGTCTTGAAGGTTGTGGGTTCACCTCTCACTTGATCTCACACCGAAAGGCCACCTTCAGTTTACTCAGCTGCAAAATGGGGACCTGATCCACCTGGTTAGGGCAGTCTAAAGTGGTCAGAGATGATGCTGGCTACTTCAGTCTCTTGTGTACGAATGGCTATGAAACTGAGGTGCCTGAACCACATTAGCCTGATGAGCCATTTGCCTGGGGAGCTTTGACTTTCAACTCTAGAGCATGGTCTTTGCCATATTCGTATATAATCTCCTCTAACATAATCAGAATTTCTTGTGAATTCAAAAATAGCACTGTTATCTGCATAACAAATGTTATTCACCCATATTCTTGGGTCACTTGAGAATATTTCTTGCTTCTTGAACTACTCTGACTGTTACAGAATGTCAGTTCTTAAATCCCTCCCTTTTCCTCGAAAAATAACGTACTGTACACACCACTTACATTTACTTTTCCACCACTAAATATTGTATTTTTGATTCACACAGTTAGCTAATTTTGGGGATCTAGCATGGGGGTGGGCAAACTACGGCCCAGGGGCCGCATTCGGCCCTCCAGATGTTTTAATCTGACCCTCGAGCTCCCGCTGGGGAGCGTGGTCCAGGGTTTTCCCTGCTTCAGCTGGGTAGGAGGATTGGGGGCTTGCCTCACTCCATACTGCTCCCGGAAGCAGTGGTATGTCCCCCGCTGCTGCTCCTACACATAGGGGCAGCCATGGGGCTCTACACACTGCCCCCACCCCAAGCGCTGCCCCCACAGTTCCCAACGGCTGGGAACTGCGACCAATGGGAGCTGCAGGGGCGGCGCCTGCAGACAAGGCAGTGCACAGAGCTGCCTGGCTGTGCCTCCACATAAGAGGAAGAAAGGGGATGTCGTTGCTTCAGGGAGCTGCTTGAGGTAAACACTGCCCGGAGCCTGCACCCCTGGCCCCCTTCTGCACCTCAACACCCTGCCTCAACCCTGATCCCCCTCTTGCCCTCCAAACCCCTTGGTCCCAGCCCAGAGCACCCTCCTGCACTCCCAACCTCTCATGCCCATCCCATCCCCATCTCCTCAGAGCCCTCACCCTCCCTTAAACCCAACCCCCTGCCCCAGCCCACAGCTCCCTCCCGCACCCCAACCTCCAATTTCGTGAGCATTCATAGCCCGCCATACAATTTCCATACCCACATGTGGCCCTCGTGCCAAAAAGTTTGCCCACCCCTGATCTAGCAGGTTATTTCCATTTGGAGGAGAAATTGATGATGGAGTCCAGTATTTCTGTGATGCAATCCTATTTATTTATGAAGAATATGTATAGTCCTGTTTCCCTGAACACTGTAAGAATCAGACAACCAGAGACAGTTTCTTTGCTCACAGTTCTAAGTGTCATTCAGCCAGCACTTTATCCAAAGGCATGCACTCAACTTTTTTCCAAGGGTCATGCTACCAAGACTGCTTTTGTCTATTTTGGGGGGTTCTTTGCTCCTCTATGTCCTGAATGTTTTTGCTGCTTCTCCGTCACGTGCGCACACATGCACAGCTCCACCACTCAATGCCTCAACCCCTGTTACTCGCTCTCTTAATCTCCAAGGAAACCCCTTGGGCTACATGGTTCAGCTTCTACTCAAGTCTTGCCATATACGTTGTGTTTTGAGTGGTGGCTGCTATTATTTCAGCCATCTGGCTCTATAAAAGAGCTTGATTGTTTCCTACATTTATAATGACTCATGGGTGGCGGTTACACCCACCAGCTTCAACGAATGTTTGCGCAGCCCAACAATATGTTTATCACAGTTTTGCAATGCGTTTGTGGGTTATTACAATTAATTTGCAATTTTGTTGCAACAGGAAATATCTTGCAGAGCTGGAGGGCTCTACTTTCCTTACAATCACAATCCACCAACTCATAATATGATGGTTAAAAAATAATGAAAAATGTGTTTTCTGATCACCAGCTTGTTGTACACTTATTGTTGTTTTTCTTGAGTTTTAATTAAAAACTGAAATACTTGCAATTTGTTACTCACTTAAGAATTTATTACAGTAATTACAACTTGCTCTGAGGCTTAGGTGTCATTTGTGGCTGATAGCAGGGTTGGAGAACTTGACAAATTAAAGGATTTGATTGGTTGAAAAGTGAGTTAGCAATTTTTAATTAGAATTTTAACTCTTCTTTCTTTTGAACCACTGATTATGCAGTAAAGGAGCCAGGGGCTAATTTTTTACATTTTCCACAATCAAACTGTCTATAGCAACACCTTTTATCAGTTCTGCGATTGGTTTTCTAAATGACAATTTTTGTACCGCTCAGATACGAATGAATAAGTACCTGAAAGATGGTACTGTGTTTTAAACCGAATATAAGATCTGTGATACCAGGGTAGCTTGAGGGAAACATTTTATGTTTAGGAACTGGAGTCATGAGCAGGAAAACCAAGAGGTGACCAACCTTTTCTGCAAGCTCAGAGATGATACATTTATGTTAGAAATGATATATCCCTTTATCTAAGCACTTAATGTCCATAGCAAAGAAATAATCAGAGGAATCTTAATCGGAACCAGTTAGTTTGAATGTTTTTATCTATTTTAATTCTTATAGATGGAAAACTGTTATGCCATTCCTTCAAACTCCCATACTTACTCATGTCCTCTTTTGTGGAGCCATGCAGGCCAGCCATAAGGATTTAGGGACAGATTTTTAAAGGGATTACATGTCTACAGGCACCTAGTAGGATTTTCAGCAGTACTTATGTGCCAAACTCTAATTGAAATGGATGGGAATTAGGTGACTAGATGCTGTTATAATTTCCTTTAGGTGCCTAAATACTTTTAAAAAATAAAATCTAACACTAATTAATTTTATGCATTTTCTGTCTGTCCCCAGATTGCTTGGCCAGTGTAATACTCATTTAACAACATCCCTTTAACAACTGTCCTTGCTACCCTAGAATTTCCCGTTGTAAAAACTTCTGGTATGTTCGATACATTTTAAAGTGATACTCATAAATTCATATACCTTTTCTGCCTGATTGGAGAGAGAAATTGATTGATTTTACATATTTATTAAATATGTCTTGGCAGAATGCACACACCTGCTTTACTTGGTTTCATTTACAATATGGTCCTTGTTGCAGTTAGTCATTAAATGGAAAATACTGATGAAAGCCCACATTGGTTTTGTGCAGTGAACAAGGTAGATGACATAGACGAGATTTACAATATGAGATGGTTCTACAAAATAAGAAAGGGGAGCCAAGCTGATTTTTGCCATTGAAGTTAAAATAGTATGTGTGTTGTTTGCAGATTTTTCAGATTAACCCAACATCTTACACATTTTTAAAACATAAATATTAGGCTTAAATATTATCAGTGATGTGTGACTGATGCTCTTTGTTTCCTTGACATCTGAAAACAAAAGAGCATGATCCAAATCCTTCTCTAATTAAATCACTGTGTCTAGAACTTGGTTTCTCGTGCACTACTATGCTTTATTGTGGGATGTGTTTGTGTGTGTGAGAGAGAGAGATTAAATGCCCATTCCTATAACTCTGCACAGGGTTTCCTTGTGCTCTTTTGTTTTCCCCTATGAGACTCACCAGAGGGCTCTAAGTTAAAGATCTAATAATGGAAAATGATATGAATTCAGAAACGAAACAGATACTGGTATTCGTGAGCCAAGTATCCAGCAATGTATGTAGCCATTTATGCTACAGGTCCTGTTTTTATTAGGTCATCTTGAGGCTGAAACGTCCTCATTTGTGTGTAATATCGTGTCTCCAGTCTCTTGGGACGTTGTTACAGAACATCTTCAAGGCACTTTCATCAAGCAAGGGCTCATATTGCACAATTTGCTCTGAGAGTCTAAAGATAACATTTCTCTCCTAATTGGAGGAAAAAAGGTTATGCCACCAATAGAGTCACTAAGTGACGTCCAAATAAGTAGCAAGTAAGGATCTCATGGTCAGTGTAAACAGAATCTGCATAGAATCACTTATCTTCTGTGCAGAAGCAAAATGGATAATTGTAGCATTATAATGGAAACTCTCTGGATCTTATTTGATCTCTAGAGGCCCACAAAACACAGTATAACAAAGGTAATTTGTACAGGCCTATCAAATATGAAAAATACATTTAAAGTCATGGGCCCACTTGGGCAAAGAAGCAAAGTAGGAGAGAAGCTAATTGTGATCAGTATATTTTCATTTCTGTTGAGTGTCCTTTGGACATTTCTGATAACAGAAAGAATTCTTCCACTATCTAGGGAAGGAATCTTTCTTTTCCCAATGCTGTGTCATGTAGGGTCTAGGATTTGGCCCGTTAAAGAAGTAAAGCCAAAGAATGAGTTGTTTCCCCCACCCCCTTGAGGAAAAATATAATAGAGGTCAAATGTAGAACAAATGGAACATCTAAATGTCTTCTGAATCAAAAAGAACCACAAACCAGAAATTTTATACTGGGTGCTGCAAGTGATACCTTTGAATTTGAAGTGTTTAGTCATTACTTCTCAGAGCATAGACCACTTTTTTTTAAAAGACAATAACTTTAGAATATCCCTTTCATGAGTAGTTTTGTACCATGACTAAATTTGTCCACTTCCAGTAAAATGAGAGAAGTGAGTTTGTTTCAAAACTCAGAGTTTTCTTTTTTTATGCAATCCCTAACTTACGGCTGGGCTGAAACCCCAACCTTCCAATTATTTATACTCATGATATCCTGTATGTAGGACTATCTTGTGGCCTGGGCTGCACAGCCACCCAGGGTCAAAATGGGATGTAGGACCCCAAACAAAGCACGGTGCTGCCTTCTTGAACTTTGGGTGCACATGCTGCACGTTTGCCACCTCCCTCCTCCCCCTTGAGCAGATGGGTAGGAAAGGATTGGTCCACTCTCCATGCACCGGCCCGCATGACTGAGACAGTGTTGGGGGTGAAGATAGCAGTCTGTTAGTGCCAGACTGAAACAAAGGGGGTGGAGGTCTGGGAAAGAACTGTCAGAAGTACTTTCCTTATGCTGTTCCTGAGGTGGAGTAGCAAAGTGCTGCCCTTGATGCCGGGCAGAATGTATTGACATAAACTAACTCATAATAATTAGACACAAGGGAAAAGAACATATTGTATTTCGCTTGAAGCTAGTGAGTATTTTAGAGTATTGAGAGTTATTTGGGTTGTCACAATCTGCCCATCACATGGAAGAGCATTTATGACATTGGGGTTTCTCTGTAGAAATATATGTATTACTTATTGCACTTATATGCCAGAAAACCTTTCCTCGGAGGATCTAAAGATTTACAGGATTTAATGGAGCCTTGCATCACCCTTGCAAAGTTGGTAAATCTTATATTCCTTTTACAGGTAGACAAACCGAGGGTCAGAAAGGTGAGAAGACCTAATAAAGGTGATGCATTGATTAGAATGGCAAAGATGGATATAGAACCCGGGAGTCCATTAATCTCACCATTACACCACACTGCAACCTGGGAAGACAGTAGTATGTTTTAATAACTCTTGGCTCAATTTCAGTAGTACTGCTTCCCAGGAAAATTCATAATATACAAAATCCATCCATGCATGTTAAACAGAGCTGCCCGGGGCAGGCAAGTGGGGCAATTTGCCCCAAGCTCCGGGCCCTGGCCCTGCAGTGGTCCGGGTCTTTGGTGGCATTTTGGCAGCAGGGGGGCCCTTTCAGTGCTGCTGAAGAGGCAGAGCGACTGAAGGGCCCCCTCAGCTGCCGAAATGCAGCAGAAGACCCAGACTGCCGCCGGGTGAGTGCAAACGCTGCAGTTCCCCCGCTTTGCCCTAGGCCTCCTGAATTGTTAAATGACATATTTACATCCCTAATGTATTGGTTTGGGGCTACTCATATGAACAAGTACTATTTAATGTGAGTAAGGTTATGTCTACATTACATTACAAATGTTGTAGTGATGCAGCACTGTAGCTATGCTGCTATAGTGTTGACATTTGCTACAGCAACAGAAGGGGTTTTTCCATCACTGTAGAAAAGCCACCCCCTTACGAGATGGTAGTTAGGCTGACAAGAATTCTTCCATTGACATGGTGATGTCTATACCAAGTCTTAAATCAGCTTAACTATGTTTATTGTGGTGTGAATTTTTCACAGTCCTGAGTGATGGCTGACCTAAATTGTAGGTTTAAATGAGACCTGAGAATTACAGAATAAAGACCTAATGTGTATCAAGAGGGTGCTACAGATTTTTATTCCTTAATGACAGGTTTCAGAGTAGCAGCCGTATTAGTCTGTATCCGCAAAAAGAACAGGAGTACTTGTGGCACCTTAGAGACTAACAAATTTATTTGAGCATAAGCTTTCGTGGGCTACAGCCCACTTCTTCAAATGCATGGAATGGAACATATATTGAGGAGATATATGTACACGTACAGAGAGCATGAAAAGGTGGGAGTTGCCCTACCAACCCTAAGAGGCCAATTAAGTAAGGAGAAAAAAAACCCAAGAAACTTTTGCAGTGATAATCAAGATAGTCCAATACAGTTTGATAAGAAGTGTGAGAATACTTACAAGGGGAGATAAATTCAATGTTTGTAATGGCTCAGCCATTCTCAGTCCCTATTCCTTAATGTAATCTGCTAAAGAAGTAGTAATCATAATACATGATAGCTATATGATATCAATAACAGTGATAGCTGAACAAAACAAAAACTGAATGTTAATGTTTGCAGGTTACTGACAATGAATGAGCTACAGAAGGAGTTTGTCGTAAACAAGCAGTCAGACAATCCTTTGAGCTTTCTTTATTGTTTGTGCATAGCTTCTTGAACACTCACCATGTTAACTCTCTTATGCTCCCGCATCACAAAGCTAACTAGAGGAGCTCTCTGCAGGAATTCAGCAGTCAGGAAGAAAGTTTGAAAAGATTAGGGCTTAAACAAGGAGTGTTTAGGTGATGAGGCTACAATAGAATATTTTAGACAGCACACGCTACAGGGTGCCAACTACAAAGACTGAGCAACACAGTGCGCTCAAACTAAGATACATTAAAAGAAACAAGATGATTTAAGTAGTGGATTTTCTAGCTCTATCTTAGACACTATAGTAATAGATGCTATAGAAAATCCTAAGAGATTCCCAAATAAATCTGTCTGGCAAAGTCCCTAGCAAACCTCATGGAATTTCATAGTCTTCCTTTACCCTGTAATATATTAAATTAGGCAATCAGGTATCACTCATTTCCTGGGTATCTAACTTTGGTCAGAGTGCTGGCACCTCATTTCTCCACTGATGGTCCTGGTCCATGTCTTGATGATGCACATATTTGTCAATGGGACACATTCTTGGCTCCTGAAGATAATTCAATGAGGATGCCTGCTGAAGTATTACTCTTCTCATCTGAAAAGCAGACAGGCCCAGAAGAAATTCTTGTAAGAGTGATACTCATTATCTTAAACACGTTATGTCTTATTGCTGCTGAAACATAGTGTTCTAGAGTCAGACCTTATAGCTGTGGGATGAGAATAAGCAGATCAAATAAACGCTACATACATTTTATAGTAGCATCCAGCCTGAACTTCTTTTCTGGTCAGTCAGTACTAGCACATTTTCTTCAGGAAACAATCATCTGAAACATAATTGGAAGACACAAGATGATGCATTTTGATGAATAAAGTAGCTGCTGTAAGGAAATTGTATAGACCCTTAGTGGTAATGCTTAGTATTTACCTTTTGAGTCCCTTGAAATAACTACTACCTTTTTGAATTCTAGACTATCTTTTCAAGACATCGCAGCAGCTATGTCTTAGCTTGACAGAATATTCTGCTTCAGTATTTTACAATGGATGCACTGTTGTGCCATAATGGTGTCATGTACACTAGAATCAAAAGAGTGATGCCTTAATTATTGAAACAGTTCCCTCTACCCCCTGATCCTGCACACGTGTGGTATTCTGACAAAATCAGTGCATGGTGAATTTCACTGCACTTCAGAATATTTAGTTATTGAAGCTAGTAGCATCAAATAGGGCATATCCTACTGCCTAAACCATAGGTGTTTTGTCTGAGTAATGAGCGTGGAGTGCCTTGCACTGGGTGCTGTGTGGGGCTGCAGTGCCCTGGGGGCATGATGCCTTCTAGAGCTCCTGTGTGCATGGGAGGAGTACAGCCCCTGCTGCTTTGCTTTGAAAAGGCACCCCCTATACTTCCTTTGTATGGATCCAGTAGTGCTGGCTAAGTAAAGGTGGCAGAAGGCCATAGCACTTGCCTTTCCTAGCCTGGCTCTTCAGGGATGCTAATTAACAGCAGTTAAGGTGCCAGCCTGATTTTGCTCCTTAAATGTGGGGACTTTAATTGTGCCTGGCCCCTACATGGCAGCCCGAGAACAAGCAGGGGATACTCCTTACGCTCTCTGCCTTGGCTTGTGCACTTGCTCACAGTTGGGCAATAGATTACCTAGCATTAAAATAACATTGCTATAGTCATTATGTTGGGGTCATTATTACCACATTTCACACCATTCATAGCCATTAGTAGCAATAGCAGCACTAGCTGTATTTTTATCAGCAATTCCAATGACCTTTTATATTTTGTGCTAAAGCTGCAATCACTCTCATTAACAGGACCCTTAAGATGTGTTGTGTGCTGGTACAAATTTGCTGCCTCATTTGTGTTAATTTGTACATGGGTTTGTTGCAGCTCTTTCCTTGACTTCTTTTACCAGTTCTTTTCTGAAGTTTCCCATTTCCTGTAGCACTAGCTTCTTCAGTAAGTCCAGTTAATAATGCCCATTTTCTCCAGTGCTGGTTGGCTTTAAGTTGTGGACCTAATATAGGAGCTATTTCCAAAGTCGTCATCTTTTCATTTTTAGTAGAGGGATTCCTCCTCAAAATGACTGGCTTCTCTTAGATTTAGGGTAACATTTTTAAAGGTCCTTGTTTTGTTAAAAATGAGGTAGGTATTTAGTGTTCTAAGTCTCACTGAAAGTCAGTAAGTGCCTAAATCACTTTTGAAAATGAGATTTAGGCACATTTAAAATGTTACGCATGGACTTCAAAAGCAAGTCTAGTTTATAGACATCCCGCACAATTGCCTTGATTCATTGCCAGGTGAACTTCAGAACTTTGGCCACACAGTTTAGTAAAGCTTTGTGTCTTACATTGAAAGCTAAGGTCTGATCAGATGGCCACACAGTGGAATTTAATGGGACCTTTCAGTAGACTGAAAAATAGCTCCTATTTTTTTTTAGCAGTATGAGGGTGTCAAGATTTTGTTCTTCCATTTTGAACTTTAGAGTAAAAATGTGGGGGACCTGCATGGACCCTTCTAAGCTTAATTCCTAGCTTAGATTTGGTAACGCTGCCACGAGCCAAAAATATAGTGTTTGGCACACTTCCTGTTCCCCCAAAACCTTCCCTGGGGAACCCAAGACCCAAACTCCTTGGATCTGAACACAAGGAGAAATTAACCTTCCTTCCCTCCTCTCCCCCCACCAATCCCTGGAGAGTTCAGACTCAATCTCTTGGATTTTAAAACAAGGAAAAATCAATCAGGTTCTTAAAAAGAAAGCTTTTAATTAAAGAAAGAAAAGGTAAAAATTATCTCTGTAAAATCAGGATGGAAAATGCTTTACAGGGTACTCAGATTCATATAGACTAGAGGGACTTCCCCCACCCAGCCTGAGATTCAAAGTTACAGCAAACAGAGATAAAAATCCTTCCAGCAAAAAGACACATTTACAAGTTAAGAAAACAAACATAAGACTAATCCGCCTTGCCTGGCTATACTTACAATTTTGAAACATGAAAGACTGATTCGGAAAGATTGGGAAAGTCTGGGTGTACGTCTGGTCCCTCTTAGCCCCAAGAGCGAACAACAAACAACACAAAGACTTTCCTCCACCGAGATTTGAAAGTATCTTGTCCCCCCACTGGTCCTCTGGTCAGGTGTCAGCCAGATTCACTGAGCTTCTTAACCCTTTACAGGTAAAAGAGACATTAACCCTTACCCTCTGTCATAAACAGATGGTTATGTCCAGGGACCTCCAGGCAGATCTTGTTAGAATCTCTGTTGTCTGTTTTTATATATTACTATTTTTAAATGAAAGAAAGCAGCCTACACCGAGAAGGTAAAAACTAAAAGATGACTGTGACATTCTATACCCTGGGGGAGCATGCTGTAACCCCATATTCTTCATTTTCATATAATTGTGATCTTACATATAAAGCATGCTTTATAAAGTTATTGGGAAGAGGTTATGATCTGCTGAAAGTCATTTCTCTATCCATATATGTATATCACTAATGCATATGAAGTTATGAGACTTGTGTAGTATAGTTGTCACTAAACTAAAGATGTGGGAATCAGCCAGATAGTAGTTCCCCAGAGGCAACAGCAAGGAAAGTAACCAATGCCCAGGAAGGGTGTCAATCAACCCATCAACAACCATTGTCCAGCAAGGGAGCTACAATGCAATGACTCACCTGCATGTGGCCACACCAGGGGAATTGCTCAACCTTGCTTGGAGAGACTCAGTAATGCTCACCTGTCTCTGAAGTGGGGGGTGAGCCAAGAGGGAAGAAAGGACGTGATAAAAAGGGAGAGACATTTGCTGTGCTCCCTTTCCCTACATCTACGGACACCACCACCAATTGACTGAAGTGCTGATCAAAGCGGAGAGCCTGGCTGAAGAGCAGCCAGCCTGTGGTGAGAAGCAACTAAGTTTGGTAAGGACATTGAAAGAGTTAAGATCAGCTTAGAATGTGTTTTTGCTTTTATTTCATTTGATCAAATCTGACTTATTGTGCTTTGACTTATAAACACTTAAAATCTACCTTTTATAGTTAATAAATTTGTTTGTTCTCCCTGAAGCAGTGTATTTGATTTGAAGTGTCAGTGACTCCCCTTGGGATAACAAGTCTGGTACATTTCAATTTCTTTGTTAGATTGATGAACTCATATGAGCTTGCAGCATCGAGCAGGCATAACTGGACACTGCAAGACGGAGGTTCCTAAGATGGTATCTGGGACGGGATATTGGCTAGTGTCAGTCACTTGCAAGTAGCTGGGAGCAGCTTACATGCCAGAGGCTGTGCACGAACAACCCAGGCGTAGGGCTTCTCACAGCAAAGCAGGATAAGGCTGGCTCCCAGAGTCAAGGATTGGAGAGGCCTAGCAGATCACTGGTCCAGATAACACCAGAAGAGAACATCACAATAACATTTATTTACAGAGATTTATACTAGAGAACAGCTCTATACAAAATAGGAAAAGGAAAACTGAACAAGATGGTTGAGCTAACAAGATGGTTGAAAGAACCAACCCCAAGTGTAACAGCAGGAATATCAATTTAATACCATATCACAGTTCTGTTGAATTACCAATGATAGTCATGTCTGTCTAAAGACAAAGCAGGTTTATTTTACAACCCCTGCCTCACCTTCCAAGAAATAAAAAAAAATCTCTTACTGAAGATTTGGAGAAGCTACTTTTTGCTAGCCTCACAGCTATATCTGCAGCTTGTGCTCTGGGAGGTGTGGCTGAGTGTCAGACCTAAGAACTCAGCTCTTTGATCTACCTACTAGATGAACCTAGGGTTTTGCTTCCTTCTCCTAACTTTCTTTCACACTAGATTGTCTTTTTCTTCTTCCTCCCTTTCCTACCTCCACCCACACCATGGAAACCTTAGGGAATCTGCATCCGATATGTTTCTTTGGCACAAGAAGAGCATAACGTTCTATGGCACCTGGCCATTAAAATTCACATTAATCAGCAGCAAATGTTACCCCTTCACTTCAACTTAAGCTGTGTAATGATCCTATCATGCCAATGAGATTTAAGACAAGTCTGCCAGTTTGGCTTTTGTGAGTATCTACATTTTTAACTCATTGGCTCAAAGTGATTTCACTGTAACAACCTTGTATATTCTTTAAAATAATTAAAAATACTTCCCTAGTATTTTACTACTTCAAAGTACTGTACAAGTAGTAATTAATAAATACTAACTTAATAAGAAATCTTGATTTAGTTGTGCTTTATTGAAGCTGGTGAGCTATGCTTCATTGGTCTCCATTAAAGATTTCAGAATTTGTCCTTGTAAGAAAGAATACATTAATCATACTGATATTTAAATGGTCAGCAACAGTTAAAACTTATGTAATGTTAAACTTGCCTTAATGGCATGTCACCAGAGCCAAAAATTTCGTTTCAACAGTTGGTGGTGATTAATTTGCTAGTGAAACTCCATGTAGCATGCTATTGGGATAGATATATGTTAATTCAGATCATTTAGCATACTCCAGACTGGTGCTTCTCAGAGCACTTATTCAATTCCTAAGAAAGGAGCATGGGCTAATAAATTGAGCATAGGAACCTCCTTGGTTCTAATCTAAGATCTTTTACTGACGCCCTTCTGTGGCTTTGGCAAGTCGCTTAACTTCTTCGCCTCATTTCCCTAATCTGTAAAACGGAGAAAACTATGTTACAGGGCTGTTGTGAGGATTAATTAGATAATATCTGTAAAGTGCTTTGAATATTAATAATTCTCCTTAAATATTGTATTCAGCCTTACAGCTGAAGATTGTAAACATTAAAGAACTAAGTTTGACAATGTGAAGTGAAGCAGTATTATTATTCCTGTCCTGCTGGCTGGAGTGGTTTGTGACCTTGAGTGCCAACCTCAGGGTGGACTGTCAAGAAGGAGGGCAAAGACCCCAAACTGGTTGTTTGTTGGATAACTAGATTTCATCAACCTAGTGACAAGTGTAAGCTCCTAAAGCACTATAACAATCTTATCATGGAGTCACAGACTATCTCCTTAGGCATTCCGGTCTGTCTTGCCACTCAGGACTTCGGGACAGTTGGTTGATATACACCAAAGATCACAAAATATTCAGGTTGCTTCCAGTACCAAGAGACCAGCCACTTACCCCAGGTCAATCCGTACCTTTGATCTCTCACCAAAGCCAGTGCTGCCAGGGATAGCTCTCTTGGCTCCCAGATTTAACTCTAAAACTATCCTTCCACCCATGAAGTGCAATGTGGTATTTTATTTTCTGTCTTGGATAACGACCCTGTTGTTCAGGGTGAAATCTTCTCCTGCTTCCACAACTGTGGCAGTGCAACCTGTGTTGGATTTAAAAGGGTAGTTTTAAAATGTTGCACACCAAGTAATTTGGATTTTAAAAATTACTAAAAATATTTGGTTTAGAAAGAGAAGAAAAGGCCAGCTCCTATTAATTGTTTCTCTTACTGCCAACTCAAGGATATATGTTTAATCACAGCCAGGGCTGGCTCTAGCCATTTCGCTGCACCAAGCACGGCGGCACATCGCGGGGGGTGCTCTGCCGCTTGCCAGTCCCACGGCTCTGGTGGACCTCCTGCAGGTGTCTCTGCAGAGGGTCCGCTGGTCCCGTGGCTCCGGTGACACACCTGCGGGAGGTCCAGTGGAGCCGCAGGCAACCGGCAAAGCACCCCCCGCAGCATGGCCGCCCGAAGCACGCGCTTGGTGCGCTGGGGCCTGGAGCTGGCCTGATCACAGCGTTTCTTTTATATACGTTAGGTGACACCATGATCGAGACCAAGCAAAATAATCTGTTGTTAGCCCTGGCTATTTTATTATTAAAGAAAACGTTTAACAAAACAACACAAAGGACAGAATACAAGTGATAAACTGGTGACTGCCATTACAATCTCTTCTGCTTGTCTTTCTGTGGAGAGCTTTACTGATGATTACTCCCTTGAGAGTAAGCTGTCTCTGGGGCTGCTTTTCTCTTGGGAAGTTAAGACCCAAGTATTTTATTTTCAAAAACTATTGTGACTCTATTCTTTAGTATGACCTTAGACAACTAAGAATGTTTATAGATAGGCAAAAGTATTTTTTTTTTCAGGGCAGGTGGACCTGCTGATCATTAATAAAGAATCAGTCAGTAGGCAGAGTAAGCAACCTTATCTAAATCCTGTGAAATCAAGAAAAAATATTTAAATGAGTTACTTACAATTAGCCCTTTTAGGAGCTGTCTTAAGAAAGGTCAATTACAAATATTAAGGATGTTAAATTCAGTTACATTCCACTGTTTGTTTCCCAATGTTTAGCCTGTCTCCTCTAGTGGAATACACGGTCTAACCACTAGATTAAGGAGAAACTGTTAGTCTTAAATTAGAATAGCATTTCGGTATTCCAACAACATCATTACAACAGTTTTAAATCTAATCGCTTAGGAGTGACTTAGTTAACTTCCTCTCACCAATCCGTGTTGAAGTCTTGGGAAGAATTTCCTCAGGTTGGTTTCTCTTTGAGTCGTCTCTATTTTTCTTATCTGACTGTGGCAGCTGGCTTGTGAAGTGCTGTGTTTGAGCAGAGTAGCAGAGGGTGTGTGAGAGGGATTCTTACTTTAGAGTTTTATTACCCATCTTTTTCCCATTTTAGTGAAATTATAGGAAAACAAACCTCTTTCAGGCTTATTTAGATTCACATCTGGTTGCTGACACCCTTTCATTGGCTTCAGCCCTTCAGGGTTGGCTTAGGTGACACTTTCAGATCCTGAATATTCAGTCTGTTTAATGAATATGCAGCATTTCTTTCATTGCCTTTGTTCATCTTGTGGGAGGAAAGATCCAGATAACTCTGAAAATTAGTTTTAAGTCTTTCATTTAATTCAACTGAGTTTGAGATAGTCTTTCAATTTTACTACAGTTTGACAGGAAGTTAAATTCTATCTTCAAAAAGTCCAAACACTCCTGTTTGTTCAGAAGTTTTTAGTTTTCCACATAGGTGCCAACTTGCTGTGTTCCTTGACTGTGCCCCACCCTTGCTCTGCCCCCTCTCCCCAGTGCCTCCTGTACAGCACTGAACAGCTAATTCACTGCAGGTGGGAGGTGCTGGCAGGGAGTGGGAGGTCCTGATCGGTTGGGCCTGCCGGTGGGCAGGATCCTCTGGGGATGGGGAAGGGGAAGAAGCTGTTTAGTGGTGCTGAGCACCCACTATTTTTTTTCCGTGGGTGCTCCAGCCCCAAAATTCCCACAGAGTCAGCGCCTATGGTTTTCCAAATAGTCTTTTAAAATTAAATAACTCTTACAAAGTCTTTAGCTTAAATAATTAAAAGTTGTTGACTTTGGGGAGAGGTTTATTTTCTTCCGGATTTGGTTGCAGGCTTGCTTGTGTGCTGCCAGTGCTTAATTAATTCTCCATTAATATGAATATTCTTTACTTAAATCACTTCTTAGACTAGTTTAGCAAAGTCATTAGAATCTGCGTTGGTACATAAAGCTTTTTACCATTTACGTAGCAATGTCATTGGGTGCTATATTAGAAGCTTTGCATTTAGTCAGTTTGCATTTTGCAAAGGTATTTGTTATTTCAACATGCAAGAAATAAACAAAAGTTTAAAACATCTCCAAGTACACATGGGTATTTTTTTAAGAACACAAGCAGGCACAAGAACACAAGGATAAGTATTGCTAGCGTCCATTTTACCTAGATGTATTTCTCTAATTAAAACATGAATATTTTGCATGGTCTGTCGTCTTAATGTTTGCTTGTCCTTGGGAGAGAGAAGCAGAAACCTTCTGGAATGTCTTTGATTAGCTTTTTTTTGTAGCATAACTAGCTAAACAGGTATTTTTATATTTTCAGGAATCCTGGCTGTAACATTCTTAGGGCTGAATCTTAATATTCAGTAAAGATGCAAATGAGTTTGTAATTTCTTAAAAATTAAGTTATAATAATTGTATCAATATTGAGGACTCTTCCACACACCAGTATAGTTCTATTGTGCAATGGGGACAAGCATTTTTTTTTTGTGGGGGCAGGAGGCTGCACTGAGGTGTGCACCTGTTACATGGCACTGATCTTTGTTCTCTGGGAGTTCATGAATGGAAATGTGCAGCAGTAGTTGGGAATGCTTAGTCTGGGTAAGAGAGGGTGGGGCTAGACAAAGATCTTCTTACTCTTCATCCCTTGGGGGATGAACCCTATAAGGGGGCTGACATAGGCTCTAAGGAATGGCTCCACAGCTTCTCTGTCATTTGCAGTGGAAGATTCCTGTTCCTCAGTGCTTAATTTATGCCTCAAGGCTTGGTAGTTCATAGCCTTGACACTTCTGGGCTTGTTGGATCAGTTATGAAAGTAAAAAAAAAATGGCTTGAGCCCTGGCACCTCTTTCATTATTAATCACTGCTGTACCCCAACTTATGTGGATCTGTTGGTGCTCAGCCCAGCTCCTCAAACTGGTATTCTGGGCCTTATAAGTACAACTTGAACAGTATTTTCGCAGCTTCCTATTCTTGAGTAAGTTAGACCTGGGTTTGTATTCTAGTATTGAAAATCTTCCATGATATAAAGAGCTGAATTGGGTGGCTTAAAGAACAGGATAGAGAGTGTATGATGAAAAATTGTTGCATTTGCTAAGCAACCTTAGAATATGCAAAGAGTTTTCCAGCATTGAGTTGCACAGTTTTTATTTATTTAATTGAATGGATGTCTGGAACTATTATCTGTATTGAATTATTCAACTTGGCATCCTAGCTGGACATGTAAACTACCGCTCATATAAAGCTGAAATTTATCCTGCATCAGGAAAAAAAGGGAGACAGGAAAACCATACTTCAATAAAAAGCAATTCCCTAGTGCCAAGTATGCTTATTATATTATTGAGATTCCTTCTCCTATTGTGCCTTCCAGTTATTCACCGTAACAAAATAAGTAGAAACTAACCCTATTTCCTAATTTATTTTACTTTTATCTGCAGTACTTACAGTGTTTGTGGCTCTTTGTACCTAAATGTGTTTTATTCACGAGCTTAGAAAATGCTAAACAAGGAGCGGGTGTGACACAACACAAATAAGTTTCTTGAACTGAAAACTAGAGTAAAAAACCAACCAACCTCAGTTTTTTAGTACCAAGAAAAAACAAAAAAAGGCTATATCACCAAGAGGAGAATTGCATCTTTTTCATTTCCAACATCCCTGTGTCTTAAGAAGCTACTGAATATCTTGTCTGTATAGCTGCACCTGGTAGGTCAACACAATCAATCTTTGTCTTGAAAAAATGAGGGGGAGGACAAATAAAAACCATCTTTTCATTAGTTACATGTTTAGAGGGACGAAGTACAGTGTGCTAGATGTTTATTGTGTATTATATGACTTTTGTTCTGTTTGGATAGCACTCATTAGAGAACTCCGTCAGTCAGGTCAGGACAAGCCTTTCTGGCCCCTTGGTCCCAAATCTAATCAGAACTTCAGAAAGGCAAAATGAG
This sequence comes from Chelonoidis abingdonii, assembly GCF_003597395.2. Classification (NCBI taxonomy): domain Eukaryota; kingdom Metazoa; phylum Chordata; order Testudines; family Testudinidae; genus Chelonoidis; species Chelonoidis abingdonii. Next base: position 72,595,007 of record NC_133776.1, read on the forward strand.
TCCTGAGTTCAAGCATCCTGTTTTTTAGGACGTAAGCAATGTAATAGCAATGGTCGTGGTTGAAGGTCCATATAACATGACCTTCTTTCAGACATAGCCATACATTAATAATTTTTAAAACACTTAATATGCTGGACTGTTCCATCTGATTGACTTGCCTTGGCTGTCAAAGCAAGTGGTGTCCTCCTAGTCTTCCTTTGCATTAAATATTGAATAGGTTATTTGTTAGCTCCCTCCTTTTTTATTTTGCTTAAAAACTGGACACTTTGCGTGTGCAAATTAGAGAGCACAATATCTGTTTAAAGAGTCATCTTTGAGAAGCATAAACTGCTTCTCAGTGAATAAAGGCAGAAATGTGGGAATTTTCTCTTTGTAATCAGTGGAGGTCAACAATATGTTAGTGTGCTGTACGAAAACATAGTTAAGATCTTTGTCAGCAAGGGATTTGCGTAGTCAATGGATGCAGGAGAGAGAGTCTATATCTGCCATATTTCTACAGCAGCTAGTTATTGCTAGTGACTTTAAGATATTTGTTCTGGAAAACTAAATGGAAATAACGTATCTCACCAAGTATCTAAGCATATGCCCAGGCCGTAGTTCTGGTCTCATACTGGTGAGAATCCAAAACAATTCCGCTGAAAGCAATGGCATTAAACTGGCATAAATTGAAATCAGAAAGTGCTTAGAACATGTACAAATTGCCTATGCTGTTTGCACCCTTAGCTCCAATTATCTATGAAGAATTTATGGAAAGGGCACTACTATGAAAACCATGTCCATATACCACTTTGCACTAATTGTAGTCTCTGTTTACCCTGTTCTTTCTGTTGAGAGATGAATTCATTGGCATTGCTGGAAGGATGCAAGTTCCTTTTGAAAGATGTCAGCAATGTCCTTCACTATAATAAAGATTATGATTATGACTATTTTTAGCATGCTGTAAATGAGCTGAGATATACTGTCCCTGTCTCTTGTCACTGCCCAAAGTCTCGGATTCTCAGAGACTGGTGTGGCATAGCACCATGGCAATAGGAGACACTTGTATGCACCTATATTCCCCCTTGGTGGTCCACTAAGGGCACTCACTGTTAGGGTTCTGGCTCCCCAGGCCCTCTTGGGTGGAGAGTTGCATCTCTCTCTCCCTCCTGACTGTGGTTTTTCAAGGCTGCACAGTTTGCTTTCTACACTGTGAATTCCCCAGCAAGTCCAACTGCCTAAGCAGACCTGTTTTGCTTTCTCCTCAGAGGCTATGATAAAAGTGTAATTGCTCACAGTTAAGTTGCCACACAACTCTTATTCCTAAGGTGAGAACATTACAGTGAAAACATTAAAAGAGTAAAAAAGCCTATACACATGCCTATAAGTTTACCAGAGATCATTGTAATTCCAACAAGGGCTCTGGCCAGTGAAAATTCCTTCAAACTCCCGAAAATTCATAGCCTCCTTGGCTCAGAACAAGCATTCCCATGAATCTGAGAGTTCCTTTTTTATCCAGTTTGGCATAGGTGTTGACTTACTCAGATCCCGAGGGGGCTTGTCCCCCGCTCTGCCCTGGCCTTGCCTGCAAAGCACTTCCTTCTGCCCCTCCCCCATCTCTTCCTACTCCTGCCCCTTCTCCTTCCCCTCCCCACCACTGCCTACTGCACACTGCAGAACAACTGATTGCGGCAGGCAGGAGGGGCTGGAAGGGAGAGGGAGGAGCCAACTGCCAGGGCCGCTGGTGGGTGGGAGGCAATGGGAGAAGTGGGAGGAGCTGATCTGTGAGGGCTGCTAGTGGGTGGGAGGCGATGCCCCACAGGGGTGCCAATGGGTGCTGAGCACCCACTATTTTTTCTGTGGGTGCTACAGCCCAAGAGCACCCATAGAGTCAGCACTTATGCAGTTTGGGTCTTTAATGTGTTCTCACGTAACAGATGATCAACAGATAAAAGGTCTGCTGCTCATCGTGAAGCTTCAAAGGCTGAATTCTTGCATATGCAGCCATGTTTATATTTGCATACATCTCTCCCTGGAGAGTTCCTGGGAAATCTACTTAACTTTAAAAAGTTTACATTGTATCAAATTATCCTTTTGAAGCTCATAACACTTCACAGAGTTTACATTACTTAGGTCTCCTCTATAGAGATGTTACATACAATTCCATAATGCATAAACTTTTGTATTTTAATACAATGTACTCCTAAGTTACTGAAACTTAATTCAGGAAGGCTTGTCCAGGATACTGCAGGAAATTGGCATATTTTTCACAGTAAGTTTGGGGTTTTTTGTTCTTTCCTCCATCTGCTTTCCAGATTCCGTCTATGATCACCACTACCTTAGATTCCTAGGACAATAAAGATTAAGCCTTTTGTCTTTTATCTTTGGACTCTGAAGGTTTAACCATTTCTCCACAGGAATTAGAGCAGCACAGGTTTGTTTTCTCTCTCTCTAGTGTAACGAGGAGTCATATTAAGCATCCTTCAGAGATCATTGCAACAAAACCCTTCCAACTCTAATGGTTCTACTTCTCTCTTCTGGGCAGAAGCACTGTATGACATATGTAGTATGAGGAAAGGAAATGACTGCTCTCTCTGGTTCCTGTGAGTTTGATGTAGGCATAGCTAAAGAGAACTCAGTTCAATGAGGCAAAGCATGCCAGATTGAAAGAAAAAGTGAGACCCATCAAGTATCTGACAGGGGCAGATATGACCCACCAAGAGAAGGTTTCTGTGTTATGTGAAGGGGTTGAACCCGTGTGTCCATTTGCCATTACTGTCCATTTCTGATCTGATCTGATTCCTTGCATTCCATATTTTAGAGTGTGCGGTACAAAGTGTCACTGTCAAAATCCCTCCTCTGTGTTACATTGGCTGCAGTCTGTGTTCTGAGGGTTTAGAACTGGCTTTCCTCCTGCTCACACTGATGTTGTGGCAACAGTCATGCTGACTTGAATGCCGTGACATGATCTGGCCCTATGGAGTCTTCCTATTTGCTTTTCAGATTAATATCCTACATTATAGAGATACAGCTGCATTTTAAGACTCTTCTGTATATATGTGAAAGTCAGTCATACCATATAGGTATTTGTACATTTCTGCCTCACTCTGGATCAGTTTCACAAACTGGTCTCCCTGCATTAATTTTCATTCCAAATGAAGTCTGGGCTGGGCAGCAGCCCACACACAGAACTACGAGCCAGAGCCAAACAATTACTAACCCAATTATTCCTTAAGAGAATCAACTTTGGAGAGCAGAACCTCCCTATGTATATTAATGAGAGGGACACCTATTGCTTCTGACTGAGCCTTTGTGAATCAGTAAGGGAGTAAATGCAACAAATCAAGGATCCTGCATCACAGAATATTTTATTTCTTTTGATAATCTAATGATATTTCAAAGTATAAAGTAGAATATTTTGTAAGAACAATGAACCTTTAGTAATCAAGACTTCATTATCATGCTCTTTTATCAAAACTTAGCTAAGAAATGGCAAGAGAGGACCATTTTTCTGTGTAAATTATTAAGTGTCTGGATTAGCAGGTTTCCACTTCAATTATCTGTTACAGTATTTGTTACTTTTAATGAAACAAAAGGAATTATGAAGTAATTAAAACAGTTCTTTTCTCCATTAGAAACAAACATGACCTCACCCATCCATACCACATATGTAATTTCTGGTATAGGTAATTAATTCTGAACCATTAACAGAAATTGTAGAGACTATTTCTAGGATTTAAAAGAAAATATCACATTTGATCTCCAGGGTTTCATTCCATAATGATTTGTGATAAAATCTTTAACTGCATAGCCTTAATTATTTTAGATGCTCTCAGCTGCTACCATGCATTATTCACTGTAGTGGTTTCTACAGCAGATGAGTTCTAGTATTACATACGCAGTATGAGAGAACACCGGTTGTGGAGCCAGTGTTGATTAACAGGACTAAAAAAGCCCCTCAACAGATCAGAAAAAGAGGAAAGTTTTGGCAGTGAGGCTGTGAATAAATTCTGGATTGTATAATATATTGCCCCCAAAAGGTGAGTAAATATTAGGGCCTTCTTGAAAAATAATTGAGTCCGATTCATTCTGGGAGATTATGTTCATTGGAAGGTGAAAAAAGCGTGCTGAAGCTGGAACTTTTTGTGACTGCATCCTCCACTGAAGTTATTAGTACCCCACCCTCCCTCCAGTTGTCAAGCTGGTATAAGGTGACCAGCTAGCAAGTATGAAAAATAGGGACCGGGGGAGAAGGGATAATGGGGGGTAACAGAGTCCCATATAAGACAAAGCTCCTAATATTGGGACATCTGATCACCCTAAATTAGTGCTTGCACAGTTTAATCAAACACATTGATGCTACTCAAGACCCAAAGAGCAATAGCTGTGGACAGAAACACCTTTTTTTCTCTTCTTCAGTTTGTAGACTCTTGAGCCTACTCCTCTCAAATGCAGATCTAATCTCAGTGATCCATGTGATGAGTATCTCCAGGCTTGATTGTTGTTATTGATTTCTATTATCAGAGCACCTAGGACCCCTATTGCAATGTGCTATTTCTGGGATGAATAATAATACCTAGCTCTTACACAGCAGTTTTTCATCAGTAGATCTCAGTGATTTATGAATGTGATAAGTATCCTTATTTCCCTTTTTCAGATGGGGGAACAATCAAACCTATGCTTATATAAGTCTGGCTGATGTGACCACAACTAAACCATGCTTTATGCTGTACCTGTGATCCATATGTTATCACTTCCAGCTCTGTTAATTTCAAAGCCCTTAATGGGCCAAACTGTTTTTGAGGCAGCCTCAAAAGGTAAATAGAAAGGAGCATAAACACTGCCAAATTAAGTGTAAAAATGTAATAAGAAAAGCCAAAGAGGAGTTTGAAGAACAGCTAGCCAAAAACTCAAAAGGTAATAATTTTTTTTTTTAAGTATATCAGAAACAGGAAGCCTGCTAAACAACCAGTAGGGGCCCTGGATGATTGAGATACAAAAGGAGCACTTACAGATAATAAAGTCATTGTGGAGAAACTATATGAATTTATTGCTTCAGTCTTCATGGCTGAGGATGTTAGGGAGATTCCCAAACCTGAGCCGTCCTTTGTAGGTGACAGATCTGAGGAATTGTCACATATTGAAGTGTCACTAGTGGAGGTTTTGGAATTAATTGATAAACTTAACAGTAACAAGTCACCAGGACCAGACGGCATTCACCCAAGAGTTCTGAAAGAACTCAGATGTGAAATTGTGGAACTATTAACTATGTTTTGTAACCTGTCCTTTAAATCAGCTTCTGTACCCAGTGCCCTGAAGATAGCTAATGTAATGCCAATATTTAGAAAGGGCTCTAGAGGTGATCCCGGTAATTACAGACTGGTAAGTCCAATGTCGGTACTGGGCAAATTAGTTGAAACAATAGTAAATAATAAAATTTTTAGACAGATAGAAGAACATAAATTGTTGGGCAAAAGTCAACATGGTTGCTATAAAGGGAAATCATGTCTTACTAATCTATTAGTTCTTTGAAGGGATCAACAAACGTGGACAAGGAGGATCCAGTGGACATAGTGTACTTCGATTTCCAGAAAGCCTTTGACAGCGTCCCTCACCAAAGGCTCTTACGTAAATTAAGTTGTCATGGGATAAGAGGGAAGAGCCTGTCATGGATTGAGAACTGGTTAAAAGACAGGGAACAAAGGGTAGGAATAAACGGTAAATTTTCAGAACGGAGAGTGGGTAACTAGTGGTGTTCCCCAAGGGTTAGTCCTAGGACCAATCCTATTCAACTTATTCCTAAATTATCTGAAGAAAGGGGTAAACAGTGAGGTGGCAAACTTTGCAGATTATATTAAACTGCTCAAGATAGTTAAGACCAAAGCAGACTGTGAAGAACTTCAAAAAGATTGCACAAAACTAAGTGATTGGGCAACAAAATGGCAAATGAAATTTCATGTGGATAAATGTAAAGTAATGCACATTGGAAAAAATAACCCCAACTATACCTATGATATGATGGGGGCTCATTTAGCTACAACTAATCAGGAAAGAGTCTTGAGTCTGGTGGATGGTTCTCTGAAGCCGTCCACGCAGTGTGCATCAGCGTCAAAAAAGCAACGGTTGTAGGAACCTATTAAAAGGATGGAGAATAAGGAGGAGAATATTTTATTGCCCTTACATTAATCCATGATACGCCCACATCTTGAATACTGCATACAGATTTGGTCTCCTCATCTCAAAAAAGATATGCTAGCATTAGAAAAGGTTCAGAGAAGGACAACTAAAATGATTAGGGGTTTGGAACAGGTCGCACATGAGGAGAGATTAAAGAGGCTAGGACTTTTCAGCTTGGAAAAGAGGAAACTAAGGTGGGGGGGATAAGCAGGGTCGGCTCCAGGGTTTTTGCTGCCCTAAGCAGAAAAAAAAAAAAAAAAAAGCCATGATTGCAATCGGCTCTACCGATGCTGCTTCAGTCTTCGGTGACAATTCGGTAGCTGGTCCTTCGCCCTGAGAGGGAGTGAGGGACCTGCCACTGAATTACCACCAAAGAGCCGGATGTGCCATCCCAAGCACCTGCTTGCTGGGCTGGTGCCTGGAGCCGGCCCTAGGGATAAGAGGTACATAAAATAAAGAGTGGTGTGGAGAAGATGAATAAGGAAAAGTTATTTACTTGTTCCCATAAAATAAGAACTAGGGGCCACCGAATGAAATTAATGGGCAGCAGGTTTAAAACAAATAAAAGGAAGTTCTTCTTCACACAGTGCACAGTCAACCTGTGGAATTCCTTGCCTGAGGAGGTTGTGAAGGCTAGGACTATAACAGGGTTGAAAAGAGAGCTAGATAAATTAATGGAGGTTAAGTCCATTAATGGCTATTAGACAGGATAGGTAAGGAATGGAGTCCCTAGCCTCTGTTTATCAGAGGGTGGGGATGGATGGCAGGAGAGAGATGACTTGATCATTACCTGTTAGGTTCACTCCCTCTGGGACACCTTGGGTAGAGTCAGAAAGAGCCCTAAGTTGTAGGCACAATAAATCAGGCTAAACTGAAGTTTGCTATGTAAAAATTCTGTTGCAAGACTTGCCCCTTTTAAGACTTCCCCCTCCCCCCCAATAAGCTATACCCAAGTCAGCATAATGGCCTGGCCACATTTCTCCTGGTAGGCAACCTCCAGTATTGGTCCAGTGTGAGAAGTTGCCCTTAAAACGGGGAAGAGGGAAGTTTATATTTGGACAGACATAAAGTAACTTGGTATTATTTTCTATATTTATTTAGGTTAATAAAAGTTAACCACAATTCATCAGGCACCCATCAAAGGTGTATTAGAAATGCCACGGTCAGACAGGTTATATTAAATAGACATACAGAATATTACTTATGATGAATGTGCTCGTGGGATTGGGCAGAAATGCCATGGATGCCAAAGTGCATTGTTTCAATTTCACAGGGGCAACATTCTTGTCTCTTCTCATTCTTTTCATCCCCATACTGCTAGATTGCTCTATTTAAATACCTGTGAAGTTTGTGACCACACAATGTATAATGACAGGTCTACCTTGAAAGATAACAAGTTCAGTGTAGGCAGGGGGCCAAAGACTGGCCAGATTTCGTACTGGTTGTGCTCTGTTCTGTGAAAGCTGCATTCCTTCAGAGTCTGACATTTGTAGGAAAGAAATTTAGTAACTGCATTAAAATGTTACCATTTAGGAACATGAGCTAAACTCTCATATTAGAACACATATTTGAATAAGAGGCTACATGGCACTTCTTTTCCCTAGTGACAGCTCTGAAATAGCAGTGGGTATGGTGTCAGAGAAAAACGCAGTTCTCGCTTTTTCGTTTGGGTGCAGCAAAATCAAATACTTTATTATTTCTCCAGCAATTGCAATAGAGGGAGGGAGTGCCCTAGGACACTGGGTCACCCCAGTCCCCGGACAGGTCTCTCAACAGGTAAACAATTACAGTAAGTATTTATACCTTTGTTACAGACAATAGCAAGCAATATTACAGACTATGATGAGCAACAGATGCAGTTTGTTTATGCATAGGCCATCCTGCTATCTTATTTTCCTCACTTCTGGGCACCAGTCTACGTATTTGATTATTAGGCAAGGTCGTGATAACTCCTCACACAGTTCTTTCCTACTCACCTCACACTATCCTGGCTTCTACAAATCTCACGTCATTAGGGTTACAGCTGGCCTAACTCTTGCTAACAGACTGACATGCATTAAGATCCCCTACAAATCCTTGTCAATTCTTTTGCTTCTTCCACAATGGTAATCCTTGGTAGGATCTAGCTGTCTTCACTGGCCTATATGAATTCTTGCTCCTCTTCTCCCAGTGGCTCCCCACACCTTTTGGGTAGCTTTTCCTCCAGGGTATGCCAGTAAGGACCAGTCCCTGTGTTCAGGAGAGTGCAGGGGCTGCAATTGTGGCTGTGGGCAGCAAAGTGGAGAAGACTCTCTGAGCCTTATTCCCTGGCCCAGATGCATCCTGGCTCTCTACTAAAGATGGATCTGTACATCACAAAGTATAGCTTTCATGTTGCAACATGGGATTTGGTAATACCTAGTGTCATAGCTTCCAGTGCAGCTGACAGTGACAAGCAATCAAACCTCATGCTACTTTCCTTTGCATATGAATCAGTAAAAGGTGAATTTATACTGTATAACTGGTTTTAATAATGTATGTGTGGTTAAAGGTTGGAACAGTTTCCCTTGTCCCCCCTGTTTGCAATCTAAGTATTCACAGTGCAAGTTTTCCCTTGACGCAAAGCCTAATTTTCCCAGTTGCTCTCTTGCCCCCTCTGTTTCAGTTCTTAGTTTACATTAATTGAATGGTTTGAGCTTTCAGGCAAGGACACATAGGAACTGAGTAATTTAGATTTCTCCCTCCCACCCACCCCCCAACTAAAAAAAGAGATTTGGTTACTTGAATGGAACAAAATGTCTTTATTTTATGGAGGTAAAAAGTAACTAGAAGTAAATGCCTTTCTGTTTCAACAGGATAAGAGACCTTTAGCATCTTGCTTTAAAATGGCTTAAAGGTAGAGCATTTTTTTTTGTCATCTGTCAGCTTCAAAGGTCATGGTTTAGATGGCCATTCCTAAGCCCCTTGGATAATGTTTACCGTGCTCTCAGATGACTTAAAATGGACTAAATTGTTTTGAGCCGACAATAGTAAAGGTCATGGAGGAAATCAGTTTAGTCAGCCTTGCCTGGTTCCTAAGTACACATAGTAAAATCCGCCATAAACTACATCAAGAAAGAAGTTTTTAACTGTAAAAGACACTGGAAGTCTGAGAGAATGGAATGTACTTGTTGTGGATGTAAATTGCCTGGGAGAGATTTTGTCAAGCAGGGTTATTTGACCAACTTTTAACCACTCACTACTGCTTTCTATCTTTTTACTCTAATACCTAGCCATGTTGTAGCTCATGACTTAAAAGGAGAATATTCAGATTTAGGGGCATATTCTTTTCTTAATTTGGCTGCTCATAACTCCCAGAGACTTTTATGGGAGCTAGGCACATGCTTTGAGAGCAAAATATGCTCCCTGGCCTAGGATTTTATTAGACTCCTTTTCAGAGCTCACTTAGGGACAGATTCTATCACAATTACTCCCACAGAGCAGTGCCTTGCTCTGCATGTCATCTGTTGATTTCAGAGGGACACTTTGTCAAGTAAGGTGCAGTGCAACATAAATAAGGGTGGCAGAATCTGTTCATATGAGAACAATTAAAAAAAGACTGTCTCTTGTGTGTTAACAAGGCAGCAGTGCTCACTTAGGTCAGAAGGACTTAAAAGCGAGGTGCTAAGCAACCAAAGATGACCTAGTGAGCGGGCGAGTTTGTGGGAGCGAGAAAGGCTGCATCGCTAATGCCAACACTGTTCCTAGCTCTTGCACCTGTGTCCAAACAGAGACCTTGGGTGCCTCTACCCAGGCAGGTCCTGGTGTGGATTTTCAGAGACTGTGGCCAGCATTTCCCCATCATAGAAAGCCAGGCTGGGGAGACCATCCAGTGTGAGAGGTGCCTATTGGTAGGAACTCTCAGGAAGTAGGTGGGAGAGCTACAGGAGGAGGTGGCTAGGGTTAGGAGCATCCATGCACCTGAGGAATTCATTAACATTATGCATATGGAGATCTCTAAAGTTGAGGGAGAAATCTGGGTGGAGAGGACTGCGGTAGTACCAACAGGGGAAGAGGAAATGGCTCCTTCACAGGGAGGAAGTTGGCTGCTGGTTACTTGTGGCAACAGGCAGTTCTCCACCCCTGCTCCCAACCCACGGACTGTAGAGGTTAAAAAAAAAAGTATGGTGCCTTGGCAACAAGGGAAGAGGAACCTGCCCCATAGCTGGAGGAGAAGTAGTAATGCACTTCTAAGGCTGGGAGGACTGCAGCTACCTCTTCCAAGAGGAAACAAAGAGTGGTGGTAGTCAGTAACTGTCTTCTATGGGGGACAGAGGCATCCTGGGAGGTGTTCTGCCTTCCTGAGGCCTGTATCCAAGACATTGCAGAAGGATTGTCAAGGATCATCTGGCCGTCTGACTACTACACTGTGCTGCTTATCCATGTGGGCACTAAAGATACTGCAAGGTATGATGCTGAGCAGATCAAAAGTGACAACAGGGCTCTGGGAGGGAGGGTGAAGGAGTTGGGGCGTGCAAGTAATGGTCACATTGATACTTCTGGTCAAGGGTAAGAGCGTAGGCAGAGACAGACACATCATGGAGGTAAATGCCTGGCTGCATGGATGGTGTTGCCAGGGGACCTTCAGCTTCCTTAACCATGGAATGCTGTTTTGAGAAGGACTGCTGAGCAAAGATGGGGTCTGCCTGTCAGGAAAGGGAAAAGTATCTTTGGGTAAAAACTGACTAACCTAGTGAAGTGGGCTTTAAACTACATTTGATGGGGCAGAAGACAGACGCTGACAGGTATGTCCAAGACATGGAGACCTTGGTGAATGATTGGAATCTGGAGGGAACATGGCAGTCATAGCAGGGACAAAGTAGAGAGGAGAGAATATAGGAGTGAAATCTAATGTGCATCTCAGATGTCTGTGTACTAATTCAAGAAGTATGGGGAATAAACAGAAAGAATTAGAAATACCAGTGAGTAATCACAGTTACAACGTAATTAGCATCACAGAAACTTGGTGGGATAATTCACATGCCTGGAATATTGGTATGTAAGAGTATGGCTTGTTCGGGAAGGACAGGCAGAGGGAAAAGGAAGAAGATATTGCTTTGTATATGAAAGATGACACTTGCACTGAGGTTGAGAAAGAAGTGGGAGGCAGAGCTGTTGAAAGTTTCTGGGTAAAGATAAAAGGGGTAAAAAATCCAAGGGTAATGTCATTGTAGGGGATCTTCTGTAGACTCCCTAACTCGGAAGAAGAGGCAGCAGATATGGCTATTTTTAAACAACTAACAAAATAATCAAAACATGCAAAATTTGATGGTGACTGGGGACTTCAGCTACCGAACATCTATTTGGGAAAATAACACATTAGGGCACAGATTATCCAACAAGTTCTTGGAATGCTTTGGCACCAACTTCTATTACAGAAGGTGGAGAAAGTGACTAGGCCAGAGACTGTTTTAGATTTGATTCTGACAAACAGGGAGGAACTTGTTGAGAATTTAAGGTGGAAGGCAGCTTGAGTGACTGTGATCATGAAATGAGAGAGTTAATGATTCTAAGGAATGGTAGGAGGAAAATGAAAGAGTAAAGACAATGGACTTCAAGAAGGCAGACATTAGCAAACTGTGAGGTAAGGAGGATCCCATGGGAAGCAATTCTTAGGGCTGGTCTACACTAGGGAGGGGATCGATCTAAGATACACAACTTCAGCTACGTGAATAACGTAGCTGAAGTCGAACTATCTTAGATCGAGTTACCTACCATCCTCATGGCGCGGGATCAACGTCCGCGGCTCCCCCATCGACTCTGCTACCGCCATTCGCGTTGGTGGAGTTACGGAGTTGACAGGAGCGCGTTCGGGGATCGATATATCGCATCTAGATGAGACACAATATATCGATCCCCGAGAAATCGATTGCTACCCGCCGGTACGGCCGGTAGTGAAGACGTACCCTGAGGGAAAAAAGTTTGGGAGTATTGGCAGTTTTTAAAGACATTATTAAGGGCTGAAGACTAAATGATTCCAATGGTAAAGAAAGACAGGAAATATGGTAAGAGAGCACACTGTCTTAACCAGGAGATCTTCAATGCACTGAAACTCAAAAAAATGGAGTTATACAAAAAGTGGAAGCTAGGGCAGATTAGGAAGGAAAATGATAAAGAACACAAGCATGTAAGAACAAAATTAGAAAAACCAAAGCACAAAACAAGATTAAACTAGCTAGGAACATAAAGACTGACAAGAAAACACTTTACAATTATATTAAAAGGAAGAGGAAGACCAAGGACAGGTTAGGCCTGTTTACTCAATAAGGAGGTGGGGGGAATAACATAAAATGCAGCAATGGCTGAAGCGTTAAATGCCTTTTTTGTTTGTTTTTATTCAAAAGGTTAGCAGTGATTGGAGGACTAACCTAATGAACATCAGTGCAAATGGGTTAGGATATGAGGCTAAACTGGGAAAGAACAAGTTAAGAATTATTTAGACGAGTGAGGTGTCTTCAACTCAGCAGGGCCTGATGAAGTATATCCTAGAATACTTAAAGAACTGGCTGAATAGATCTCTGAACCATTCAAGATTATCTTATGGAGGGTCCAGAGGGACAGGATAAGGGTAAATATAGTACCTATCTATAAAAAGGGGAATAAGAGCAACCTAGGGCATTACAGACGAGTCAGCTCGATTCTGGTACTTGGAAAGATAATGAAGCAAATATTCAAAAATCAATTTGTAAGCATCTAAAGATTATGTGATAAGTAACAGTTAGCATGGGTTTGCCAAGAACAAATCATGTCAGACCAACCTAATATCCTTGTTTGACAGGGTAACAAGCCTTGTGGATGGAGGGAAGCTGTAGATGTGATTTATCTCAACTTTAGTAAGGCTTGACTTTCTCACAAACCAACTAGGGAAACATAGCCTACATGAACCTACTATAAGGTGGGTCCACAACTGGTTGGAAAACCTTGATCAGAGAGTAGATATCATTGTTTCGTTGTCAAGCTGGAAGGGTATATCAATTGGGGTCCCACAGAAATCTCTGCTGGGCCTGATTCTATTAAATGTCTTCCAAAATGATTTGGATGATGGCATAGAGAGCATGTTTATAAAGTTCGCTGATGAACCAAGCAGGGAGAGGGTTGCAAGTGCTTTGGAGGACAGGATTAGAATTTGAAATGATCTTGACAAACTGGAGGAATGTCTGAAATAGATAGGATGAAATTCAGGATGGATAAATACCAAGTATTACACTTAGGAAGGAATAATCATTTGTACTAAGTGGGAAATCACCACCTAGGAAGAAGTACCCCGGAAAAGGATCTGGGGGTTTTAGTGGATCACAAACTAAGGGCTTGTCTACACTGACAATTTACAGCACTGCAACTTTCTCGCTCAGGGGTATAGACAGTGCACTAGCACTGGGAGCCACGCCCTCTTGGATGTGGGTTTTTTTTCTTATGTGGTTGCTGCGCCGTGACCACACAATGTACGTTAAAGCGCTGCCATGGCAGTGCTTTAGAGTTGCCTGTGTAGATTAGCCCTAAATATGAGTCAACAGTGTAATACTGCTGCAAAAAACAAACATCATTCTGGGATGTATTAGCAGGATTGTTGTAAGCAAGACATGAGAAATAATTCTTTCACTCTGTTCAGCACTGATAAGGCCTCAGCTGGAGTGCTGTGTTCTGTTTTGGGCACCACACATCAGGAAAGATGTGGACCAATTGGGAAAAGTCCATAGGAGAGCAACAAAAATGATTCAAAGTCTAGCAAACGTCCTACAAGAAAAGATTGGGAAAAAAACTTCTGAACTGTTAGTGTAGTTAGGCACTGGAACAGACTACCTAGGGAGGTTGTGGTATCTCTGTCAATGGAAGTTTTGAAGAACAGGTTAGACAATCACTGTTAGGGATGGTCTAGGTAATACTTAGTCCTGCCTCAGTGCAGGGGACTATATGACCTAGTGAGGTCTCTTCCAGTTCTACTTTTCTATGATTCCATGTAGTAACACATTTCTAAATTGATGTGAACAATATAGGGCCGGATTCTCAGGTCCAGTTGAATTACACTCAGTGCAGGACCTGACTGGATTGAAGGAAAGAGGAGTTGGCTTTCTGCCACCTTTACAGCTTCCTGATCTTTGGGCTTAGTGTGGGCTGCTGTGGATTGCATCCCACTGCCTATGGCCCCCAGGGGCCACTCTGGCAGCTGGGAATTGCCAGAACACAGCTGTCCTCCAGCCATGCCCCCATTCTCCTAGCCCCACTCCCTAAGCCAGAGTTAGGGAAGAGGATGACATACAGCTACTACACTGGTTCCATACTCCCCAGCAATTCCCCAGTGCTGGGGGAAATTTCAGGAGACAGTTATGTTGTCTTTCCAGCCCCTTTGTCCTGTCAATATAGTGCAGAGGGTCCATGTAGGAGCCAAGGATCTAGCCCCTAATTTCCATGTTGAGACCCTATATTTGGAATTTATGGGATTCTATTTATAAAGCCTTTAAGAAACTTATGTTTTAAAGTAGCACTTTTGGCATTTAAGGGGTTATTTTAAAAGAGGCACATTGATCCGAGATATAATATTTCTGCAAATTCAATTTTATTTGTATTTAAATGTTCTGGGAAACTTGCAGCAGTGTATAATGTTGGCTTTTCAGTTGAGGAGAAAATCTAAATACTAAAAATAAAAATTTGGTTAGCATCACTGATGAGTTTTAATATCATTATCCCTGTTAGCTGATACTATTCAATGATGAGCAATCTCTCCTGAGGTCCTTGTTCCAGATAGGTCTTACTAGCTTCCTCATTGTGCTACCTGCCATCTTCCCCAGGAAGGGTATTCACATGTATACTCTACAAACATTGGTCACATTTGCTTTGGCATGTTTTAGGCTTTTTCTAAAAAAATAAGTCAGTGTCCCCCATGATAAAAGCGATGTAAACACTGATTTTGCAGAATTGTAATTGTTACATTCACAGTGTTTACCTTGCAATTTATACTGCATGGACAAGACCCCCTGGCCTGTTCAGAGCTCCCTGGACTTTAATAATCCATCCACTATGAGTGAGTTGGAAGATTGGAACCCAAGTACAAATCAAACTTTGGATATTATTATTATAGCTTTTGTATAGCACTTTTCATCTGCAGATCTCAAAGTTAGTTACACAGGAGATAAGTATCATTATTCTCGTTTTACAGATGGGAAAGTTTAGACATAAGTGGAGAGGTGCCTTTCTCAAGACAGAGGTGATGCAGGGGGAGAGCATGCGAGGTCACGTCCCCACAGATTTGCTGCTTGGCTTGTGCTGAGCATGCTCACACGGACTGAGCATTCTCAGTAACATCTGCTGAAGCCTCTGCCCTCACTCTGTACCTCCCCTCTCACCCCACTATCAGCAGCTACAGGTCATTTCTGCCTCAAGTTCATGCAGCAGGCTAGTGGCAGAGGTGGGAATGATACTCGCACCTCTGGAGTCACAGTCCTCTTGCATCTAAGCCATGTAACTGAAATTATTTCAGTAATAATGCACATAGTTTACCTTTGTAATCAGTAAGGAAAAATTGAACAGCAGAAATCAAAGGACACCCCCAAGCAAAATAACTCTCTTTCCCAAATTAAAACAAAACAAAAAACTAAACGAACAAACAAAAATTTTAAAAAATCATCCCAGTGATTTTCAGCTTTCACTGTTATTGATATGGACTTCAATGGGATTTTTAACTTGGTACAAACTGCAGGATTTGGTGTAATATTGAATATGTTTTTAATCTGTGGACATTTTAATGTGTATCAACAGATAGATACATTTGGTGTGTGTGAATGAATTTTTTCAGTGTCTCAAGGGATGATCCTGCATGTCAAGTTGATGAGTTTTGTGTGTAAAAGAAATGAAGGCTCGAAAGGATAAGGGTTTCCGAAACAATGCTTTGCTATTTGTAATTGTCCTTATCAAGAATGAAGGGGGAACAGTGTATATGTACTTCAATATATTCCTATGGACATTGCCTTCAGCTTGTGTGGAATGTTGTTAACGTTAGAACATAAGTTCTTGCTTAATAAAGTCTTCTGGAGTGTAACTACTTAAGATACAGATAGATGTAAATATATATACATAAACAAATTTACAGATACCTATTTACTTGTAAGTAATTCCAATGAAAAGTAAGATTAAAAACCACACACAATTCTGTTATTTCTAGTGTGAATTAGTAACATGCATCACTTGCTTAGGGTCCAGGATAATGAAAAACGTAATGTGATATCAAAACAGACAAATAGGCAGGAATGATGTCAGAACTAAACAACCTTGGAATCAAAGAATTTATCAAGTTAAGTTACATATTTATCAGCAAGTGAGGTGTGAAGACTTGGTTGATTGATTTGAACATTAATTTCAAAATGTGTTGCTTATTTCCAGCCAAGGGCCCATGGAGTGTCATTTTATAATACACTGAGTTGCCAAAGCAGTGTGCCCGCCTAATCCAACTGCTATAAACACAGAGCATGAACCAGTGAGTATTGCATAACTGTTGGAAAGTCCTTCAAATGTGACTAAAAAGACTACTTGAATGGAAAACTTGGGATGGGTCAAAACCATTGAGTTGAAGTGGTAAGGGGGAATTGGTAACAGCCTTCTGGGGTTCAGAAAACTGGTTTATATTCATGAACTTTTTGCTAGTTGAATTCAAATCCATACTTGTTCCAAGGGCAATTCATTCATTTATTTTCCAGCTAAATGGCTGGCTGTGCTGTGAATTATGGATAAAGCCAACCTCTGGTGAAACAGGTTTGAACATTATATATGCTGTAGATATGGTGTATATCATGGGCCATAGCTTCTGGCATGGTGCAGGACAGAGGGTGGTGTGCAAAGGAGGTTTAAAGCTCTCTTTTGCACTCCCATAACCCTAGTGCTTCTCCATGATTGTGGTTCCTCCTGTATCACATCAGAGCAGCATGAGAGCTGCTGTAACATACAGTATGCCAGCTTTTAATGGCTATAAATGGACAAAATCACAGCCCAAGGTCAGGATGGCATATAGATATTGCGATCGTGTTCCCTTTTCTCTAGCCCCAACCCCTTTCTGCATTTATGTTGGTGGCAAGGTGGATATGTGGTGGTCAAACCTTTATGTTGGCTCTGTGCCATTGAAGGATCAGCCTTGTGGTGAGATTCTGCCTGGGCTGGGTATGCTGGTGTAGCGAGGCGCCGAGCCACTTCAGCCGCCAAAGTGGGTGGAGCCACCACCGCCAGTCCCCACCCCTTGGAAGTCAAGGGGCGGGACAAGAAGTATAAAAGCCCAGCTCCGACACTCACTTGGAGGCCAGTCGCTGAGGAGAACAGACGCGGGTGGCCGAGCTCCCACCCGGTCCAAGCTTCCCTGTGCCCAATATCCTGAGGAGCTGCCCGAGCTTCCCCGTGCCCGGTATCCTGAGGAACCCATGGTCTGGAACCCTCCAGAAGACGCTGGCGAGACACAGGTACCCAGAGAGGGAGAGGTCGAAAGTGGCCCGGGGGTAGCCGACCCTGGTTTGATTCCCAGAGAGCCTGAACCCATGTCAGTGTGTTGCAGCCAGGATCCCCACTGACAGCCGCGAGTCTTGGCCGCTGCTAGGGCCCCAGGCTGAAATGCAGTGGAGTGGGAGGGCCTGCGTTCCCCCTGCCACTCTTCCAAGGGTGGCAGACTCCCCCTCTCGCTGGCCTAAGGAGGCCTTTCCCCTGGGCTTATAGACTACTCGTTTGCACAACCCCTGCTGAAAGGACTGAGCTCTGAACTGCTTATCGCCCCGCCCTGATCGAGGGCTTGGACTTATAGACTACTTGTTTGCTCCACTCCTGCTGAGAGGGCTGAGCTCTAAACTGCTTATTGCCCCCCCCCCCGATCTAGGGCCTGGGCTCATAGACTATTTGTTTGCTCAACCCCTGCTGAAGGGCCTGAACCCTGACCTACTGGCCGTCGGTAGCAAGGCGCCCTGGCTCCCAGCTGCACCTGAGAGGGCCAAGCCCCAACGCTGGACGTCTACACGTGGTGCTTTCTCTCCCCCAGCCGCCTTCTCACAGGAGTTGAGAGCTCGCGCCCACATCCTGGGCGGAACTCCTCAGAGAGAGTCCCCTCCCGGGAGATGAATATGTCACAGCTCCTTGCCCTCGTGACCGAGAATCAAGAGCGACAGCAGATGGCCCAGTCACGGCAGCAGCAGGAGCAGCAGGCCGCCCACCTCCAACAGCAACAGCAACTGATCGAGCAGCTGGGAACCCAGCAGCACCAACTGCTCCAAGAGCTGCTCACCCAACATCAGGCGTTCCAACGCCATTGCATCCTGCAGCTCGCGGCGGCTCACCCCACCCTGGAGCAGCCCCAGCCAGGGGGCACGGAAGGGGCCCCGTGGCCCAGTTCCCCGATCCGGCTGACAAGGATGGGCCCCGGCGACGAACCCGAAGCCTTCCTCATCATGTTCGAGCGGGTGGCAGTCGTCGCAGGGTGGGCTCGTGACCAGTGGACTGCCATCCTCACTCCCTACCTGACGGGGACTGTTCAGGCGGTCTATTGAGGCCTGTCTGCGGAGGCAGCCCAGGATTACGACAGGGTGAAGGCCGCGGTCCTAGATGCCCTAGATGTGAGTGCAGAAACGTTCTGACAGCGATTTAGAAGCCTGACTTACCCCATCGGGGCCCTGCCCTGTATGGTGGCCCAAGAACTCCGCGAGACCTGCAAGCACTGGTTGCAGCCAGAAGGCCGAACGGCGGAGGAGATACTGGAGCAAGTGGTGCTCGATCAATTCACCCACATCCTTCCTCCACGGGGAAGGGCCTCGGTCCTCCACCATCAGCCTGCGACCCTGGCGGCCGCCGTTTCACAGATGGAGGACTTCCTTGCGGTGGAAGTACCGGTGGGCCCGGCAGTTCGGGCAGCCACACCGGGGTAGAGTGCCTTAGCTCCGAGAAGAAGATGGCGCTCGCCCGGGCTGACGGACGAGTTGCACACTGAGGGGCGGAGGCCCGGACCCGTTCCACGACAGCCCCTGGGCGACCTGCTCGGACCCCGACTCCAACAGCTTGGGGGGGGCTCCCGGAACCCTCCAGGGGACAACCCCAGGCCCTGGCTGCGGTCTGGACGAGCGGACCTGGGGCCCTGTTTTGCCTGCAAGGAGTATGGCCATCTACAGCGGGACTGCCCCCGACTCAAATGCACCTTTGGCCAGGTCTGTTCAGGGGAAGCCCGTGCCCGTCGGTCCCAGGCCACCAAGATCACCGTGCCCGTGATGGTTGAGGGGCACTTGACCACAGCTCTCCTCAACTCGGGCTGTGGACAGACGTTAATCTGGCAACACTTGGGTCCACTGGTTGATGCCCGTCTGAGAAAAATCCGACTACAATGCATCCACTGGGACATCCGACCTTACCCCAGTGCCCGCATCCAACAGACAGTTGACGGGGTCACCCGCTTGATGATGGTGGGGCTGGTGCTGCGGCTGGCATATCCGGTGATCCTGGGGTGGGACTGGCCCGAGTTTCCCGCAGTCCTACGGCACCACCTGGGGAGGGCCCGGAGCCCCTGCCAGCCTTGGAAGGAGAGACCCCAGGAGCCGAGGGAGACGAGCCGGAAGCACTCGACCTCGTCGACCGGCCGGGAGGGTTGGGGGATATTCCCCCGGGAGCGGTGGAGGATCCCTCGTCCCCCATGGATTTTTGCTGGGGCTAAAGGGCTGATCCTACGCTCAAGCAGGCATACGAACAACTGGCTGCCGTGGATGGAACCATCCTCAACCCCGACCAGGCGGCGCAGTGGCTGCATTTTGAGCTGTGACGAGAATGCCTGTATCGGGTCGAGAGGGACCCATACACTGGGGAGCCCCAGACCCAGCTCTTCGTGCCCCGATGTCATCGGCGGGCGGTCTTGAAGCTGGCCCACGATGTCCCAGCAGCCAGACACTGGGGCCACGAAAAGACACTGGCCCGGACACTGAGGCGCTTCTTTTGGCTGGGTATATATCAGGAAGTAAAACGCTACTGCAACTCCTGCCCCGAGTGTCAGCTGGCTGCCCCAGCAAGAACTCCCAAGGCGCCCCTAGTGCCCATGCCCATAATCGAGACCCCCCTTCGAGTGCGTGGCTATGGACCTAATAGGGCCTTTCCCTAAGAGCATTGCAGGGTTTCAGTACATCCTGGTTATGCTGGATTATGCCACCCGGTTCCCCGAGGCGATTCCCCTGCAGAATCGCAAGTGAGGTCGTGAAAATCTTCGCCAGCGTCGGCCTGCCCCGGGAGATCCTCACAGAGGAGGGGACCAATTTTACCTCACGGTTACTATGCCAAGTGTGTGACCTCCTGGGGATCAAGCAGCTTCAGACATCGATATATCACCCCCAGACCGATTGGATTAGTCGAAAGGTTCAATCGGACCCTAAAGGACATGCTGCGCAAATTCCCCCAGCAGGACCTCCGCTGATGGGACCAGCTACTCCCACCCTTGCTTTTAGCGGTACTAGAGGTCCTCCAATCGTCGACCAAATTTTCACCCTTTGAACTGCTGTACGTCCGCCGGCCCCGGGGCCTCTTGGACCTGATGCGGGAAAACTGGGAGGAAACCTTATCCTCCGCCCAGGGCCTTTTGAAGTACGTGATCCAGCTGCAGGAGCGTCTTAGACAGGCGGGGGCCCTGGCCCGAGAGAATTTGAAAGCCATCCAAGAAACGCAGGCCCAGAGCTGTAATCGGGATGCACAGACCCACGACTTTCAATCCAGGGACCGGGTCCTTCTCCTTCTTTCCTCCAACGAGTCCAAGCTTCTGGCTCGGTGGTGAGGACTGTATGAGGTGGTGAGAAAAGTAGGCCCAGTCACCTATGAGATCAACCAGCCCGACCGGTGAAAGAAGCTACAGTGATACCACATTAACCTTCTCAAGCCCTGGCGGCAATGAGAAGGTCTTTTGATTAACCCCTACCCACCAGAGCCCAAGCTAAGACCCCAGATAACTGACACTGAGGACCCGGAAGGGCCCCATCTTGGGGAGACACTGACGGAGGCACAGCTTAAGCAAACCCGGTGCCTCCTACAAGCGTTCTCCCGCACTTTCACCGGGATACACCACCTTGATACACCATAGGATTCAGACGGAGCCTGGGGTGGTGGTCCGGGGCACGACCCAACCTCTGCCCTATCATAGGAGATGTATTGTTGACAAGGAGGTACGAAATATATTAGATTTGGGGGTGACTGAACCCTCACAGAGCGAGTGGCGTAGCCCTGTGGTGCTGGTCCTGAAGCCCGATGGCTCCCAACGATTATGCATCGACTTCATGTGGGTCAATGCCCTCTCCAAATTTGATGCATACCCCATGCCCCGAATAGAAGAGCTGTTGGCACGGCTAGGAGAGACCTGTTATATCACCACCCTAGATTTAAGTAAGGGGTACTGGCAGATCCCCCTTGATCCAGCTTCCCGAGAGAAGACGGTCTTCGCCACCCCTACTGGCCTCTATCAATTTACCCAGATGCCCTTCGGCCTCCATGGAGCCCCGGTTACGTTCCAGCGCCTGATGGACCACCTCCTCCGACCACATCAGGCCTACTCTGCGGTCTATCTGAACGACGTGGTCATCTACAGCCGCCACTGGGAGAACCACTTAGAGCGGGTCGCAGCCATCCTGAGGTCCCTGCGGGCGGCCGGGTTAATGGCGAACCCTAAGGAGTGCCGCATCGGCTGGCAAGAAACCACCTATCTGGGGTACACCATCGGAAATGGACAGGTGAAACCCCTCGTGGGCAAGGTCCAGGCCGTTGCAACCTGTCCCCCGCCAGCCACGAAACGTCAAGTCCGTCAGTTCTTGGGGCTGGTGGGGTATTATCGACAGCTCATTCTCCAGTTCGCAGCAATTGCCGCTCCCTTGACGGGGCTCCTAACCAAGGACAGCCCACGACAAGTGAGAAGGACCCCCGAGTGTGACGAGGCCTTTCAAATGCTTAAGGCAAGCCTCTGCTGTGAGCCCATCCTGTATAGCCCTGATTTTGACCAGCCGTTCATCCTGCAGATGGATGCCTCAGAGGTGGGGCTCGGGGCTGTCCTCTCTCAAGAGGTGGACGGGGAAGAGCATCCGGTCCTCTACGTCAGCCGGAAGCTGTTTCCCCGAGAGGAAAATTATGCGGTGGTTGAAAAGGAAGTCCTCGTGGTGAAGTGGGCTTGCGACGCCCTGTGGTACTACCTCCTTGGGGCCCCGTTCACCTTGGTCACCGACCACGCTGCCCTCCAGTGGTTGGTACGCATGAAGGACCATAACATGCGGCTGCAGCAATGGTACCTGGTGCTGCAGCCCTATGCTTTCACCGTTCGCCACAGGGCCGGGAAGGATCACGCAAACGCAGACTTCCTTTCCCGCTGGGGGGTATGGAAGGGTCTGGTCCTAGGCTTATAGGCTACTTGTTCCCCTGGGCTTATAGACTACTTGTTTGCTCAACCCCTGCTGAAAGGGCTGAGCTCTGAACTGCTTATTGGCCCGCCCTGATCCAGGGCCTGGGCTTATAGACTATTTGTCTGCTCAATCCCTGCTGAAGGGTTTGAGCTCTGAATTGCTTATCGCTCTGCCCTGACCCAGGGCCCGGGCTTATAGACTACTTGTTTGCTCAACCCCTGTTGAGAGGGCTGAGCTCTGAACTGCTTATCGCCCCGCCCTGATCCAGGGCCTGGGCTCATAGACTATTTGTTTGTCCAACTCCTCCTGAAGGGCCTGAACCCTGACCTATTGGCCGTTGGTAGTGAGGCGCCCTGGCTCCCAGCTGCACCTGGGAGGGCCGAGCCCCAGTGCCGGACATCTACAGGTGGCTTTGGTGTGATACAGAATGGCATGTCACCTGAAGAACAAGTGCTACATTTTTTCATTAGATGTTTTCTTTCTCCCTTTCTCTGCTCCTCTTTTCTTTTTTTTGCCATCTACGAGTTGCTTTTTATTCTCTCCTCCTGCTCTGTGCTCCAGTTTTCACCCTATTATTTATTAGATTTTTCCCCTTTTGCCCTTTTGTTCACATTCTCCTGTAAGCGGGATGTGACTTATAATAATGGTTGAGTCTGAGTGACTCTTCGGAACACACAGTGTTCAAGCAGGTTGGAAATCAGGGGCAATAAATTCAGAGGGTTCCTGAGTATTCTTTCAAATGCCTCTGCAGTTGCAATGAATTCCCAGCCACTGAGCACCCCAAGTGTCTTGTATCCTCAGAGTCCTGTCTTGTGGCAATTGGCTCTCCTGTGGCAGCAGCTGCCGTTTTTTTTTCACTGACCAAAATGGGAGCTATTGAAATCTATATGGAACCTCACCCACAGAGATTGGCCAGGGCCTGCAAGCCAAAGTATTCTGTTAATCACTTAATCTTATCCCTCTCAGTGCTGAGTAACAGTAGCAATCCGATCTTTGTGCTCTTCTGTGCAATTTCTGTTGTCCCTTTCACATTGAGGGACTACCTCTTTGTCTTGAGATGGAGAGGGGAACATAGCTGCCTGACATGTGCTGTTCACTGCTGTAAGTATGCTGTAGGGAGATGACATGAGGCCTTAACTGTAATCAAGTGCTTGGTCACTTTAGTGAGAAGTGTGGAAAACAGTTACTACTTCTGTCTTGTATGACAAAGGAATTGACAGCACCTCTCTTCTCAAAGGTAGTGATGTAGGATGGGGTGAGAGGCTTTTGAGCTGTAAAAAGCTCACTTGTATCTCACTCACAGATGTAGATGTATTGGCCGCTAGCTGAAACGTGGTTTGGGATAATCTCTACATAATGTTTCAGGCTGGGCACAGTGTCTTATTGACGTATCTAGGCCTTGTTTTTCCGAGCACTCGTGACTCCATCTGAGGTCAATGGGAACTGCATATTCTCATTGGCTCTGAAAATCAGGCCAAAGATATGTTGAAGGTGAGGGAAACGTGCAATTAACAGCTACAGCACTGTGAGAAAACCACAGGAACAAGCTGACTAGGGAATAAGAGGCTGAGATGGGTCTGAAGGATGGACACTGAGTTGTAAGCTATGGTGCTGCATTTACCATTGAATTCATCCTTGCTGATGAGGAAAATAATAAGTGCTATGGGCCCAACATTTTCAGACTTGGGTTCCTAAAGTTAGGCACCTAAATCCACATTTAGGCACCTCCGCAGCTGACATTGGCTTCAGTAGGAGTTGGTTCTCAACATCTGAAAACATGGCCTTTTCTGGGGGTGCCTAATTATTGCTTGTTTTTGCCCAGTTTCAAAGATATTGGTCTATAAAAATATACCTTTTGTGTGCAAATACAGATTAGGACAGAATTTCCTGTGTATGTATGTCCCTAACAAAGAAAGAACAACTCACATCTGCAGTCAAAAGATTTCCTGATTGCTCAGATGATTGGAAGAAGCAAGTGCTATGTGCGGTTTGAATAAATGATCACAGGAATACAGGACAAAGCTGTAAATGAGTCTGGAAGGAGAATGGATTTGCCTCAGATGACAACTCTTCATTCCCATTCCTGGATGGAGAAAAGCGTTACCTGCAAAAGAGAGAATGATGTGAAGAAATGTAGAGTCGGGGGAGTTCCTGTAGTGTCTGTGCTGACTAAGCTGCTCCAGGATTCTGGGCACCTCCTGAGAGGGATGGAGTGCTCTCAAGTTCCTCCAAGGTCTGTAGCAGATGAGGGCACTCAGTACCTTCCAGAACTGAGTCCTAAGTGAAAAGAACCAAACAGATGGAAAGTTGGTTATGTTCTGCTTTCTCTTACAATTACACAGTGTAACAAGTTGCTAGGATCCTTATGACCATTTCATATTTGAATACGCTACATTTGTAATGTTTTTATGATAAGAAAAGTGGTTTCAACTAGGCTGCCTCCTTTCTTCTTCCCCTCAGTTTAATTTATATTAAGAGTTGGTATAATAGTGTTACTGGTATGTAAAAATGCAAATTGGGCTTGATTCACATATGAAATTAAAAAAACAAAAATGGGGTTGAGCTGAAGTTGGATCATGCATTTATATTTTATTTAAAAAAAAATGACTATTTCCTGTACTGTGGCACTAGACACAGTAACTAAGGAGAGGGAGACTTTCTCCTGTGCTTTCAAGGTTCCCTTTGCTGGTGTCCAGGCAGTGAGGAGGAAGAGGAAGCAGCCTAACTTAGAAGTTGGAGGGATGATGAGGCAGTGACTGGGAGAAGAGTAGGGGATTGGGACTTGGGGTGGACTACTAGGGCCGGGACAAGAAGCTGAGGAGAGACTGGGTAGTGGGAGAGGCTGAGATGAAGCTCCAAAGGAAGGCAGACGAGGGCAGAAGGATGTGTAACCACTAGAGAACACTCCCTTATGACTTGGAATACAGCCTGAGATTCCTGTCTCAGCATTTCTCTGCTGTCAACAAATAGCTAGTCAAGTCACTTAAACTTTTCACAGATGGCACAAAGTGTGTGTTACTTATTTGTCAGATTCTGACTTGGAACTGTGGAGTCTGATTTTCAGAAGTGTTGAGCACTCACAGCTGCAACTGAAGTCAGTGGGAGCTGTGCTTTGAATATATGAAATGCTATGTAGTGCTAAGTACTTTGGAAAAAATCAGGTCATTGGCATCTTAACTTGGGCTGCCAAAATCAGTGTACACTTGTGATGTTAATCTCTCTGTGCCAGTTCTCCATCCGTAAAATGGACATAAGACACTCTTATTTCACAGGGGATGTTGTGATAGAATTATTATTTGTGAAGGACTCAGAGGAAATGAATAATTCTGTACTCAGAGATGGGACTGAATAGTGTGCTTTAAATAAAGCATAGAAACATACATTGAACAAGGAGGATAAAAGGAAGTACGGGATAGCTGCTCCTTCAGTGAGCATTGTCTATCCTTTGTGCACTGATTGAGGCAATCAGTCTTGCAATACATCACCACGTATAGGTCAATGTAGGAACTGAGCGAGATTCTCATCATATCCGCTTTGATAGCCACTGTCTTACATTGTTAAAACGCAAATAAGTTAACCTTCAATCCTAGTTAAACCAAACCAATAAGACCTCTACACAGGGAACCTGGCAAGAACATTTTTTACATTGTGTAATAAATGGGGGGTATTTTCAAAATGAAAGATCACTTGATAGGCAATCAAATGTCAGCTGAAGTTTTTATTTGAAACCTGAACATAAATATTATTTTGATGCTCTTTGATAGAGCACAATATTACAGGAAACTAAATGTCAACATGCTGGAGCCACTCTCCCCCTTTGCTTTCATGTAATGGAGGCCAAAGAATTTGTCCTCAGAGGAGCTGAATATTAAGGATTATTCATAGTCTATGTGGAACTTCCAGGAAACAGTGCCTCCCCTCCCACTAGCCCCTCAAAATTCTGAAATAAAAAACCCACCCAAGATAAAGATCCGAGATCAATATGTCTTTTCCTGTGATAACTTCCAGAGATGAATGTATATAAAATATTCATACACAAACATATAATGAGCTAAATGAGGGCCTGCTGAATATGGTAAGTAATTAATTTCCAACCTCTCTGCAATTTTTTTAATAGTTGGGAAGACAGAACACCTCAACACAGTGAGGCTGTTGTTGTTATGACACCATGAAGCAGGAGAAGAAAGAAATGCCTTGAGGAAAGCAGGAAGCTTTCTTCTAATAAAGGGCCAGAATGATATTTCTTTACTCACACAGAGTAGTACCTCATTCTCTGAACTGTCCTATTATTTTCAGGCTACAATACACCTGAACAGGGGTATCAGAGTATGGCCTTGAGGGCTGGTTATTCCTTTATCTGGGTTGAATTTTCTCAAGGCAATGCTTTCTTACAGAAAAAACAACAAAACTCCCACGCTGACTAACAGGCAGACAGTGATGTATGCAGCAAGAAGCATTAGGTAGGCTGAGCTGTAGCAGTTTGGTCAGTCCTTGGCTTTGCAGCATTTTAACTAGACAGGCAGTGTAACAGTAGAATGGTTGCTTAGCAAGCTTCAAAAACCCAGCAAAGGATATTAGCAAGATGCACTTTCTGACTTTCGAAGAAAATAGAGTTAAATAATTTTAACAAATACAGAGCTCTCCCTTCAAGTGGGACCAAAAGTGTAGTGGTTTTTTTTTGTTGTTTATTTGTGCAGCACTGTCTGCCAATGTATCATTATGAAAATCTTAGTCATATGTGCAATGAACCTGATCCAGAGCTCACTGTTACTGATGGGAATCTTTCTATTGATTTCAATGGGCACTGAGTCAGGTCATATGAGATTAAGGCAATAAACCTTCCAAATTATCAGAAAAGGGGACGATGGGGGGGAGCAGGGTTCCATGTGCATTCTGTTTTCACATTTGCCATGATTTCAATGCTGATTGGGTGATGGTGTATTTAAACTATTTACAGATGCAATCACCTGATTTTCACGTGCATTTGTAAGCAAGGAAACTCATTGACCTTTACGTCTTGGGGACTGAAAACTTTAAACGGAGTGTCCATAGGACAATCCAAAGACTGAGAAGAACTGATGAAAAAAGAGGAAAAAACATAATATTTAATACTTCATATTTCTGTAAATGCCGAAGTAACACCAAAAATAAATGAGCCATAAAAACCCAAATGGCCTGTAATACATATGAAGACCAAAGCATAAATTTTTTTTCTTGAAAAACTTTGGAAAAAATCCTATAAAAGGTCAGATTTCTCCCAGTCACTATCAGAAAAGGAAGTAAGAAGGGTTGATGTCCCACTTAGGCCAAATGTATGCTGAGAATGTGCTATAAATAAGTGGCCATGTGTTCTGATAAGAAGACATAACACAATATAGTTTCACAAATTTAAAGGGGAAAAGTGCTATTTTAGGGACATCTGATTGGTTTCCCATGTGAGATCTTGTACATTGTAAGCAGATCAGCTTTCTTTTAAAAGAATTTACTGGATACTATTAAAGACCTGAATAATCCATTTCCTGTCCTCTCTGCTACCCTGCCTGTAAAACAAAACAAGAAATCTTAGTCTCTCTTTATTGAAAAGTGTCATTTTGAAGGCTGATAGTCACAAATTTGACCAATTTCTTCTCCTCCACACCACAACCACTTATATTTGTTTGCAAAGTCCATATAATTCTAGTACAGCATGTTATTCTTCAAAGCAAATGGTTCGAAGCCTTCAGCCCAGTACCCAGGGAGACCCTTTCAATAACGTGTGTACATGTCAGAGGAAAACAATTTTGAAGAAAACAGATTTCAAAGGTAACCCTCCCAGGGACTGTTATATTGAGTGAGTGGCAAATCCATTAATAGGCTGGAGGGAGCCACCAGAGTTCCCAATTTAGTGGAAATGCATCATTTCCAATATTCTAGCAGGCAAGCTGTGAAGAACCGAGGCAAGGGGACTCTGTTCATCCCTGCCTGCTGCAGACATCACTTCCATTGCCATTCTCCACAGAGAGAAGAGTGTGGTGAAGTTTAGTGAATAGTTAATGAACTGTGATATTTACTATAATGAGCTATATAAGTGCTATGCAATATTATTTTTTCCTGACCTACATGCAAGTATATGTAGGAAATGTTCCTCTTCCATTACTGTATAGGCGGGAATATAAAGCATGTCCTTTTCTTTTTTTTATGCTCATGCAAAATCATAGATAACTTTTATCAAGAATCCAGTGTTTTACACTCTTTTTGCAAATATACATTTAAATGCAAGTGAGGTCTGTCCGATGGACTTCCA
This sequence comes from Chelonoidis abingdonii, assembly GCF_003597395.2. Taxonomy (NCBI): domain Eukaryota; kingdom Metazoa; phylum Chordata; order Testudines; family Testudinidae; genus Chelonoidis; species Chelonoidis abingdonii. The sequence goes on from NC_133776.1 coordinate 72,623,828, forward strand.
CACACCCTTTCCTTTAAGTCTTTTGGAGTGATACCTGCTGAAATCAATCCGACTGTATGTATGTGAATTTTAATGTTTTTAGGGCATTTGAAGGTAAATACGTTTTCTATTATTCCCTGGTTTAGAAATTCTAGCCGAGATGTTGCTAGATGGATTGCTGGTTCATATTTTACAAAAAACTGCATTACTTCTAAATAATAGGAAAAAAAAAAACCCTCTGCATTTAAATAATCACAAGAGGCCAGAAATGTACAGTTTGTCTGAAATTCTGTCTAGATCATGCTCTCTTGTGGGGTACAGGACTAGTTCTCACTTTCCTTATTTGCACCCCTTCACTGGGAGTTTGGAGTGCTGCATTTAACGCACTACACCTCCAGAGAGAACTTACAGTACATCTATATTTGAGTTAGGTTGTGTCACTGCCAGCTCATGCAGACATAGCCACTCTGGCTCTGTTAAGCTAGCACGCAACAAATAGGAGTGTAGCCAAGGTAGCATAGGTGTTAGCTCAGGTTAGCTGCCTGAGTCCATACCTGTGGATTCTGTGTGGGTATGTACTCTAGGCAACTAGCCCAAGCCACTGCCCATTCTACCCCAGGTACTCTGCTATTTTTAGTGTGCTAGCTTGACCAGCTGGTATGTCTATGTAAACTTGGAATCATACACCCCAATGCACCCATCGTGGGACAAAGAACTTACTTTCCATATTTTTTATTGTTTTTTCCTGGTTATGGTGATAAAATGCTGGGTTAAAGGAAAGACAGACCTTGCACCTACATAGTAGTGTCATCCCTGTGTCAACTATAAGGATCATTTCCCCCCATTTCACAAATTAGGCAAGGAGAAACCATGTGACTTACTTCAGCCTGTAAACCGCATTGTCTAGCTCTCAGTCCAGTGTGCCAGTCATTAAACCATCTTTCTTCCATAGTAAACCTTGGATGGTAATTTAGTAAAGCACATGGATGCTAAAAATGTGTGTATGTGTGCGTGCGCGTTACATGCGTGCATGCGTTTTATGTTGCATGGTGGCAAGATTCTTCACATGGTTGATAAATAAGAAGTCCTTCACCTCTAGAAAATGCATACAGTTCTGACTTGGCTTGGAAGTGACTGGAAAATTACCATCTGTCTGATGTCTGCTCAGAAGCCTTTTTGTTAAATGAGTTGGTGATACAGTACAGTTTGTAGTTAACAAATAATCAAGCCACAAAGTCAAGCATTGAAACCCCTCTTGGTATTCTCAGCAGAAGCCCCAAATTAAATGGGACTGGAGACTGAATTCTCCTCCTATGCACAGGCTCATTTAATTACTAACCTATTTGCTCCCTAACAGTCCCACTTGTGGTAGCAAATATGTAGTGCTTTGGTAGCCTGTCCACTGATATTCATGATCCAGGCAGTGCTAGATAACATAGTGATTAATGGACTGTTGATGTGCATTTAGTGCAGACAAACTATCTCTGCTTGGGGCTGCAACCAATGGTAGGATGCTTAAGGGGAAAGTTCCAGTGTAGAGAAGGCTTTACTGGGACGCTGTTTCTGTCCCAAAAAGTTTGAGGCATATGCATAGGGAAGGCTGGGCTATGGTTGCTCATGCTGTGTCGGTGGACAGAGTTAGGACTTGGGTCTCCAGAGCTGCCAACATGTTTTCTGAGCATGTGCACGCACACATGCATGCACATGCACTCACCTCCCAGCCAGATTCTTTCAGGAAGAAGTGGCTCCATCCAACTCCACACCCAGCAGCCAAACATGTCAGGGGAGAGGCACAGGGAAAAGAGGACAGAGAGCCTCTCCCCACATCAGGTAATATAGGATTGAGAGAGTGCTGTGGCCCTGGGCTGGGCACAGGGCGGGAGGGGTCACTGGGTAGGGGAGACGTGGGGTGGTCATGTGTCCTCCCCTTTAGTTGTTTGGAGAGGCACCAGTCATCTATGGCTTGGGATGTCTAAACCCTGATTGTCTGAACTACAAACTAGAACACAATATTATGTATACAGCCACATTTATGTGGTCATTTCCTTGTGCGATATAAAATTTAATTTAAAAGCAATCTATTGTTGTTTGTTCCATTTGATTTGATACAATTGCTAGGGCCTTTTCTTTTCTTTTTGGTGCTTTAATAATTTTTTTAAGCCATCGTGAAATTCCCAAACTATTAAGTAGGGTTGCTGAAGAAAAAATATTAATATATTATTTATTTGGTTATTGATGCCCTAATTGATTGGTATGGAATTGAAGTTAGAGAGGCACAAAGTTCACTTTACAATGCAGCCTTGTTGTGTGGGTCTTTTTATACTTCAAATGTAACTTAACGCTGAAACTATTAAATGTTGCAGTAAAATGCTAGCTCTGCTAGCAGACTGCGAAGATAGATATTGACTAAGTGTTGTGTCACTGGAACCAGACATTCGGACTCCCTGATGTTTTAATTTTTGATTTAATTTTTTGATAATGCAGCATAGTTGCAGCTGTGTGCCTCAGACAGAGAAGAGGGGGGGAAAATGACAAGCTGATCCATTAGGGAATTTGTATCTTCTTACTGGTTTTTCTGATTTACTTTAAATATCAAGCATCCAGAATTCTCCCCAGGTATAAGCAATGTGATAAGAGAGAGTGATAAGAGACAGTGACTCTGACAAAATAAAATAAAGAGTTAATTTCTAGCATGGCTCTGATTAGCATGTTTTCATTTACTTTAAGAGTATAAATATGTAGAGAAAGGGCCCAAGTTGCCATCAGATTTCAAACATTCCAAGTTGAAGTGTGGTCTTGATCTGGGGTTTTGGATGAATCCTATTGTACTGATCTATACTGTATAGATCTAAATCACAGAGAACTTTTTTTCAAAATATGGACCTGATTTGATCCCATCCGTCTCCGAAATTTCATATGAGGAGGGGTTGGAATCAGGATTTTGCTGATATATATATTTAGTGGATGCCACTTTTAGAACTCTATTGTGCAAGGTGAAGTCTTCTGATGTCAACTCAGTGAAATAATTAAGCACATGAGTAGTTCTATTCATTTACATTGAGCAGTGTTAATTTACACTAGTGATGATCTGACCCCATCATGTGTGTACACAGTATCTGGAGAAAATAGCAGATTAGGTGTTTTGCTGAAGGCATCTAACTGATATTTCAGGTATCGATTATATTCGGAGGCTCTCCTTCCCTTGCCCCAGATTATTTCCTCACCAGGTTCCACCCTGCTGCATGAGAGCCAGAGACAAAGCACCTTACTTGGATGGCTGTGATGCATTATTTAATCTTCTACTGATACTACAGTGATGATGACTCTAGAAATACAGAGACAGAAGGATCTAAAATAGGTGATCTGCACAGTTAGGGCTGAGTCAATCTGAAATGTCTTATCTCTGTGTGATGTTTAGCAGTTTTCCAATTTTATGTATAAATCAGGTTTTCAGCTGCTAAAGTTATGGTATTTAGATGAGAATGTTTTCATTTTTGTTCCCAGCATTCAATACTGTTCTTCCCCTCCCCGAATGTAAGTGAAAGCTAGAGTGGTGACAGCTTTAAGGAAAATTCACTTGTTATAAGCCAGCTTTCTTTATTACAGAAAAAGTGAGCCTGAGAGAGAGAAGATGTAATATACCAGTCTTCTATGAAAGCCATCAGAAGCTTTGCAGGCCAGAGTGGCCTTGCAAAAGAAATAATAGAGAGAACCATCATCACAGAGGACAAATACCTGCAGAGCTACTCAACTCTAGCTGCTACCCACTTTTTATGATTTTACATTGAACTGTAGCTGGAGGATTGCATTGTGTGTTCAGAGGAAAAAGTGATAGCGAGGAGAGGACAAGTGGGATTCTGCTCAGAACTTTAATTAAGCTTTTATTTATTTCAGACTGAGGACAGACACGATGGAAGATTTGCCATCTGAGCTCAGAGAGAAGAGAACAATAGAGCTATGGGAGAAGAGCTACTCAGTAGATTGCAGGCTTTTTGGGAGGCAAGAAGGGGAAGACAAGCTGCAGAACTGACCTACCAGTGAGATATAAGTAGGGAGCATGAGCTTAGAACTCAGGCTGAGATAAGCGAGTGATGCTTGAAGAGAGAGGATAGAAACCTCCTTTCCTTCAGCATTAGGCATGCCTGTCACTGCCTGCTTTGTACAGAAGCATATTGATTGTCCTAGTGTCAGTAGCTAGGAATACAATACTTAGAAAAACTAAGTACCAGAGAAAAATTGGTTGTGCCTAAGGACCCAATTCAGGAAAGCACTTAAGCTTTTGTTTGAGTCCCATTGACTTCAGTGAGATTTAAGCACATGTTTAAGTGCTTTTCTGAATGGAGATGCTTTCCTGACCTGGGCCTACTATCCCCCACACTTTGTCCTGTGGGCAGTTTTACATGGGGGAGGGATAGGTCAGTGGTTTGAACATTGGCCTGCTAAACCCAGGGTTTGTGAGTTCAATCTTTGAGGGGACTGTTTAGGGAACTGGGGCAAAAATCTGTCCGGGGATTGGTCCTGCTTTTAGCAGGGGGTTGGACTACATGACCTCTTGAGGTCCCTTCCAACCCTGATGATCTATGAAGTTTGCAGGATCAGGCTCACTGTGAGTGTGTTTCAGTGTGAAGGGCCTGCATTTCCACTGCTTTGAACCTGACATAGTAACTTATGCATGTACAAGAAGAGTGTAAAATGCTGCCATTCTGCACTGACTTAGTGCTTAGTGGGCTTGATTCTCCATTTTGCTCTGGGCTTCTTACATAGTTTTCGTGGCACAAAAGGACAATAAACCCAGCAGAACTCACCAGCTGGGAATTCCTTTTTGTCATGAACATCCTCAGGTGGTTGAGAGCATGTGTAATGTAAAAGTTCCTTGCACATGGACTTGCAGATTCCTACACATGCACAAAATTGTCCTGTGACATAGAATGAAAATATTAAGAATTCATAAAGGGCAATGTCCTGATCTGTCAATCGAATCCATGCAGACAGAATCCTATTCCTGCCTGGAGCCCCACTGACTCCAGTGAGTCTCCGTGTGAGTGCCAGGATTCACTAGCATAGATCTTATTGAAGGACCAGGGACTAATACAAACTCTGCTGTTATGTAAATCTGAAGGGTCTGTATTTCCTGTTTTATGTATTTTTGTATGCAATTGTTAATTTGCATATACACCCACAAAGCTGAAAAAGATTTGACATTTTATTTTTTTTTCTTTCATTTCACAATTATTTTCTAGACATAAGGTGTACAAAACATCTTAAGCCTGGACAGCTAGCTTCACGAAGGGAGATATGGTGCAGTGCCACTGAAATTGCAAATCTCCAAAGGAGGTATGGTTATCAGGAGATACATATATCACTTAGTTATCACAAGATGTGCAGGGCACAGACTTAGTCTTTTTATTCCACTAGAGTTTTGATTAATTTCATGATATCTTTATCCCCTTATTGCTCTTTGAGGCAATGGGTTGCATATTTTTTATGTTGCAGAAGATAAAATTTGCTGCTCACGTGGTAACGGCATTTAAAACTGAACAAGGTGGCTCATGCAGGCTCTGTATATCTTCTGTGGAATTTTGCAGTTCTATCATTCTCTCTACATTCTGGGACACTTAAGCAATAATAGTGGTGTTGTCTTATGGTGTGAGTAAAAAAGTAGGAACTAGAAACACTTGTTCTAATCCTGCCTCCAATAGAGGCTTTTTTGTGAACTTGGGCTAGTCACTTAGCATGTCTGCCTCTGTTTCCCCATGTTTGTGTAAACTTGCTGAGGTGGTGGAACAATGTACATAATGGGCATGCTGAGAGTCACTGAACCAAACTGTAAATACTGCCAAGGGGTTCAAGCCAGAGGGTGCGGCAGTATCCTCATCACCCATAGTTACAGAACCTATAAGTGTTTGTAAAGTGCTTTGAAGAAGAAAATTGTGTTTATTAAGAACAATCCATCACAGGCTCTGTGGTGATTGTGCAATTTGTATGCATGTTTTCTTTGGTGCATTATGTCTGACGTGAGGCTAAAATCAGTATTTGACAAGGGTTTTGTAATTCTTGGATAAACAGAACTATATGGACCTGATTCTGCTCTCTTGCTGGTGTAAATCAGGAGTACCTCCATGGAAGTGAAAGGAGCTACGTCTGTCTAAAACTGGTTTGAGATTAACATCCAACCTGGTGCATCTCTAGTGGTCCAGAAATGCATATCAGATGTTGTGATAGTATTGCTAAGCCAGTTAGAGGAGGACTCTATCTTTCTATAATATCTCTCTCTATCTATCTATAGATTATTTAGTACATGGTAATGCTGGTTGTTGTTAGTTTGTATTGCTGTAGCATTTAGAGGCCAATATCAGTGCTGGGGCCCAACTGTGCTAGGCACTGTATGAATGTTCACCAAAAATGGTCTATGTCCCAAAGAGCTTATAACTTGTCACAGGGTGGCACTGTCCATTTGAGAGAAGAGGCCAGTGTACCTGTAACTGGTTGGTTGATCCCATTTAGGGTTGAAAGAAGGCACTGGGGCCCTAGAGGAGGGAAGTCAATGAATAGCGTCAAGAAAAGGGCATATGAGAGCTGCCAGAGATAAGCAGACTATAGGAAGTCTGTGAAGGAAGATCGAGGTGATTCCTGAAGGCAGGAGAACAGCAGAGGGAGTTGCCTGCTTGCTTCCAAGTTGTAGAGCCAAAGTCAGGGGTCAGAGAGGGCTGTAGGAAGGGGAGCAGCGGGGAGGGAATTACTTGCTGATGTCTCCACACTACTGTAGAGAGCTGGAGCCAGAGGACGAGAGAAAGCTGCAGGCAGGACAGCAGCAAGGGTTTCCTGGCTGACCTCCTCAAGCCAGAGAGCCACAGTTTGAGGGCTGGGGAAAGTTGAAGGCAAGAGAGCAACAAAGGAGGTGCCTGCTGGTTTCCCAGTTGGAGAGCTGGAGCTGAGGGCCGGACAGGGCTGAAGGCAGGGAAGCAGTTGAAGGGGTACTGGGACCGAATGCACCCCTGTATTCACACCCTACACACTATTCTAATAGTATTTGTACAAAAGTGTGCCTTGTGAGGTATTATTTGAAAACTAATAACTCACTGGTCAGTAACACCATGGTGAAATGTGTGTAGCAACATTATATATAAAGTTATGAATCCCCCTGGATGATGATGTTAGCATGTGTTCAAACCCACATAGTCCTGACTACAAAGATTTAGCAGAAGATGTTAAACAAGTCTGTCCTAACCAAAGAAATGTGTGTTTACCTCAATTTCCATACAAGTAGTAAACAGGGTTCTTGGGACAGCAAGAGGAATTCTCTTTCACCTAAAAAGACAAAGGAACCAAGAATTTTTGACTCTGGGAGGGATCCTGACATGAAAATTTGTTCAGTAATGTTGTTGGGAACATGTGGTAAAGATTTTACCTTGAATCAACTCTAACTTAAGTTTTAGGGTATGTCTTCACTACCCGCCGGATCGGCGGGCAGTGATTGATCCAGCGGGGGTCGATTTATCGAGTCAAGTCTAGACGTGATAAATCGACCCTAAATGCTCTCCTGTCGACTCCTATTCTCCAACTCAGCAAGAAGCACAGGCAGAGTTAATGGGGGAGCAGCAGCCGTTGACTCACAGCAATGAAGACACCACGGTAAGTTTATCTAAGTACATCGACTTCAGCTGTGTTATTCACATAGCTGAAGTTGCGTAACTTAGATCAATCCGCCCGGTATAGACCAGGCCTTAGCTACTCAAGAGTGTTTTATCTTTTTTTCTCTTGTAACCATTTCTGACTATAATACCTTATACTACACTTAAAATATATCTCTTTGTAGTTAAATAAACTTGTTTTATTTTTTAAATCAAAACCAATCCAGTGTGGTATTTAAACTGAACTGTTTGATAACTCCAGTTAAAATAGCAAACTGTTGCATATTGATCCTTACAGGAGCAATGGACTTCTAAGAGCTAAACTACACAGGACAGTGCAGAACTAACGTATGGGGAAAATTTGGGACTGGGAGTTTGATGGGGTCGCCCTGCAAGTAGTAACCATGGCTTCTGGAAGCCCGAGTGTGGCTGATGTGTTACTGACAGATTCCTGGGGTCAGAGTTGCTGGAACAGGGCTATACAAAGACACTCAGGGTGTGACCTGCATGCTCTTTGTGAGCAGCCCAGGTTGGGAGCCACAATAGCAAAGCATAGCATTTTGAGGTATCCACACAAGCTTTCACTGGTCTGGATTGCTCCTCAGAATGTCTGCACACCAGACAGCTGGAAAAGGTGAAGGCTACAGGGGGAGTGATAGGTGTTCCCTTGGTAAGGATGATTGCCCAGCAGAAATGCTTGGGGAATTCCTGCCAGAAAAAGCTGAGTTAAACTCTAGTTGGACGGGCTCAGTTGGCTGTCCTGGTAAAAGGTCAGGAGAGGTCCAGAGAAGAGCCCAGGTGTGATGTCAGACACTGGAGAGGGGTATGTGCTATGTCGATGGAATAGAGGATGTGGGATTTTAAGGACTCTATTTACACTGGGCATGAGAATGAACTACCTTTTGGGATTTTTGTTATGGACTGTTTTGAACTATACCAATTTGACAGAGGGTATTAATGAGTCAAGAAGGCTTGTGTGGAGTTACTGAGGTCTCTGAAGGACAGAAAGTGTCAGATGGACCTGTTCTGTCACAGCGTGCCACTGGAGGGTGCTCCAGGCAGGGCTTCCTTATGACAAAGCTGTATTTAAAACTGAAGACATATGATTATAACAAACAGATAGGAAGAGCCTGAGGTTTCAGTGAGAAAAGTGTAATAAGCAGTGGTCACAGCACAGCACCTACCTACCTGTTTGTTCTGTTTGTTATATAAATAGTAAGTGATGATATCTGGAGTGCGTCACTGACGTTACAAAATAGCTGTTTTCATGACCTGTTAATACGTTACAATGGATAGGTTCCTGGTAAGGTTATTTTATGCTTCTCCAAAGCCATATCAGTGTACTACACTATTTCTGTACATGTATACTGACATAATAACATGGTTTACAAATATCTAGAGCTGGTAAAAGAAAACAATGCTGAGAGATTTTCATGAGGAATTATTTTCAAAATATTTTCTGCATAACACCTCACCCACACTCTTCAGTGTTTCCCCTTTTTCTCTGCCCCATCCCCTGGCCCTGCTTTCCTATGGCAAAATTAAAAAGAGAAAACAGGAAAGAAAAAGAGGAGGGATTATGAATAAATCTGAAAAAAAAAAAAGGCGGGGGAGGGGGCTGGGGGAAAAAAGGCCACTTTACACCAGAAATGTGTTTTAAATTTTTTTGACAATCTCTACAAATAAACATTTGCAGGCTTCTTCATTATTCTCAAAACCTGGGCATAAGTATGCCTGTGAACAGCAGATCTGCCAACCTTTCTGTTTAATCACTGTAAACTCCAGATTTTGGTTCTATCCACAAGGAAACAAGAACAGTTTACTTGAGATGCTGGTCTCAAAGTTCAGTGCAGGGGTATTGCATATAGAATCTGAGAGTAATTTGTCTGTGCTAAGTAATAGCCCTGCCATTATAAAGTTCAAAATCATCTTGTTTTACTGACTTATCTCATAATTCAGAATGAACAAATTCAGATTCACTAGAGTCTTTGAATTCTATGCAATTATTATTATTTTTTCTCAGATGTCTCATTTCATTCTATTTGAGTTTGAAATTTGCTGCTATGATTTCTTGGGTGGGGGCTACATGAGGATTTTTGTGGTTGCCATGGGAGGCTGAAGAGCAAACATTTCTGCAAGAAAAAAAAATACAAAAAGAATTTCCAGCATACAGCCATAAGAAGTCATCACCAGTTCTAAGACTATTGTTTTAAATGGCGTGCATTTCTCCATTTCCCTTTGATGCTTGCAAGGCTAATTAAGTGATAATTGGTCAGTGAGTATGGTAATTTTAACAGGTACAGTCTTTCTCTCCACCTTCTTATGATTTGTTCCCATGAAGAAGAGTAGAAACACGCTGGAAAATATAGATTTTTCTTTTGGCTGCTTGGATTATTTATTTAATGGATTTATAAACAGGACAGGGCACATAAAACACTGTAGGTTGCACATAAATGTATGTAGTTGTTTACCCAGTGTTGGGGCTTACAACATATTTTTGCAGTGGGATGGCATTCACTTCTGATTGTTTTGCTTGATTTTTGCTTATTTGCTATTTACTGTGCTTTATTTTTGTCAAGAGGAGGTCTGAAACAGGAGTGACCTGGAGACACATTCAGGCTTTAGATAACTTGCCAAGCATCCCATTTTGCTTTCAGAATTCCCAGAATGAATAGTGCCTCAACGTGTAGCAGGAGAAAGGAAAGGGAGAACCTGTACTTCACCTCGTAGAAGAAACAGGAACATAGTTGTGTAGTTTTAATATATATACCATTAAAATACAAAGATCTGAGCCATGCTCCAGTAAGGCAGTGCATTGTAACATGCAGTGTTTGCATACTCTAGCAGTCGGGTCTTCCAGTGGTTTAAGAAACAATGTCATTGTTTTTATTAAGATTTGTGCACTGTAGTATACATATCTATTCTTGCCACAGTGCCAGGCTGGAATAATCAACAGAATGCAGAATGTGGGTTGTCACATCACAAGCAAGGAAGAAATGAACAACTTACTTACAAATGAAAAACAGCTATGTAGATTTTAAAATATCTTTTAGGGTGTGTGGGGAAGAGGGCAGCTTCCATTAAGAATCTGCCTTTATAAATGAATCTCATGTGTACAGAAAGATATTAACTGTTACTTTCATGCTTCCTTTCAATATCATTTTCCTTCACTCTGATTAGACATTGATACATAACAAATTGTGCGGATTTGTTGTTTTACCATGTTCTTAATTTAGGTTATAAATAACTGTTTTCCAAAGTATAATATTCTTAAATCTTTCAATTTTCTTAAAGGAAAAGAGACACTGGATATTTATACAATCAAATTAAACTCATCTTAAAGGAAGGAACACATCAACTCAGAATGGAAACTACAGCATTGGTTTTTAATAAGATTTGATTTCATAAACCAACCCTGAATTTGCATGTTGAGTGCCTATCTTAAGGTACTCCATTCCATACATGGGCAATCAAGTTGGTACACAGGTGCCAAAGCACCTCTTAGTGGCATTTCAGTGTTGATTTGAGCAAGCAAGTGATATATTGCGCACTGGGGCTTAGGACTCCACGTTTGCAAATTGGACCCACAGTAATATTTTAAAATGTACTTTTTTTTAACGAGTCAGTAATGGCTCATAGTTCTAAATATCATATCACCAGCATTGAAACAGCTACCCAGCATTGCAACAAATGTTTCATGATACTACTCTGTAATGTTTATATAGTGGCTGTACAAAATCCAATATGGTGCCAATTCTTGGACCTGTATGTTGATGGAAGTTATATAGACAACTGGCTGGTCACTTTTCTGTGAGCCAGGTCCTATGTCTTTCCTTAATTATCATTCCTGTCATAGACAATAGAGACTGTGTGACAACAGAAAAAGCCCTCTGGGTTTGCCCCTAAGAGCATTTCAGATGTTGAAATGGATCTACTATTGATGGTGATCTAGATAATAATTCTGAACTGCCTATTGGTGTTTGTTACAAAAAGCAACCTTCCAGTCCCTTCTTAAATCAATTACAATCATCTGTCTCTCCTTAGGGGCTCTCAGTTATGCAGCTTTAATCTTGGAACTGTGTGGATGTGTATGTGTTAGCCAGAATTTTCAAACTCTTGTCACAGAAGAAATTGGGGAAAACTCTGGCACACATAAGAGACAGTCAATGTAAATGTTTAATGGAAAAATGACATCTCCAAGCAAACAGGAACATTAAAGGATCTGCTTCTGTTCTCAAGTACATATAGTCATAAAGTAATTAGGGGGCTGGCTTCACCAGTAATGTTAGGGTTTGCATTCAGTAGGAAAATGCAAGGTCCCGAGGTGTTCCTGAGGGAACTTGTGTGCCTGCAATTGCATTAACTTCCATATGAATTGAGATGCAGTGCTCTGCACCTTTCAGGATTGGCCCTAACAGTAAAGAGACCCAGTACTGATTGAAGCAATTAGATGAGCACTCATGTTCTAAAATGGCTGCCTCTCACTGACACTGTTGTCAAGTGTATAGTTGTACATGAATGACAATATAATGATCCTCGCACCCCATTAGTGGGGAGGGCTTTAGACTGAAATCTGAATGCTGTGATTCAGGCCTCTCTTTATAATGGGGATGAGCTGAAACATTGAATCCCAATGTGCTGAGATTTGGAGATTGGATCCAAACATTGTAATTCAAGCCCACCTTTAATGCAGGTTTGTACAAATGGAGGCAAATCAGAAATTAAGATACAGGACTTTTATTTATTTATTTTTAGTGAAGTGTCAGGAGAGACTTGTGATGCATGTGGGAAGAAAACATATGCGTCCATCTACCTAGATTTTTAGATCTTGTTCATCACCAGCCCTCCTCAGAACTCTGAAACACTTTGTGTTAAATGTTATACAAAATTTCATTTCTTTCCCCTTCCCCCAGAATTATGTTTTACACCTAGTTGTATTCAGACCCATGGTATCTAAGAACCTATAAATGCTAAATAATTATACTTGTAGTTGTTGTAGAGGCCTCAATCAGTCGGGGCCCGATTGTACTAGGTGATGTACAGATACAGAGGGTGTTTTTTTACTGTGTCCTTAAATGTTCACAGTCTTAAAGCATGTATTTAGCTCTAGTGTGAACTGGCCATGCCACTTGCGGGTTCTAACAAACAATGCACCAAATTTTTAGCTGCATCTGACTCTTGCTAATATGAACAGAGGGCAAGGGGAGTCAGCTGCAGCTATGAATTTTATGAATGATTTGTGAGAAACCACACAGTCACGGTGATAAGTTGTTTGCACTATGTATTTGCTTCTATGGTTGCCGTTTCAAGCAGACTCACTTGCTTTAGAGCAGCTGCTTTAGAAGATTTTGGTGTTTGCTCTTCTTCTGGTCTTAGAACATCTTGCTTGCTCTTGGGACTGCTGTGCAGCATTAGAAAATGAGTAAACACAGATGTTTCTCCAGAGCTTGCAAGTTAAGGATGGACAGGCAACTGCAGAGAGTTTCAAGGATAGGCTCTTATAACTCATACAACAACAGTATTGGTAGGGGGAGAAATGCAAAACAGGAGAAAAGGGTCAAAATAAAATAAAAACATGCAAATCAGTAACAGATGCAGAAAAACTCCGCCCTGTGCATAAAGGGCCTGATCCAGCACCCATCAAAGTTAGTTGAAAGACTCCCGTTCATTTCAGTACGGTTTGGATCAGGCTGTCAGTGCCTCATGTTACAATAAGACGTTCAAATATTAATGAACAGAGATGAAAAATGAATATTGAAGTAGCAATGAAAACCAACTATATCTGAACTATGTATGGGCTACTTTCAGTGTTAGCAGGGAGAAAAAGGCATGCTACTGTTCAGATTCATTAAATCTCTTCAGAAATGAATTATCTTTTCTCTTACAAAATTATTAATACTCTTGTTTCTAAAAATAAAGTGGATTAATGCATTTTGAAAAAGTTACAGGTATTGAAAGCTCTTTGTCTTATACACTGATTGGAGACTTTAGCTAAAACATAAGGCTCTACATGATCATACTAAAATATAGTTTGCAAGAGTAAGGAATTAGGCAAATATGCTCCCTATACACTGTGTGTATATATACAGTACACTGGTGTAAATCTGTATTAACCAAGTTCACTTCATCTGCTTTCCATACACTTCAATTACTCTAGGTGTGCATTGGTGCTGTGAGGTGTTGCTGCCAGAAGCTCACTCAAAATGTTTTGCCTCTCATTGTTATGTATAACATTTTCTGGGAGAATTACTCTTCACCCTCAATTCATCCATCAGTCTAACACTCTTATTCTTCCTTCCCTCACAAAACATCAATGGCAAACTGTTTCCCCATAAGAGCAGTCAATTCAGTACTCTTAGCCCTTCTCCAATCCGACTAATTGGCCCAGCATCTCTCACCCCACCATGCACGCCTCCCATGAATGATTCATGATAGCTCTACTCTGTGTTTCCGTTGCCACAGTGTTAGAAGAGATGGCCCTTCTTAGTACTAATTGGCATTACTTATATACTTATACATGGTGTTAGAGCATTTGAGCCCAAAGATGGGGTAGGAGAAAGGAACAAGTCAGATCTTTAACAAATGAAACAGACAGAGGCAAATCTCAGTTGGGTTTGTGGTTTAGTCACTTTGGTGCTATCATGCTCACAATGGACATGCATGGGAGAGGGAGAAAACATGGCTATAGAAACAAATCCTCAGCTGATGTAAATCATATTTAGATCCACTGAAATCTTTGAAGCTTATCCATTTACACTAGCAAACCCTCTGGTCCATAATCTCTGTATTTGGTGTTTCCACATAAGTGAAGACTTTCCAAGGTCATAATGTCCCCCACACTCTAAGGTCACTTAAGGACTGATTGATGAATGAGATAGTTCCACTTATGGGCTAAAATGCTATTGGCCACCATTATAAAGACCACCCCAAGTAACATTCTATTAAGGGAAAGTGCTTTGGACAAAACTGGAAGTGAGATTCCTGTGACGACTTTTATTGTGATCTTTTATTTTAGAAAAAAATAATTCAGTAATGCTGCATTTATTGTTTAAAAATATTAGGCTTAATGCTTGCTTACTTACAGTGTCATTTTTCCTGAATACTAATTCTTATTTGAGGGTTGTTTGTTGTTCTTTATTATGAAGTGGGTTTGTACATATAGAATTGTGTTATACATATACATACCCTTAAAGACTTGGAGTGTGATTCACCTTTCACACAAGTTTTACACTTATGGATATTGCCTTACTCCTGCGTTGCCCCTTGTGAAATGAGAATCCAGACTCCTCATATCAATCTACCTTTTGATGTGCAAAACATTTGAACGGGTACCACAACATAGATACAACTCACTCAAGAATTCCTATGATACGGCTCTATAAGTGCTGTGAATTTAGTGCTTTTTCATAATTCATGACTGAAAGGTGACACGAGGTACAACTGCATCCAGTCCCTATCCTGGGTTAGTTGAACATCTCATAAATTTGAATCATTCCTGTTTACTCTGCTGTTCAACACTAAGGAATCAATTCAGCAAAAGTGCTATATTATTGTATCCTTGTGAGTCTGAGACCTGCCTATTCCATACCTCCTGATTGTTCAGACATGTTTCAACCCAGTGATCATCACAAAGAAGTGTTAATGTCTTTGGTATCACCAGTAGTAACTTCTCATTTCAAACACAGTAACACTTCTTTTCCCATTGTTTTTGTCTTTCCACATATTAAACCTAATATAATCCTGAATACAAAACTTTGACCCTTGCCTGCTGTTATCAAAGAGGAAAGAAGATTGTAAAGGAACTACGGATGGGTCACTGTGACCTGTTCAATCTTATCCTTTCAGAGAAAATTGTGAGACGCTGAAGCCACTTTTAAAAGACAGGTTTAAAATTGGATAGAAAATGTGTGAGAATAAAGGGAAATTATAATTATCAGTTTTCTGGTGTGTGTATGTGTTGGAAATTGGCATCCCATTTTAAGTACTTCATTAAAGTACAGTTTTCTCCCTCAATACAAGCACTATAGATTTATTTACTATAAAGAAGTGGTACAGTGGCAGATCAGATGGGAAGAAAGGAAGACGGCACTTCACGCTGCCTCACAACCTATCTCTTCTTCATGATCTTCATAGGCATCTGTAAAATCAAACCTTTAATTTTTTTGTTTAAGGTTTTTGATTTTGCTTTTCAATACAAACATCACACTACAAAAGAAAACAAAACAGAAAATTATAAACTTTAAACCACCACCAGTAACATACAGCAGAGTGTTAACCTATCTATACAGACACCATTTTTAACGGTCCTGAAATTAACTGCGAAATTAAGTAAATCCATACTATACCATTAACAGGGACAACACAGATAAGAAATCTAACCTTTAAGTAAATATAGGTACGGTGAAGAAAACTTTGAACATGTACTACACTAGGCATGCTACAGTAGCATAGCTATAGTGCGGTAGCTATGCTCTTCTAACTTCGTAGTGTAGACGCAGACTTCAGCGATAGCCGGGCTTTTCTGCTCTGTGGAACTCTGCCTTCCTGAGCGACAGTCACTAGGTTGACTGACAGAAGGATTCTTCTGTAGCTTTGTCTTCATTAGGGATCTCTTGGGTATAGCTGTGATGTTCAGGGGCGTGGATTTTTCATACCTTTGAGCACTGTAGCTAGGGTGATGGCTTTCAGGATGCCTTGGACTGAGAGCCGCCTTGTTACCTCCACTCCTCCAGCGAAAGAAAGACTTGTGGTGCTTAGCTGGGCATCTACACCGGGCGGGTCTACGCTGGGGTTAGGTCAGTATAGCTACATCTCTCAGAGGTGTGGATTTTTCAGATCCCTGGGGGATGTAGCTAAACCATTGTAAATTCCTAATGTAGATCAGGACTCAATGAGACTCAGTCTTCTAAGTATATAAGTGACTTTTGAAAATGGGACTGAGGATCTTAAATCACTTTAGGCACTTTGGAAGTTTTACTCGTGGATTCTATGGTGTGGCAACAATGAGGAGGTACTGACAAGGAGAGCAGGCCATTTCCCATGCATTACTGAATCTCTAGTGTAGTGGGACCTAGTATCTGTATATTGCCAACACAGACTTCAGCTATTCCAGAACATGCTGCATCTACACTTGTTCACCTGAGAAACTACTGATGTGATACAATAACTGAAAACTGTTTGAGTGGACTGGCTTTGTGTTGATTCAAGATGGTAATGACCTGGGAGAAAATTTCGACTGATGTAACAAAACATGTCCCATTGTCATGCTGCTTTCCTGGTGACAAACATCTTTATAACTGTATGAAAGATTTAATTCTGGCACAACTAATTGGGTAAGCATTAGAAAGACTGAACTATAAAGAGATTAACGTAGTCCATTGAGTATGAGCTTCACTATATTTATAAATCCAGAAGTACTTATGCTGCAAAGTCCCATTGCAGTCAATGGGAGTTTAACTGAAAAAAGAACTGTGTAAGGATTTCAGGATTTAACCATTGGTCAGTTATTCTTGTTGTTCACAGCGCATCCACTGTCTTTCAATTTCTTGTTTTAAATTATTGGGCTGAGAGCAGTATACAATTTTTTCCAAGTTTCTTATTTACATAGCAGTGTTTTGTTCCTTGGCAGCTGATCTACAGAGGAAGCTAATTAACACAAAGCAGAAAAGAGGTGTTGGGTGCTGGTGATCACATTTGTTAGAGTCTTTGCTGACACAGTAATATTTTCTCTTAATTTAGAATGCTAAAAATGCCACTTTGTATATTTTAGGGTTTTATATATAACTTTTATATAAAGGTAAGACCTGCACTAATAGAACTGTTCTGTACCATATGCTTGTTTGTATGTCTGTTTACAATCCAATATATATAATGTGCTTTGGGCTTTTCACAAATTTTAGATGTATTGTATTTCTTTTACCTATAACTTTATATCTAGTTAGTAGAAGCAAATGATCTCAAAACCAGAAACTCTTTGCTGTTGGGCTTTCTAAGACTTGTTTAATCTCATGTTTTTCAGTGTTCCTAATGAGCACTAAATAGTCAGCAATTACCTGTGTAAATTAAGAGGAGAAAATAGGAGGAGGTTGCTCCAGTAAAAAAATGCTAATGTGAAATGTTCTAAAGTAAAGTACTCCAATTTTAATTATGGTTTTCAGTAAGCATAGGCCAAATTCTCTGCTTGTGAA
The DNA here is from genome assembly GCF_003597395.2 of Chelonoidis abingdonii. Classification (NCBI taxonomy): domain Eukaryota; kingdom Metazoa; phylum Chordata; order Testudines; family Testudinidae; genus Chelonoidis; species Chelonoidis abingdonii. The sequence goes on from NC_133776.1 coordinate 72,641,625, forward strand.
TTCAGTAGTATTAACGGGTTATGCCTCAAGACAATTTGGCCCCTGGAGGTTGTTGATAAGCTCATTCCTATGTAAAAGGAATACTGTAGGTAACTTTGGAAGTCGTTTAAAAATATCTAAACATTTAGAGGGGTGTATGTGTGTTTGTGTTATATAGGCAGACAGTGTTGCTCAGTGCCTAGAGTAGGAAATTGGGAGTTTACCCATCTGTGAAATAGAGGTTATACTTCCTACCTTTTGTTGTGAGTAATTAGTTTGATGCTGATAGAGCATTTTGATACCCTATATACATGAAAAATGCTGGCTAAAATGGTTGTCATTAAAAACCCCACTTCAGGTACATACAGTGACAAAGGGTCAGAGTGTTGATTAAAGCTAAAGAGCATATAGCGCAGTTCAAGAAGGAGGAGAGAAGAGGTTACAAATGTGGTATTTCCACTCACCCAGTCCTGGGCTGGTTGTTTGCTGCTGCACTCAGCAATGTCACATAGAACAGGTGAGCTGAGTAATGCTGTCTGCCTACAGCCCCACTGGACTAACACCATAGCCACACACCACTACCACTAGGGCTTGAACTCACTCCCATTTGTCTAACCATGCTTCCGGCTCTGTGCCGCTGGCAGATCCTCTTGCGCTGGAGTGATCATATTCAGGTGGCTCGAGGGGCATGTTGTGCTAGCAATTCAGCACAAAGCAGCTCAGTATCTGAGACCATATCCTCCTGTACCCAGAACAGGAAAAACTCAGACACCATAATCATTGAGAAGTGGCAAACACTGAATTTTTAAAGGCATCTACTTTACTTGTGGTTTTCTTAGCCTTTAAAGTACTGTCAAGTGATGACAATGGCCGGATTTACTGTGTCAAAGTATTTTGGCTTTCTCACACTGGCAAAACATGAGAGAGCATAAGGAGCTGGAAGAAGAGGAGAAAAAGTGGCTATAAGTAATCAAATTTAATAACCTGATCCGGTACCAGTGTGACTCTTGCAGACAGAAGCTGTGCTGCACTCTAAGTGAATAGATCTCCAAACATTTGGGGTATAACCAGGAAGGATTGGTAGCAAACGGCTGGGCTGATAGATTGTTTACTTCCATTGTGCTACAGTTCCATTAGATCTGACAAGCTAAGATGGGCTCCATTAGTTGGATAAGGGGACCTACCTAGGGATGATATGTGTGCTCCACTGCCTGCTGCATTATTACTGAACCACTGTCGCCAGCATATTTGCAGGAGACAATGTTCCATTGATGGTGATACTGCCTGAGTGAAAAATCAAACAGTGACCATATCTTCTGTCTGATCACATGGCTCTTTTTGAAAGAGCAGGGTGTTGACTACAGTTTCTAAAAACAAATTCCATCTCAGATGATTAGATTCTACCTTCCTAAACTCCCCAACAGTTTCAAATGGATAGAATATTTTACTCTTCCTTTTGTGTAGCAGTAGGGTACATTGTTAAACAGTTCTTAGGTCTTACTCAGAGGTGTCTCCCTCACAGTAGTGAGTGAAGTGAACTGTCTGGGTATTGTTGTTTGTTTGTGTTATGGTAGCACTGAGGATCATGACCCTTTTTGCTAGATGCAGAACAAATGCCTACAAAAGAATGTCCTAGCCAGAGTACACAACAGTGCTGTGCCCACGGGAGTCAGTAACAATACTCCCATTTACTTCATTGGGAACTGGATCAGACCGAGAGCTCTGAAGTATGTTGAGATCTTATGGGATTAAAAGGCATCATATACTACGTATGCTTTGGCTTTTTTAAAATTGAGATGTTGAGTCTAGTAGTGGCCAAGTGTCTGTCAGAGTTGTTGGCTATACCAGCAAGCACAAAGCCCACTGCGGGGAGAGATTACTATCACTTTCTCCCCCTCTTCCAGGAGAAAAGCTGTGAGTGAAATATAAATCTCTGGCTGCTAGCCAATAGAAAAAAACATACACACCTGTGTGCAAATACATACCGTGATGGGCATGGCTCAGATAGCTGCTAATTTGCCTGTAGGACATGCAGTGTGTCAACTTCTTCGCTTGGGATGGGACTGAACGGATGCATTAGTAGAAAGTTGCCTACAGCATAGTTAAGAAATGATTCTTCTTTCTATTTTCCTTTTTTCATCCTGAAGGTGTTGATGCTACAGCTGTTGAGATAGCCTCAGATATGGATAATGCCACTCAGTAACTGCCAAACGGGTGTGAGTCTTCCTAGGATTCATGATTTAAATGTTTCTGTGAAGGGACTAGAATGCTAAATCAGAGGCACACCAAAAATCAGTATTGATGGCTGAGCTCACCCCAATTTCAGTGAAACCCATTGGAGGGTTCTTTGAGAGAGAAGATTTGAGCAAGGATTCCTTCATATAATCCCATCATGTCATCCCTCTGAGAAAAGGGCTGTGCTTAGTAGATCCCCAGGGATTTGTGAGGGGTTAGAGCCATTCCTTCAGAATGTCGGTGCAGCTGCATCAGCTTTTGTCATTGGCCTAGCATTGTGGCTCCAAAGTGATTGTCCTACCAGGGCTTCCTCCTTGATAGTAAGTGTCCTTGGAGCCCCCTAAAATAGGGGAAATTCAACTGAATAAATAACACCCCTGGGCTATATCATTCTCTACAGGGATACTCCATGGGGCTGGGAGGGGGATGATGGGCACTCTCTAATCCCCCAGCCACCTACTTTTCCACCACCTTGCCTGCCCTCTGCACCCTCTTCCCTCATGATTCATGGACTTCACAGAGTGGCCTCTGTGGCTGGGAAGAATGTTTCCATAGAGGTGGCGGAACTCCTCTTCAATATGTGGAGCTGGGTGTGGGATCTGACCTCACATAATTGTGTCTGTGCAAAACAAAAAAGGAAAAAAACCCTCCATATTTCTTTATCAGCAGGGGTTCCCCCAAGCTTTCAGGGTGCTAATGGCATCATACATCACAGCTTATCTGGGCAGACATAGAGGTGTGCAGCCTTTCCACTCCTTAGCATGTTTCACACAGTGATTATTTATGACCAGGCTAGAAGCAGGAAGGGATACAGCAATCCTGAAGATGCGGACTAAGGTAAAATAGGGTGTAGTGAGTGATAACTTACACCACAGATAACTGAAAGGTGAGTAAAGTACATTTTTTGCTTGGGAAGCTATTGAACATTTAGAACCGGGGAACAGAGAGTTTTCCCTGGGTTATCCATTACAACAAGTCACTGGCTTAAAGAGTCGTGACACATCTCTGGAGACAGTAGATTGACAAATAATTTGTTGAAATCAGGACTTTGTTTCCATGCTTTAGAAAACTTTTAATGGTAATTGGGTTGGGTTTATTTTAATCATGAGGGTGCCACAGCACTTGTTTTAATAGAGTAGTTCCAAGATGATATTGTAGAAATTTCCTAGAGTGCCTGTAAGAAACTGTAGCACAAAATGGAGACTCAGAGATAACAAACTGAGAGCCTTCTCTTGTAACCCTTGCTTGCATGCATATTCCCACTGACCACAATGGAACTATTCTCATGATTAAGGAAAAGTTTCCAGTCAAAAGGATTCTTTTTTAACTTACTTTATTTTTTGTGGGGGTTGGGGTGTGTAGGAGGCAGAGTAACCCAGAGGGGAGTTGAAAGGGGCAGTTTGCTCCCAGCCCCCTCTTTTAGGGTGCCCCCAAACCTGTGGAATAATAAAAGAGGGGAGAAAGCAGCAGGCAGCCAGGCTGAACTTCAATGGGCAGTGTTGTGCCCTGGCACACAGGGTCACAGCACCATTCAGGTGTGGTTCAGCTGCCCCTCTGTTATGACGGAGGGATATTCAAGCCAAATTTGAGAGAATGGTATAATGACCTAGTGCATGATGTTCATCACCATTATAACTAGAGCAGCCCCTGTATACAGTGTGCCTTGTGCTGGACCCTCACCTGCTGGGTGCCAAAACCATGGGGACTCCTGTTAGCTCTGGGAATCAGCCAGGAAGCTATCCTGGTGAGAGTGAGGCTTGCCAGCCAGGACGGGTAAGGTAAGGAGTGAGGTGAGGTAGGCAGGGACTCCTGGGATGGGACAGTAGAATGGTTCCCTTGAGAGCTGAGTCTCCAGGGTGGGGGTGGGTGCAGGTCTTCCTGGGCTGGGGAGAGAAGAGAGAGGCTTTTTGAAAGGATTGGGAGCCTCAGTTTCAGATTTTGCCCCAGGATCCCCAAAACCTCTATGTGGCCCTAGACAGAGGGGAGGAACCCACATTAGTTTCATTGTCTATTAAAATATGTTATTTACTTTGCTCCACAATTTCAAGGCCTCTCAGTAGCTCTGGGAATTGAACAAATAAATCACTATTGAAAATATAACAAGGAAAGCATTTTTGAATACAAACTTTTTTGTCTGCCCAGCGACTTAGATACCACAAATATTTACAGCTGATGACAAGTACACCTGTTCCTCCCCTGCAAAGGTGAAGGAGTGGAACAGTTATCTAAAAGAGTGCCCAGGGATGTGGGAGGAGCATTTCCAATACAGTGCTCCCTCCTCTGTCTAAGGCTGCTCTGGGGGACAAATCAGCATTTGTCAGGATCAGATTTCCCCCTGTCTGTTCCCCCGGGGATCCGTGAGGAACGTCAGACCAAACTTAGAGGATCTTCAGTTAGTTATGTGGAAAGTATCTTTTTCCATGACTCCTCAAGCCCCATCCAATCCAGTGATGGCAACGTGGCCAGCGCAGTAGCTACACTGCTGTTGGCTTCTGAGCAGTGCTTGCACTCAGTGTGTGCTCTTTAACAGAACTTGCAGAGCACCTGCCCCAAAGCCCACTGAAGTCAATGGGAGATTTTCTAATGACTTAACTAGGCTTTGAATCAAGTCCCAAACACAGAAGAAAAATTAATATTGCTCCAAGCAGCATTAATCCCTCTTATTTTCTGTGTGTTTGGGGCTGCCTAGAAGAAACATGTGACTTAGACTGGTTGCTTCTCTGATCTCTGCCCAATATTGTTGCCATGTTTTTTCTGTATGGACGATGAGCCCTATCGAGAGTTCACAATGTGAGTGGCTATGGGTGACAGGAATGTCTGGAACATTCAGTATACCTGCCTATCCTCTCTGTAAGGCTTCCTCCACCTTCATTGTAAGTGCATTGTACCACTCAGCACAGGGAAACTTAAGGCCTAAAACTTATAGTTTAATTTTTAATTAAAATATTCATTTGTTTTCCATAAACCCTTGCAAATCCCACACTTCACTTACAGCTGGGACAGTATGCAGGCTCCATTATGAAGCAAAGATAAAAGGCATACTGACTCCAGTGAAATTTAATTAAATAAAATAAAATAAAATTATTTTGAGCATTACATATTCACATAGTGCAATTAATTTTATTTTCTCCAGTATTGGTTCCCAACTACACTGTCTCACCCCTTTTCTTGCCTGTTTTTTTTTTTTTTTTTTTTTTTCGTCCACTGGAGGCTCACATGAACTTTGCAACATTTTAATTTAAAACCGAGACATTTCTTTGGGTGCTGCAGTACAAGCAATCAGTTAATTATCCAATAAAGATTAAAGGAGGCGTGCAATACAAAATTCAATTAAAATGAGGACGATTGCTTAATATGTTGAGAGCTTTTTCTACAGGCAACCAAAATTATAATTATGTGTAGCTAACAAAGTATTGTTTTATCTTCTATATCTGTATTTCCCATTGTCTCTTAATGCTTTTTCTCTATTTTAATGCAGTCTCAGCTGCTACCAAAAGCTACTGCTGAATCCATCCCCTTAGTTATTTTTTGACAATACATGCTGTGGCAGATTTTGAGCTTTGAAACAAATGTTTAGTCATCTGGATATTTCTAAAGAAGTTTAATTACAGAAATTTAAGTGGATGACAGCATTGCCCATGAAAAGTGAAGTGATATTTATTCTTGTGTTTAATTGAGCACTAGAAAATGAAAAAATTTGGATTGACCACCTGCCCATTGATTCTGAGTGCTGAATTGTCTGAAATGAAATTGCGTGTGTTATACCCTTCCAAATGCGCTTTAAGGGTGTGAGGATAAATTATATGGCATTCTTTTCCCCCATTAAACTGAAATAGTAAAGTGGTCTTATCTGAAGTTACTGCTAATCTTTAAGTAGGCACTTCACTGGGATGGAAAAGAAACAATTTTCTTATTCTACAAATATTTTTGAGAGTTCAACATTTTTTTGTTCTTGAGTTGGGGATGAAAAGTCAAGACTTTGAAATTATCTGTGAACAAAAAAACCTGATTCTCCCCCCTTCCCAAAACATTTCATTTAAATATCCAACTTTTTGTCTTCAACTTCTAAAAATCTAATTTGCTTAAATATAGAAATAACTTTTCGAATCAGAAAACAGAATTTTTGAATTTAAAAATGGTAAAAAGAAATGTTCACACAATTTTGAAACTTTTTTCTCCATATATGAGGTGGGGAATGTTTCCAACCTGGCCCTGTTTTAAGAACAGAGTTTCAGTTTCTACAAATTGGCATTTTTGAATTTAAAAAATGACTCATCAGAAAATTCCTCACCCCCTCTACACTTCATGCCATTTGTTAACAATCACTCAAAATTCAATATGTAAGTCCTGTTGTTAATGCAATGGATTCCATCTGGCAGGAGAAATCCTAAATTTGAATCTGTGGTGTTTTGAAAGACATCTTGTACATATATTTACTACAGACATGTCTACACTTAGACACACTGTCACCGTGTGTAGGGAGGAATTCCCACTGACAAACAGGAAGTGAGGAGGGGTGTGTAATGGCTCTACCCCTAATACTCTGGTTAACCCATGATCACTACTTCACTTTCTCTTTACAGTTGTATATTTTTCCTGTGCGATGTTAAAAAGATGCCACATTTCACTGGTTGGATGAAATGGTCCTTATGTATGGCTTTCATTTTCATTAGTTAACTTTGTAAAGCAATTTGGGAGGGTAAAGTGTTTCTATAAATGTAAGTTATTATTAAAAGTTAAAATTCTTTTCATTTTTTCTTGTGCAGTCTCCTCTATATCTTCTTTGAAGTAGGCAAATATTACTATTTCATTATAGTACGGAAACAAAGGGAGACATTTTAAAGCCATGGAATCATTTCTAAAAGGTTATCAAATAAGTATCTTCTAATAAAATCAGTGGTTTGAGCATTGGCCTGCTAAACCCAGGGTTGTGAGTTCAATCCTTGAGGGGGCCATTTGGGGATTGGTCCTGCTTTGAGCAGGGGGTTGGACTAGATGATCTCCTGAGGTCCCTTCCAACTCTAATAATCTATGAGACCATCTGGCTCCTGTAAATTACTGGGTATGTTGTTCAGCTTCGTAAGCTGGCCACACACACAATACAGCAATAGCCAGTGAGTCTGAAATGTAGAGCGTGGGGCTTTCTTTTTCAGAATGACAGGTAATGATGTATATTTTCAGCTCCTTTAGGAAAATTTCCATCCTTGGGGATCATAATCTGTGACTGTTTTGAAGGGGAATGAAAGCCTTATCTAAACATCCATAAATTCAGAGATGTTTCAGCACAAGTTGGAAAAAGAAGCACATGGTTTAAATTAGAACTGATTGGTGTTTTTCAACTGAAAAAATTTCCTGCCAAAAAATAGGGATTAATCAAAAATGAATTTTTTGACTAAATTTTGTTTGTTTATGGGAAATTTCAGAATGAAAGAAATTTTAGTTGTTTCAAACATCAAAAACAAATTTGAAATTTCAAATGTTTTGTTTTTCCCCTTTTCTCTCTCTTTTCCTCACAACATTTCAATTTGTCACTCATCCATTTTCCCTAAATGAGAGAAGTTTTTTGAAAAGTTACAGGAGAGAAAAAAGAAGTAGGAAAATTTAAACAAAATCAAACCCTTGTGTGTCATTTATTTTATTGCATGCAGTGACAACAAAGGAACATAAATGAGTAATGAGGGAGAAAAGGTATGTGTGGTAGAATTAAAAAAAATAAACTAAAAGAAAAATTTATGAACCACCTCCCAACAATGTTCTATTTTGAACTTGTGAACAGAAAAGGCTAAAATACTGACATTTTTTCTATAATTGATTTTCAGTTTTTTATCAGTTTTTTCTTCTCATAGACAAATGGGATAAGCCAAGGGCACTTCCCAACCACAGTACAGTACTGTACAGTATATAATGCCTTTTGTCTGCCCACCCCCCATTTCCTTGGAACCTAACCCCCTGCATTTACATTAAATCTTATGGGAAAATTGGATTTGTTTAACATTGTTTCACTTAAATTTGCATTTTTCAGGAACATAACTACACTGTTAAGTGAGGAGTTACTGTAAATAGTATAAGGATATAATATACGTATTTGATTGTGATATAGATGTAGGTAGATATATGTTTACTTTTGTAGAAACGTAGCTAGGAAGTTATCTACTGAAAAGTGACGCTGTGTAGGAAATTTAATAAGTTGGACTTGTTGAAACATTTTTCTTGTTTCTGCACTACTGGAAAAACTAAAACTATACACTGTATAATTTCTGATACAGATGCCTTTAACCATATGATGCATTTAGACAAATACGTGTTTTTACCTAATAACTCTGCATTAAAATGAAGGAATAAGAAACATACAAGCAAAAGTAGAGAGAAAAAATAAAATTGGAAGGGAATTTAGCTTAGACATGTTCATCATTTATTTCACCCAAATAACCAAAATGCAAAAAGCTTTTCCTTCCATATCTAGTCTATTTTCTTTAGGGAAGCGTGTGGGACTTAAGATTTAGGAGCACAAGTCCCAATTCAAGTCTGTTTTAACAAATAGGTAAATAGAGGAAAAAAGAGTTTAAAGCTAATGCTTTCAATGGGAAAATCAATGGAGTTTGTGCTGCTAAATCACAAAGGTCCTTCTGAAAATCCCATGCTGTGTGTCTCTTTTCCCTCTCCTTCAGTTTCTAATTTGCTTCCCTGCAAGTCTAGCCTTCCCAGAGAAGACCAAACTCTCTTCTCTTCCAGTCATATTGAATTAGAATAGCATTTGCCTCCAATGTGCAAAAAAGCCCTGGAGCCAACAAATTGGAGCTCTGAAGGAAAGTCTATCCTTCCTTTTGGATGGTGCTGACAGCTCTGCAGCAATGTTCCTGGACCAGCGCACAGGTGGAGTGGTTTATCTTTTCCTACTCCTTTTCACTTTGGGAGAGAGTGATATTTGTGAGAGTGCTATGGAGAACAGTTTCTGACTTCTCCTCCCGTGTAGAGACTGCAACAGTCCCTGGCCCTTGTGAAGTAGAATGGAGCTCCTTGCCCCTGCATAAGGAACAAGAAGAATCTAACACAATAGGATATGATTTTAAGGGGGAGGTTGGGTGAGGGTAGGGAGAGACAGTTACCCAGTGTGTATCCAGGAACCTGAGGTGAGATGTGTGCATGTGTTAAGCTTGTATGTAATCCTGTGCCCAGCTGTAGCTGAGCTGGAGTGAACCTTTCCTTTTTGTGACTATTATGACACATTTATGAGTTAATAGGATGTTCACAATGGCAAATATTTCTGACACAAGCTTTGAAACAAAGAGAAGGCTTCAGCACTCCTGGGACCCCTTGAAAACAGCTCTCTGGAGTAGGGCAAGGAGTGCACTCAGACTACAAAATAATCCTCCTCTTTACAACTGGGGGAGTTCAAAGGAAATAAATATCCATAGAGCATGATGAATAGGTAGAAACATAGTCCTGAATTGAATTAGACTCAAATTCCAGAAGTTTGCTCTTGAAAGATTTCATAAACCAGAATAAGACTCTCATAATCTGCTTTGTGAATGACAGGAAGCCAATGTAAACCTGGTAAGGCTTGGTAAATGTGATCCCAGGGCTTTAATTTATATTGTATGAAGTAAAAATAAAGAAAATAGCAGCAGATCTTTTCTGTACTGAAGCTTTCAGGGATGATCAGATTTTGGAGTGGGAGAGGGGGAAGACAGTAACATTATCCTCAGATTAATCTGCACACAACAGGTGCATTTCAATACAAGTAACTGTGGCTTAAACTCCCAAAGGCCCCCCCCCCCCAAAAAAGTTGTTAGAGCTGGTAATAAAATGGGGAATACTTCTGAAAAAATTGATTAAAATGTCAAGAATTCCTGCCCATCCCTAGTTTTTCCTGGATATTTATAAACTAGTAGTGCCCCCAGGTCTGATCAACATCAAGATCCCATTGTACTAGATGCCGTACAGACGTAAAGGGAATCCAGGAACTAAGAGATTATGCAGTTTGAAGAAAGACCCATTATAATTAAATGCATGAGTGGCTGTGTTTCAGTGGAAGATTGAGAGATGCCTGCTATAGGGCATGCTAAGGTTGCCCAACTTGTTTTTTTCCCCTTTTTGTTTTGAATTGCTTATAATATTGCCAAACTTCAATTGCTTGGACTGAAATTTTCCATGCTGACTGTCTGAGATGTGTGCAGTTTGGTTCTTTGTAGAAGGATATCAAGGATTGTAGCTGGTGTAATATACACCAATACGAAAATACTATTTAAAAAGAGAATAAGAAAATTAGGGCTGTCAAGCAATTAAAAACTTAATCACGATTAATCACACTGTTAAACAATAACAAAGTAACATTTATTTAAATATTTTGGCTGTTTTCTACATTTTCAAATATATTGAGGGGGAGGGGATAGCTCAGTGGTTTGAGCATTGGCCTGCTAAACCCAGGGTTGTGAGTTCAATCCTTGAGGGGGGCATTTGGGGATTTAGTTGGGGATTGGTCCTGCTTTGAGCAGGGGGTTGGACTAGATGATCTTCTGAGGTCCCTTCCAACCCTAATAATATCTATGATTCTAATTATAACAGAATACAAAGTATACGGTGCTCACTTTATATTTATTTTTGATTACAAATATTTGCACTGTAAAAAACAAAAGCGATAGTATTTCAATTCACCTAATACAAGTACTGTAGTGTAATCTCTTTATCATGAAAGTTGAACTTACAAATGTAGAATTATGTACAAAAAATAACTGCACTCAAAAATAAGATAATGTAAAACTTCAGAGCCTACAAGTCCACTCAGTCCTACTTCTTCAGCCAATCATTCCAAGAACTATTTGTTTACATTTGCGGGAGATAATGCTGCCTGCATCTAATTTACAATGTCACCTGAAAGTGAGAACAGGTGTTCACATGGCACTGTTGTTGCTAGTGTAGCACAATATTTACGTGCCGGATGCGCTAAAGATTCATATATCCCTTCATACTTCAACCACCATTCCAGAGGACATGTCACATTGGTACCCTCTTTGCATTTTGTCAGATCTGCAGTGAAAGTGTTCTTAAAATGAACAGCATGTGCTAGGTCATCATCTGAGACTGTTATAACATGAAATTTATGGCAGAATGCAAGTAAAGCAGCAGGAAAGATACAATTCTCCTCCAAGGAGTTCAGTTGAAATTTAATTAATGCATCATCAGGATGGAAGCATGTCCTCTGGAATGGTGACTGAAGCATGAATGGGTATACGAATGTTTAGCATATCTGGCACATAAATAACTTGCAATGCTGCCTACAAAAGTGCCATGCAAATACCTGTTCTCACTTTCAGGTGACATTGTAAAGAGGAAGCTGGCATTATTATCTCCTGTAAATGTAAACAGACTTGTTTATCTGAGAGATTAGCTGAACAAGAAGTAGGACTGAATGGACTTGTAGGTTCTAAAGTTTTATATTGTTTTGTTTTTTGAGTGCAGTTATGTAATAAAAAAATCTACATTTGTACATTGCACTTTCACAATAAAGAGATTGCACTCAGTACTTGTATTAGGTAAATTGAAAAATACTATTTATTTTATTATTTTTACAGTGAAAATGTTTGTAATATAAATAAATGAGCACTGTACTTTTTATTCTGGGTAGTAATTGAAATGCATCTATTTGAAAATGTAGAAAAACATGAAAAAATATTTAATAAATTTCAATTGGTATTCTATTGTTTAACAGTGCGATTAAAACTGCATGTAATCCCAATTAGGGTAATTATTTTGAGTTAATCATGTGAGTTAACTGTGATTAATCGACAGCCCGAAATGAAATGAATGACAAAAAACTCTAACCCCCTTCACCTCAAGCCGGACTAGTTAGCGTGGAACCAAAGATGACATTGCTACTGTTATATTCTTGGCAGGTTCTCAGATAATATAGTTATGAGTGCCAGTATAAGATTTTGGATATTCAGGACAGTAATTTAATAATAACCCCCCCCCCATCCCTTACCTAAGGATAGTGCAGTATATGTGATCTAAGGTTTCATATTACAGATTTATACTTAACAGCAATAAAGCATCATTTATGTCACATTTTTCATCTTCCTAGTGCTTTTCTGCTATCAGTTGAGAAGGCCCTTACACCTGATCAGAGCTGGGTGAATAAATAGAAACAAATATTTCATTTTTCACTTTTTTAAACTAACTTTTAGCAATTTTTTTTCTTTTTTGAAATTGTTGATGAAAGGATTATTTCAAATTTATTAATTATTTCAAATAATATGCTGAATAGGTTCTATGAAATGTTCTCTCTGTGTGTCTTGTTTGCACTACAAGTATTCAGTAGTTGACATCAGAGATGTTTTTTAATGGAGAAGCGTAACTCTGACAGGATTCTAGGGCAGATCAAATCCAGAATCTGTTTTCCCACCAATATTTGCTTATGATTCAAGGTTTCAATGAATATTCCTATATATAACCTCATTTATTAGAAAAGTAACAAAGTTTATACAAGGCTGTGAGTTAGCGGAAGCCTTAAAGGATCCAGCTACATGATATACTAGGCACAATTACATGGCTTTAAGGAAGGCATTTCAGTTTATCAAATTGCACTGCTAATCTTGGGAAAGGCAACCTGCTGCCTTTATAGCTGACCAGTTTCCCTCAGGTGACTGCAGATGTTTCCTGAATGCAAAGCAGGAGGAAGCAGCAGCAAGCTTCTAAGGCAGCTATGCTGCCAGAAGACAGGGAACTGGATGGAGGGGTCATCTATTTTTACTGATAAATTGAGTTCCCGACAGGTCCATTGGCTCTTCATGTTTCAATGATGGAAGCCCCTTCTCCATCCATGAGGGGAAACACTGTGCAGGTTCTACTCCTTCAGTACTTTCTCCTCCTCCTACAGGTTCTTCTTTGGGAGGTGAACATTTATCCCAAAGTTGTTTCTGACTTGCTGGAGCACTGAATATATTCCAAAACAGTAACTGTCACCTTTTCTCCACACTGTTTTTAGATAAAAATATCATCAAAAAGATTGTTTTAATAGAAAATATATGAATATATATATATGTTTGGTTGCTTATGCCAATGTTTGTGACTGATTTATAAGACCCTGAATAACAGTGGAGTTTCTAATAAAATCTCTGTCATGCCCATAACTACTGTGGTGTTGCCAAATGCTGCTTGAGTAAAAGATGAGGTAGAGACTCAGCAAGCACATATCTATGCTTTGGGTACATTATGGATCTTTTGAAATAAGTTTTGGAAATGACACAGATGAGCTGCTAAGTTGAGGTATAAATAAATCAAAAAGGAAACCATATTTCTTCACAACAGTGCTTCATTTCAGAAAACACACCTCATGCATCAAATAATGGACAGAGCTTTGCTTTGTGTGATGTGCAGGATCCAGTAATTGTTACATGGGATATGTCTTGTCGACAATAAAGAGTAAAAATCCTCCACTTGTTCAAGCTCTATCATCTGAAACACAAGCAGAGATGCCTTACATAATGTTATATTCAGAATATCTCGTGGAAACTTATAAGGATGCATTGGCAATTGACATAGAAAAGAAGAACTATTAATCATTGATTCTTCATAACATCTCCAGTTAGACTATTTTGATGAAGACCCAAACCTAGGACAGAGCCCTCTATCATGTGAACTGAGTCTCTGTTATGTAGATATAAAAGTAAATTTCTAATAACCAGAGTATACAGAAGGGTACAGATAGGATTGGAGCAGGTCCCTGAGAGAATCTGGTCTCACTTAGTCAAACAGTGTTTCATGATTTATTGTGTTGAAAACTGCAGTTACATACAAAAAAAAGATTAATGGGAGAAGGTAACGGATACCACAGGTATTAGCAGCATGTGTGAGAATAACAGTCTCAATTTCAAGGGCTGGCCAAATTCCAAGCAGAACTCTCCATAGGAAGAAAAATCATGTTGATAACAAGAGGACTCCAGCTGATTGGTCAGAGGGGCTTCCAGTCTGTTGGTTTGAAAAAAAATATTAGATCTATGGTGACAGACAATGAGCAGTTGAACAAGGAGGATACAGGTAGAGAGAATCTCTCTACAGCATTTTTAGTTGTTGAAGAGATTTGCCCATGAATTTTTAAAAAATATGACCAAAGAGATTCAGATCTTTGGAGCTGGAAAAGCACATAAAACTAGATGGGGGAAGGAATCTAGTTAGTACAAATCCAGATCATCTTAGGACGAAGCATGAAGTTGGCAAAAGTATTAGTGAATGCTGCTAAGGGAAAAAGGCATTCCAGATAAAACTCAAGCAACATGATTTGTGTAATAGATATATTTAAACCTGTTTATTTCAATATATAAATGATTGGGAGTGTTAGACAAGTTAACACTGTAAATAAATAATTACTATTTGAAGTAAGACCCTATCCGCAATGGGCTAGGTCTTGTTTTTTGTTGCATAGAAATATTGCAGACAGAGGTCTCTCTCCAGTGCCATTGCACCCATTCTTGCACAGGACAATAAGCTCCTAGCATTCCCATGAGTACAAGGCTGAGGGAGTAGTTTAATGGGCCCTACTGGTACTCCAAAGACACAGTGAGGTGCTCTGTCCTCATGTGAATGCTGCAGCATGAACTAGGAGGGTTATATACTGGCAGAATGGCTGTTGGAACCCTGGCATAAGCAGCTCTACTCCATTTCCTTTTCCCTAATGCAAATCCTAGCAGGGAGTGCTGGATTTTGCTCAGTGTTCCTACTGTTGAATCTTAAACAGTATAACAATTTCACAGAGAGAGGTAATGTCCTATTTTGCTTTTCTGAATGACACCCGAATTCCCTTCCCAGTCAATGTGACATTTTTATATTCGTCTCTGCTACGTTTTGAAATTTCTTTCAGCTTGCTTAGTGATTGGTTATTCTGAGATTGGAAGTTTTCTTTGTTCAGGCCCTTGATTTTGTTTTAAGCTTCCTAAAGCAATGCTAAGCATACTTATGTTTTTTGAGACTCCAATGAAGTCTAGACTCTGTGTAGCTGGGTTCATTACTGACGTATAAAGCTATTCCTTGAAATGTATCTGGTCAGTCTCGCTTTCTGGTTTAGAAAATAAGTCTCTTAGCATTTTAACAAGATCGACTTTTCAGCTCTTGCTATACCCACAGTACTGTATTGTGGCAGAGGTAGGGGGCATAGTCTAGAAAGTGGTGACACAGTACTTTGTTACTGTTGGTAGCCCTCCCTTGTTAAGAAGCCTGCTATTGGTCAGTCTTGGTGGGCAGTACGGCACCCTTCCAAAAGAGAGAGCCTCCGGTATGCACCAGCACATGGTTGTGCATGCTTAGTGTTTCAATTATTATTATGTTTATGACAGTAGTTCCTAGGAATCCATTGAGAACTGAGCCCAGCTGTGCTAAGCACTGCACACAGAATATAGACAACTCCTGCTTTGAAGAACTTACAATCTAAACATACAAATCAGACACTGGATGTGGAAAAGGAATAGAACAGCCAAGCAGAATGAACACAGTGATGGTTTGCAAATAGCATGTTAGTGCTAGCAGCAAAGAATCCTGTGGCACCTTATAGACTAACAGATGTTTTGGAGCATGAGCTTTCGTGGGTGAATACCCACTTCGTCAGATGCATGTCATGTTAGTGCTGTGATTTTTATGGGTTTTTTCCCCTCTTTAATGTTTTGCATGCAGTTTTGTTGAGAGGGATTACCCAAGTCAGGGTTTCTCCACTTCCCGCAGCCCCCATTGGCCCGGAGCAGTGATCTGCCAGTGGGAGCCGTGATCGGCTGGACCTGCAGATGGGGCAGGTAAACACACCGGCCCAGCCCCCCAGGGCCTTTCCCTACACAAGTGGTGACCCCTGTTTGAGGAACCCTGATCTAAGTGAAAAGGCATGGGAAGGGAAGAGGTGACACTTAAGGGAGAGAGTTATGTAGGATAGGGTGAGGGAGAAGGAGGAGGGTAGGAGGGGAGCGTTAAGTGCAGGAGGAGTGAGTCTGAGAGGAAGAGATTCTGAGGGAGGCAACTAGAGCCAACTGCCAATCAGCACAGGTTAGAGAATATCTAGAGTGAAAATTGTGGAAACCAGTGTGAGGACATCATCAGAGCCTGCTTCTTGAGTTCACTCCTGCTGGCTAGTTTCTTTGGCTTGAGGGCTGAGTTTCTCTTTGTGATAATGTAGCATCTGTCTGTTTTGTCTATAACTAACTACAAACTCCATTTTGTTTCATGAGCACTATTTTGGTTGTGAGGCCATAATGTGTGGTCTTTTTTGCCTTCATTTTGCATTGGAATTCCAAGAGTTGTTGACAGAGGGCAGCGTGATCAAGGGTCATTAACATGAGTCTTGGCAATACAATGAGTATGCTAAGGAGGGTGACCAAGCTGCAAGAAACCAGGTTTTCAAATCTGGATTTCAGGTGGGTGATAACCAGAGGTGAAAGTAAGCTGGTACGAGCTGGTATGGAGGAGACTGACTGAGGGAGGGAGAGAGCAGCCTTCTCCCTGCATAAGAATAGTTTAAACTCAGCTATTCCCTGATGGTTCAGCCCCCAGGGCTAGGTTTTTGGCATCCCTGTTAATTTCACTCAAAGTAACTGGGGGAGGGGGTCAAGGGGAGGATGTGTTTGACCATGGGAGGGGCAGTCCTTTTCTGCCCCCGGGATGAGGGGATCTCTCCAATACTAATATACACAACAAATACAAGCATTTGGCTGCGCAGTTTAAATCCAGAGCTAATAAAAGCACGTGGAAGTGGAAAACTCACTGTCACATTGGTTTCTCATCTCCTCCCTCTCCCTCCTCCAGCCAGGCTGCAGACAAGGCTCTGCATTCCTCCCCATTCCCCACCCCCAGCAGGGGTTTTCCTCTAGGCTCTAGCTTGCAGTAGGACACTGGCTGAAATGCCTGCTGCTGCTGCCTGCAAAAGAACAGTTTAAACTCAGCTGTTCCCTGTGCAGTTCAGTGCCCAGAGTTAGGAGCTGTTTCTGGCATCCTTGTTAATTTCACTCCCAGTTGTTGTTGGGTGTGTGTGACTATGGCAGGGGCAGTTCTTTTCTGCCCCTGGGATGAGGGAATTCCTAAACACAATCAAATCAGGAATTTTCAAGTTCAAATCTATCCCATTCCCTCCCCAGCAGAGGATCATGGTTGTGATGTCCAAACTGCTTGCAGATCCTCTTTGAAATGTTACTGTTTTTGCCTTGGTTACTTACTCCTTGGCAGACCCAGCCCAGCGGCACCTGCTGGCTCTCTGCAGGCAGCAGTCCACAGAGGCCAGTTGCTGGGGTCACTGCTGGTCGGTGGCAGGCTGCAGCTGCACTGTTTGTGACACGTTCATACACATACATACAGTCAGAGGTGAAAGTAAGTTGGTCCGGTCTGGTCCGGTGTACCAGCAAGAGCCAGCACGCCGTGCTGGAACACATCGACTTCCATGGTGGGGATTTAAAGGGTTCAGAGCTCCCTGCCGCTGCAGGAAGCCCAGAGCCTTTTGAATCCCGGCCACTGCTCTGGTGGCCGGGCTGGGGCCAAAATTTAAAGGGCTCAGAGCTCCCCGCAGCTGCAGGCAGCCCAGAGCCCTTTAAATCCCAGCCGCGGCTCCAGCGGACAGGCTGGGGCCGGGATTTAAAGGACTCAGAGCTCCCTGTCTCTGCGGGCAGCCGAGAGCCCTTTAAATCCCAGCCGCAACTGAGATTTAAAGGGCTCAAAGCTCCCTGCAGCTGCGGGCAGCCCAGAGCTCTTTGAATTCTGGCCATGGCTCTGGTGGCCGGGCTGGGGCCAGGATTTAAAGGGCTCCGGGCTTCCCTGAGTGACAGGAGCTCTGAGCCCTTTAAATCCCTGCCCCAGCCCTGCAAAGCTCGGGTTTCCCCCTGGCAGCCAGAGCCCCAAGCCCTTTAATTTGCCGCTGAGCCCCAGGGGGCTCCCAGCCACCTCTGCAGCTGGGAGCCCCTGGTTGATTTAAAGGCTCTGGGTCTCCCAGCCACAGCTAGTTCCCCAGTGCCTTTAAATCTTGAGAGGCCACGCCTCTTCCAGATAAGGCCGCGCCCCCTCAGGACTCTGGTAGTACCGGTAAGTCCTGTAAGATACTTTCACCCCTGGTGGTAACCAAGCAACAGATCACCTGATGAGGCACCTTGAGCAACTAATGAGGTGTGTGTGGGGGGAGGAATTCAAGGCTGATCAGGCAAGTCACACAACAGAGGGGACAAGGGAGCTATAAAAGGACAATATCTGCCCTTAGTGGCTTTCTCTTTCCAGCCAGAACCAAGAGGCAAGGATGGCAGGAGGAAAAGAACGAGAGGAAGATTTTGGGGTCCCAAAAGGACTTTCCATTTGGTCGTCAAAAAATGAGGACGTTGAGGGAAAGTGTTTTGTGAGCAGTTTATTATTTTCGCATGGAGCTATAAGTTTCTTATGCTTTCTTGATGAGTAAAGTGTGTGTGGTGTGTTTGTGTGTTTATAAATTCTTTACAGAGTCTCATTAGTACTTGTTTATGTTGCCTTACAGCCCCAGAGAGGGAAATAGTAACCCAGACAGTCCGCAGCTTTGATGGAACTCTGAGAGCATGTAATACCTTCTGGGGAGGACTGAAAGAACTGGTGCCAGTTTCAGGGCCTAGACAATTGCATGCAGGGTTCCCAATGCCAAGAGGAGTGTCAGACATGTGGTCTGCACCTGGAGTGTGGGCATAGAGGTCTGGAACCAGAGATAGTGTCTCCACACTGCCCAGCCCCAGCAAGCCAAAAGCACACAGGGCCCAAGGTTTCAGTTCATTACAGCAGCCTAGTGAGTGTGGAGCTCATCAGGGTTTAACATCCTTTGACAGAGTTATCTCTATATATGACCAGTCCCATCTTAGACTTTGATCAATTGTTTATGGTTTAGTTTAAAAAGCAAAATTACAAAAAGCTCAAAACCACTATTACAGAAACCCTTGTGGACACAAAAAATGGTTCATGTTTATATATAAATATATATATAAAAAACAGAGGCAGTATGTCTAGATATTTGTGCAATATAAAGGCATAAAGTCATATTTGGTCCTCTGTTTTATCTGTACAACCCCAACTATATTCAATGGAAGGGGCAAGTGCATTT
This sequence comes from Chelonoidis abingdonii, assembly GCF_003597395.2. Lineage (NCBI taxonomy): Eukaryota > Metazoa > Chordata > Testudines > Testudinidae > Chelonoidis > Chelonoidis abingdonii. Next base: position 72,660,910 of record NC_133776.1, read on the forward strand.
TCATTTCTATCAGTTTAAGCAAACTGATGATGAAGCTTGTGAAATGTCATCACTTCTTCATTTAAAAAATGTTAAAATTATTTGGAGAATATTAGTTACATAGCTGATCACTCAGAGGTCAGAAAATAACAAAGTTAAGGTCACACATTACAACCTTAACTCTTCCCCTGTGTGTGCCCGCATTATAACAGTGTTGACACAAACAGGTAAAAATACAATCTAATACTGTACGTTTTTATCACAACTTGCACTTGCATTTCCAATATTTTTGTGGCAGTTGCAATTTTTTTTTAGTCTTGAATACTGACACAATTTCATTGTCACACGGGTCCAGTATATCTCTATTGACTTCCTGCAGGCCCTTTTTAATATAATAAGTTTGTTTCTCTCTAAGTTTTGTGTTTTAATACTTTTCATGGCTGCTGCATGGTATACATTTTATTTTCAACCAGCAACATAACTTCCCTTTGGTTCAATTCACAGGATGAGACAGATAACTATGAAGTCAAATAAACTATGGATTTACAGTAGGTGTCCTGTCTCATACAAAAAAGAAGTTCTGTATTGTTATACTGAATCTGTAAGAATTGTTCACTCTGTATTTTTCATGTAAATGACCTGAATGAACTTGTCTGGCGTATGTATATAGTAGAACACAGTACTGTAGGTTGCTACACATGTGAATCTTAAGGTTATAGAAAAAACGCATTGTACTGTATCTTCATTTAGAAGCAGTAAGTGATCACGTAAAGACTTAATTGTATTGCATACACAGAAGGAGATGAGTGTTAAGGTTGCATGTGCAATCTTAACTTTGTCATTTCCTGACTTTTGAATGCACTGATATGTAACTTTAACATTTTGAAAGTAGGGATCATTGCAGTGAAATTTCCTGGGTCTTCCAAAATGAATAATAGACAGGGGGAAAGTCCTGAATGTGAGTATTTGGCTAGATACCACTGGAATGAACATCCATTACCTCAATCTCATGCTACAGAGGTGAGTTAAATCTTTAAATCTGTACATTATCGGATCCAAAGCCCACTGAAGTTAGTGAAAAGCCAATCAGAGAATTTCCATTTACTTCTGTGAGATCTGGATCAGAATTTTAGGGAGAACTTTTGTACAAAATGTACTGTGCGTACAGCAAGTGCTTTCAGTGTATTGACTCAAAGGAATAGCCGATGGCTTGGCTGCACTCGCAGTTTGTTCTTAAAAATGTTCATGAGACCAAATAACCAAACTTAGCCAAATGTTCGTCTAAATACAAAACAGTAGAATATGAAAAGGAGACATACATGCCCTCCTTCTGGGAAACAAATTCTCACAGCATGTTTATTTTACACAGAAGATGGGCTTCAGAGATATGCATGTCAGGTAGCAGTAGTTATAGTATGATTTTACAGGTTGCAAAACTCTTTGTGTCACTAAAATGCAACCCAGAAGTTCTTACCAATTCTCTAATCTATTGTTCTGCACCTCCCTTAACTTTGTTTTGCATTCCAGGTACCAATCTGTGACGATACTTCCCCAATTTGTACCAGAGCAGAACATTAATGTATTTTGCCTTTGACAAGTTTCCTATGTTCTAATGCCAAAGCAGCTTTGCAACATATTGTGGGATACTTGACATGGGTGGACAGAATTGTGGAGAGGGCATAATACATTCAGGCAACATAATGTCTGAACACTTGAGTAAAATGTAAATTTTATATATAACGCTATGCACATAATAACTATTTAATGTGGTGTGTACTATGCCTATCATATATGCATTGGCTAACAAATGAGTACATGACACAATAAATTCAAACACAGTTTCTGCCATAACACTTAGTCACCTTTTAATGTGGGCTTTGACTATACAGAATTTCATCTTCCTACCCAAGCTATTGCCAGCTCTAGCACTGCTCAAAAATAGGTCACACATATGTACTTATAATGAAGACAATGAATTTTTCCCACTATCCTCCTATTTCCATGTGGCCAAACCACTCTTGCTCAAACTTTATAGAAAAAAATAATCTTTGATTTCAGATGGAAACCAAGATTAAGAAATTTCAGCACAAAAGATAGAAATTGCTTAATGTAATAAGAACTGAAAGCAAAAGCATTAGAATGAAAACTTCTGTGCAACCTTATATGTAATGGTCACAGACTCTTTCACTATATGAAGTTCCATCATCATAGCTCTGACACTTTTTTGGTGAAGTAATAATTTCAATTATTTATTCTTTAAACATTAGATGTCAAGACATAACAGTCAGATTGTCAAATTGTCATCTATATAGAATAGGACTTATCCTCCGTTGTGTTCAGAAGTATGCAAATAGAGCATAGCAAGTTCATTCAGGGAGTCAGTAGGGCCTTTGATTTTATGTGTGGTGATGTTTTCAGAATACAGATATAGGACTGTGCTTCCTGCTTCAATACAGCCACAGTCACAATTAGACAGGCATGTGATATGGGGGTTAAATTAGGGACAGCTTTTATTAAAAGCTAACCAAATAAAAGTACTTGCAGTAGTGCACGAGTGTTTACACCACCACTGTGCTTTCAGTTGCTAGGCATAACGTCAGCCTGAGCTGGGTCACTGCGTGCTGTTACAGCACCACTGTCAAAAGGCCAGCACTGGTGCAGCAGTTTCAGTGGTGCATTTGATCCTTCCCGTGCAATGTTCATGCAATGAACACAGGGTGGCTCTTGTATTAAACCAAACACCTGCGAGTATAACCTACATGCCTTCTGGCTGTGGTGTCCTGTCCTATCTAGTGGCATCAAGACCACATAGAGAGAGTTAAATGAGTCTGCTCTACAGCCTTACGTAACAGCCAGTTGGCTTTTAGTTCATGCGGTAGAGGCTCATGCACTAAGCTCCCAGGTTCAATCCCCCCTACCGATGACTGGGGTCTGTCGGTGTTATATGAGCAACATGCAGGCATAAGGACAGCCTACTGTGTACCCAGGTGGTATCAGCTCTGCCTTCCACAGCAAAGGGGATTGCAAAAATCAAATGGAAAATAAACTTTATGAACACTTCCAGAGACGTCTGTTTGATTTTGTCTCATGAAGGTTCATTTGCAAAACAGACAGGGCAGAAATCAAGACTTAGTTAGTAGATCCCCTGGGGAAACACAGAGGGCCCCCCCATATACTTTATGTGGTGTGTGTGTGTGTGTATGACAGTCTGCATGTTGCCTCAGTAATCTCTCCCACACTCTTAAGTTCTGCTTAAGGGGACACCACAACCTATCCACTCTCAGGGCCCTGCCTTGGCAAGCCACAGGGATATATGGCTCCTGGAACAGGATATATCTTGTGACTGATGGCCATGAGTTTTTATTAGGACTCCAGCCAGAACTCCAGCCAATTTGTTTGCAGTTAGGGTTATAGGCATGCTGCCATTGGCTAGAAGCAAGGCAGCTGGCATGGCAAGCACCCACCACCTGACTTTGGATTTTGGGTAAGTGAATGATGGTATTTGCAGATAACATCTTCCATGCAAACACTATATTGGGAAACATTTCACAGAGTTAAATAGCAGAGAATTGGAGGGGGAAAAAGGGTATAGACAAGGGAGAGAAATAGACTTGAACAGAGCTGGATATATTTGTTAAATGTATGTCAGGACAGTCTAAGAAAACAGCTACTTAAGTACCAGAGAGAGGCTTGTACATGTGCACTGGACATGTTTAGGGATTCCAGTGTAGTATGCGCACAAAGGGAGAAGCATGGGTTGATCTAGTAAAACAAACACTGGTGGGTTGTTTGTCTTGAGAATTATACCCAGGACCATAATACTTAGCTTGGATCCCAATAGACTTTCAATCCATTTGCTTTTATTGCAGTTTTCCTTTTTTTTAAAGAAAAGCCTCCTACTTCACCTCATTGTCCTGCTTGTTCCTGAAGTTATGTTCTGAGGCTCTGCGGGTGACATGCTTTGGCTGCAGAAATGGATATAACTGTGCTTTCGCAAGCCAAGATTTATGAGCAGTGATTGCAGTAATGTTCAGAAGGAGCAGATGAGGTATTATTAACACATGTCCCTACCAAAAATGAATACAAGTTCTCTAATTCTGAATGTGAGATAAATAAAATTAGCATGCTTGATGTGTTTTAGGGCTGCTGCCTTTTTCTGATGGAGAGCCTTGGATTTAATTTTCTGTCCTGGAGTCAAACAGAACCAGGTTACAGGAGAGGAGAGACTGGAATATCTCATTGAAAAAAAATCTTTATAACTGTCACTACTGTGTAGCATTGCAATATCTGCAGCAAGCCCCTGTAAGGAAGGTTCTCAGCTTTCCCTTCTCTGCACAGAGACATTTATCATCTGTCCACCCCACCTTGCTACAACAGCTAATTTCTCAACCTCACCTGTCTCCCTCTAGGTAGTGCCACTAAGATAGTGAGAGAGATGCTTTTATCTTAGATGATTTTGAATGCCATCTGCAAGATGCTGCATGTCCTCCTGTACAGTACGTGTTCTCTAGTTACAAGCTTTGGAAGCATAACATAGCAAAAATGTACTTAGATATACTGAGCTTGAACATCCACAGCAAGTACACATGTTGATTTAGAGGTCTAAGCATCACATTTGAAATACTCTGACTCTTCGCAATCATATGTATGAACTGTGACAGAACTGATTCCACTCTTCAGGCTCTTGATTAGATTAAGTACCAATTAGTTCACTGTGTCCAGGGGCTGGAGTAGAGCAGAAAAGTGATAAAAGGACCTAACCATTTTTGTCCTGCAAGCAAGAGAGTTGGTTAGGCCTTCAGCAACCAAGCAAGACAGCTTCATCTACTGCCAATACTCAGTGTTCCCATCCATCTTCATGTTACCAGCTGAATCAGATGAGAGCATTGTGTTGAGCAGGGATGGAGAATGTGACACTAGAGAGAAAATGAAATGTGTATGGAGTGGGGGTGGGAGGAGGTGATGGGAGGGTGAAAGAACAAGAAATTTTGGAAGCTTGCATACGCATACACAAGAAAAATATGTGATATTTCTTGCAAATGCTCAGATTGCAGGGTGTATTTGTGCATGCTGTTTGGCATTATAATCCTGTGAGTACCCAATCACTTATCCTCAAAATACTTTAGAAAGAATTGAATTTATTAGGAGCATAGGAAGTGCCATACCAGATTAGATCAGTGATCCATCACTCCATCATCCTGCTGACAATGCTTCCCCAGATGGGAAGGTGCAGAAAACCCCAGAATGAACAATATGACTTTATCTATCCATCGAGGAAATTTCATCCTAACCACCTTTGCTAAAGGTTTATTTCTTCCCTGCATGTTAAAATAGCAGGGATAACCTTACATTGAGTTACTCTGGATGTGTTCATTATCCATTCAAATTTCCTTTTCTGTTTTGAATCCTACTAAACTCCTTAAATCAGGGGTACCTTGTCACAATGAGTTCCACACGATAATTGTGCACAGTATTGAAAAAAGCATTTCCTTTTATAAATTTTAAATATGCTGCCTTTCAGTTTCATTGAGTGGCATTACTCTTCTATAATACAAGAACAGATAGCATCAGATTGACCTATACTATTCAGTATTTTATATACTTCTACTGTGTCCCCTCTCTAAAGTAAACAGTCCTATGTCTTCAAGTTCTTGTTTTGGAATTTTTACCATGCTTCAACTACTTTTTGTCATCCACCTCTAAACCCTTTGTCTTTCTCTATATCCTTCTGTTTCCTTCCAGCTTGACTAGCCAGAAGATTGGATCCCATCTTATCAAGCACAGATCAAATCACAGCAATCTATACTGTTTGGGCTTCCAAACCAGACTTTTGCAACTCACTGTAGTACCCAACATTGCAAAAGCTTCCATTAGCCCAAAATGGAGCAAAGCCACATTACTACATTACCATTAACAACACAGGCTCTCTGTAGAATACTGGGTCAAATTCAAGGTCTCTGTTTTAATCTTCAAGATCCTCTATAGTGCTGGCCTTGGATTTCTCAGTAAGTACTTCTATCTTTGTGCCAATCATCTCCTGAAATCGATAATTCTTCAGGAAGCTGTCAACCTCAAGATTACAGCAGGCGAGAGGGGAAGACAAAACTGTCTTGGGAATGGCTGAGGCTTTGGCACTCATTACCAGAGGAGGTTAAAACGACAACCAGTTTCACTGCTTTTGGAATGGAGTGTAAAATTCTCTTCTTCTGCTTAGCTTTCTCAGGGCAAGGATAGGCAGAGGAAGAAAAGAAGCAAAAAGAGGAGTAGCAGCAAAAAAGAAGGGAGAACGGGGACTTTTTTTTTCTTTTTCTTTTTTTTTTAAAGAAAATACTGTCTTTGGGAAGTAAGAAGGAAAATAAAGCCACTGGCCAGTCTGAGACGCTCTGGTGATAGATGCCAGTACAGTAACATAACGAGTTCCTTTTCTATACTGGTAACCTATAAACCCTGTCCACTCTTCCATTAGCTTCTCCCCAAGATCTGCATATCTAATTCCTTTAATCTTTCACTGCAGCTCAGTCCTTACAGACAATTTATCATTTTTGTTGCCCCTTTCTGTACTTTCCATTATAAACTTCTAAAAGGAAATTAAAAAAAGACAAACATAAGAACCACATTATTTAACACACTAGAAGTACCTTTTGTGCAACAATTCTTGGATTCACAGACACAGTGGCATCTTTTTAATGACCACTTCTGTGGCGATAAACTTTCAAATTGATTTTTACACTACTGTAAATATTTATTGGCCTGCAGTGTTTCCGTAATGAAATCATGCAAAAGTTTCTTGAATAATTTCTAAAAAGAGATCCTAATGGCTGTTTTTACTTTTTCCCCTGTAGAAAATTGACACTAAACAACAACTGACTTTCATTTCACACTTTATAAACCAACCCCTTTTAAAATGATACTTAAATGTAAGAGAACAGAATTTCAGTATTTCCTGATCCTACATTATCATTGTACATGTTTAACATCCTGCTTGAAGTGTAACTCTTAGTTTTGGTTTTCAGGACTAGGTACAGTATAAATTGCTTTTACAATAACTTTATTCTGCACAGCAGTCTTCTCTCAGTGGCACTGCATCTTCCTCTTGTATACAGAATTGCAATCGCTTGTTCGTTGACGGCATGATTCTGCTCTCATTGGACTCAATAGGAGCTTTGCAATTAACTTCAATGGGAGCGGGAGCAGGAACGGGCCATAATTTATCTCTGGTAAGTAGAATCTGAACTACAAGAGCATCTGATGAGCTTAAAGTCTACACAGAATCATAAGTAAAAGTCCCAGTTCTGTTCCCACTGAAGTCAATGGAAAATCGTCACTGACTTCAGTGAAACCAGGCTTGGGTGGAAAGTCAATCATTAGTGTTAAGGGCAGCTAATAAATGTGCGCGTGTGTGGTGGTGGCAGGTAGAATGGGATTAAAAATGCATTTATCTAAATACCGATTCAATTTAGATTGATTTAACTATTTTCATAAAGGGAATGGATTTTGCAATTTTAGCCAATCAGGTTCTCCAAATGTCCCACAGAAAATGACAGTAAAATTTCTTTCTACAAATACCAATTTGAAAATTTTCCCTATTATAATTGCACTAATATTAAAATGCAGAAAACAGTTAAAAACCTCTTCAAATGCATAAGAGTAATATTGCAAATTTTTTCTGTGTCATTTCTGACATCATTTGGAAAAAGGTGCAGTGACTGGAAGAGTTTATTTTATGCATATTTTGCAGACCCACCAGATTTCTTCATTTTGTTAGTGACTTGATCATTAGCATCAAGTTGTAATTTCATCAGAATCTGAGGAACAGTTTAATGTAAACTGTCACCATTGACACGTTTATGCTCTAACCAACTTGGCTCACAATGTGATGGTAATTACATGTTACACTAATGGTGTTGGGCTTGATAGGAGAAAAAGACCTCTTGTGCTGCCACTTACTCCCAAACGTGTTCATCAAGCAAATGTCATATTTTTGTATTTATATGTACAAAATTTTAACTCTAGTTTAATGTCATGGTCACAGAGTGTGACAAGTATAATGCTCAAGTGAAATCTCACCTAGAAGGGGCTGGTTTTCATTAGTATGTCTTAAAAACTGAAAATGTAAACATATTTTCTACTCTATGGCCTGATATAAAGCCCAATTTAGCCAATAGAAAGACTCCGAGTGACTTTAGGGCGTGTTGTATCAAGCCTATAGATTCCCTTTTTGTTATGTTTTCATGCTGCCTCTAACTATGCATGGAACATCTTCCATTCTTCTCTCTGCTAACCCTCTGTCATCTCTTAATTTAAACGCTAGTTCATCAAAACACTTGAACATGTGTTTGCATACATTCCTATTTGTATCAGGATGGACATAAGCACATAGTTAAATGTATATATCTGCTTGAGGGCTTTACTGAATCCAGGGTCATTAATCCCTCTTGAAAGCTCTCCTCATCCAAGATGCCTTCAGTATGTCAGTTAACATTTACTTTCTTATAAATTATCTTAATGTTTATACTTAAACACAACCAACCTTTAGTTGTATCACTATGATGTGATGCTTAAAATGAGTAACTGTATAGTCATATCACTGTATTTGTGGCACCTATTCACCCCATTCTCTTCTCACTGATCATCAGTCTAATATTTAAATTACAAGATCATGAGATCAATGACTGTATCTTCCATTGTCTTATGTGGAGAATGTAGAACAGTTTTGGGTGCTCTAAAATTATCAGTAAGAATGAAACTTAAATACACAAAGACTCCATAATTGATTTATTCCAATAGGTTGTAATCTCTATTAGAGTTCATATGTTGATATGACTTCAATAATGGAGACAATGAACAAAATTTGACTTCAGCTTGAGATGTGGTGAATGTGATGTCTTAGCAGTATGAATTTTCAAAATTGACTGGCAAATTATTTTTGCTGTGTGACAGGGTGGATTAGGCACAGAGATCCCCAGCTGGAGGCCTCAGGGTCCTGGCATACCCCATCCCAGAGAGGAGCAGAGGAGAAGTCCTCTAAGTGGCCTAGAGTGGTTGTTGAAAAGCAGCCAATGAGAGAAGCTGCAGGAGCAGCCCAGCAGGGCCATATAAAATGAGCAGCAAAACATAGCAACAGTCAGTTGCTGCTTGGAAATGGAGGAAAGAGGACTGTGTTCCTGGCTGGCTGAAAGAGCAGCAGGACCACTAACAGCTCAATGCAGCAGGGACTGGGGGAGCTGAGAAGGAACTTTGGGCTGGCTGCTGGGACTGAGTAAGGACGGAACCCAAGGAAGGACTCAAGAAGATAGTGTCTCCAAGGAGGAAGCTAGGGCCAGGACAAATTAAAGACTGCATATCCCAGAAGGGGTTTGTTCTGTTTCACATATACACGGGGTGTGTATGTGACTTGGCCGGAGGGCTGAGTCACTGAAAAACTGCCTGAGAAACCACTGATAGGTCACCATAAACTGAAAGACTGCAGATGCACCCAACCAGAAGGGGGCGCTCGCAAGAGGTGGGTGGCATGCCCTGTTACATGCTGCAAGAATATTTTTCCTAGTACTAGGTTACTCTAACTGGGTTTCTTTTATATAGCTGGTGTCTTTAGATGAAACACATACTTTGTTAGCTTGAACACTTACATGCAGCTGATTTCTCTTTTACCATGAAATGAAAGAGCATGTACAGATAGCCTAGGAGTGTTTTCTGAGGCTCAGAGAGAATATGCCAAAACCATCCCACCTCTCTCTGCCCCCCAACTGAACAAAGTAAAGAATCTGATCTTTCTAAGAAACATTCATGAGTATGTTTCTCATCATTGCATCTGCATCTACGTGACGTACACAAGTTTATTCTGAAGCATTTAATACTACAAATGGTGTGAGACACCTGGAGCCAAACTGTACCAACGTTTTTTAAGCTGAAGGGCCCACTGAACTCAATGAAAATTCCTGCCTAAAACCTGATGGCACGATATGGCCCTTGGTATTTCATAATGTTTGTAGTCTTATCAAGCTTGAGAATGAACTTGTGTACGTCCTTCTTTCAAGAGTAGAACGCATCCTGAAAGTGTAATATGGCATTACCTAAGAAAGAGGTAATTGCCATTTATAGTTTTGTATCATCTTGGGTGGAAATTTTCACTCCGCTAAAGTAACTGTGTTTACAGACTGTGTGGTAAAAATTTCATAGAAATAGAACAGAGTTTTAGGATGGAGTTGCCTTAATATGGCTCAAATTTGAGATCTGGTTGCACTCCTGGAAACTTAAATTGCTCATTAGTAGAGTATTCTCTAAATATGGGAACTCAGCTTTGGTAGCTTTTAAATAAAATGGAATGTATTAATATTAGGGAAGCATGCAACCTACAAGCAAACAACCGAACTGTAATGAGATCCTGGCTGGGTGTGACTGTAGGAGCTCTAGTGTTAACCCTAATGTGCTGGCATTACAACTGGTTATTTTTATATACCATGTAATCTTCCTTTACTCTTCCAGAGCATGTTTTGTTTTTGACTGTTCGAGTGCTTCACAAATCTTTATGAATTTAGCTTCACCATACCCCTGTGAGTGGGGAAATGTTGTCATCACCCCCCATCACACTGTACAAAGGAGGTAACTGAGGCCCAGAGAAATAAATCCTGAGCTCAGCACCAAGTATGAGTAGCGAGACCCTGGATGCTGGGCAGAGTCCATTCCTGCCCAGATCTCAGGTTTGCTCTGGGGCAATTTTGCAAAGGAGAACAGGACAACTTGCATAGAAGGAAATCATCAGCTCTTGTCCATGCACCATACTCTCCCACCAACGTGCAAGGTGCCCTTACAGTTTGGGAGTCCATCATACACTGGCGGTGCCTACACCCTGGACATCCCCTCGTGCAGGCGAATCATGCTATTTTTTAGGCCAAATGCACCTTCTGCATAAGTAAGTGACTAACCCAAGATAGCACACAGATTCTCCTGGGAGGTTGAGAATAAAACCCAGGTCTCCAGAGTCTGTCCTGTGCCTCTATTACAGCCTGTTAGAATTAAAAGGATGTCCTTAAGTTACTTGCTAACTGAACAAAGTTCCTCACTGATCACAAACTTATCAGTCTGAGTGTTCTAATAAAGGAGAAGAAAAAAATAACTAACGTTAAAGGCAGACAACAAGCCACACTAAGGAATATATTGATCCCTTAGGCAGTCGCCTCACATAATTACAACACAATAATCTTTACTTACACTGGAAAGTTTGGAGAGAGGAGAAAGGACAGGAGATAAAAGGATACACTGTGTTTTGGGGGAGGTGGGCCGAGGAAGAGAAATATTCACTAGCATACTGTAAATGAAAATTAAATGATAGAGAGAGAGAAGCATATAAGTTATCTGTGGAGCAGCACTCATTTACCCTACTATGTACTTTGGTTTCTTTGCTCATAGTGAGGAAGACAAGAAAATGTTTTTGTAAACAAAGGTGATGTCAAAACTGTGGGTAAACATGAGCTTGATGGCTAATTAAAGCAAGCAGCAGCTCTCTCTGAAAAAGAGCTACAGCAAAGCTATTTAGGGATCTGTCCTGCAAGGTGCTGAACACGTTCTCCACTCCAGTTGAAATTAGTGGAAACTAAGGGTCTTAAACATTTTTCAGGATCTAGACCTTAGTGGGGAATAATGGTGCTACATCAGATCACTGTGGTTAAGGCCAAGAAATGGTAGCCAGGAGCCCCACTTAGGTAAAGGAGAATGTTCTGGTCCCAGAGCTAGAGGACGGGATCCTCAGCTAGTGTAAATCAGTACAGTGTTATTGACATCACTGGACCTATGCCAGTTCACATCAGCTGAGGATCTGGCCCAGAATCCATGTGACTGACATTACTGTGCTCTGTGTGTGTGAATTCCCTACAAGGGCGGCTCTATGTATTTTGCCACCCCAAGCACGGCAAGCAGGCGGCTTTTGGCGGCACGCCTGTGGGAGGTCTGCTGGTAACGCAGATTTGGCGCGCTTGGAGCTGGTGCCTGGAGCCGCCCCTGATTCCCCATTCTTACACTGAGAGCTTATTCTAGAAGACTTTTATTCCTATAAATGATCATGCTGTAATTGTGCAAAGCTTTTACTCCCACAGCCATCACCTTTGTGATAGTGCATTTCCTCATCATAAATTACATCTCAGACTGCCCAGACCTTTCTGTTCCCCTTCATTAGCTTGCCTGTTAAATGTTTCTGCTACCAGATGCTTAATGGACTAGGAACAAGCAGTGGCTATGGCTTACCTTTACTTCCTTGAATAGTTCAGTAGTTCTGGTCTCACTCAACCTGCAGAGACCTTCTTTTTGTTAGAGTTCTGAGTGTTCTGTTTGCAAAAGGGCATTAACACTTTGCAGCAGCTCCTTTTTCTAGGTACAATGTATATGACAGCAAAGAAATTGCTATATATTTCATGGAACATTGTTTGCATTAGGAAATTACAATATGCTTTGATTTTTTTTCTTTGCTGCTTAGTTGTGAACTTTTTGAAAAAGATAAAAATTGGCAAAATTAACCTACAGTTATGGATTTTCATGGCTTGCTCTTGAAGAGTCCAATAAATGGTAGTTGCAGAAAAATTGAGAAAGTGACCATTTGAAACCTGCAACTGTGGATGGGCTGGATTATTTGGAAAGGGATTGGATCATCGAAAGTAGCATAGGAGAACTGGTTCAGTAAGTAGGTTAGAACAGAAATTTCCATCTGTATTTGATTCAATACTTTGCAAAGACTAACTTTGTCCCTGTAGCAAATGAGGGTGGGCAGGCCTCTTAAAAATCAGTCTCCTTAGTCCCCAAACATACTTGTGCATTGAATGCATCAAGAGACAATAAGCCTTGACGACATCAATGACAGAAGTGCCTCTTTCTCTTTTCCCTTCATCCACTACTCCCTTAAGGATGATTAATCTCATTCTCTTAGAACTGGGTCTAAATCTGAAATCTAGCTTCAAACATGGAGTACATCTAGAGTCTTTGTTAGCTCAGCTGTCTGTTAATAGGGGCTTGATTTAGCTTGAGCCAGGAGAGTATCATGAAAGTGTTTAATCATGATTATTATATATTACATATTGATATAATCTATTATAGTATTATAACTGTTAATAAATCTGACTTCTGATGCAGGTGATCTCCCACTGAAAAATCTGATTGATTTGAGTTTGTCCACCTGATCAAGGAATCCCAGAGTAAAGGGGAATAGCAGTGTATTTAGGTTACTCTCCTATATCTCTGTTGACTAAATTGACTGAGTTTTCCCTGGCCTGGTGTTGGACTTGCTACATCTTATTGTCGTGAGTAACTTTAGTATCCATGAAGCTAACATTTGAGGCTTAACTCTGTATTTTGTGATCATCAGGAGACAGTCCCAGCAGGTCATTTTAGGCTCAGCCCATATTGATGGATGTACTCTGGATCCTGTTTAGTTGGTTTACAGAGGTCAAGGCATTATTTCCTTTGTTTTGAGGCAGTCCCTTTCTCTCTTGGTTTGCCTAGAAAGACTGAGAGGACTCATCAGGATTTCAGAGATAATATTGTTCAGTCATCAACAGCATAGTACATGATGATTATCCTTTGTCCTCAGCCACTGATATAGTGGTTCCCAAAAAGCCATATTGTGGTATACAGATGAGCTAAGATCGATGAAAGATTAGAGGCTAATGTCTTGCAGTGATCTGGCAACATGGAATATAAGTAAATATTTATCATTGGTAGACTTGACCAGTTCTGTAGGTCTTTATCTCTTGGTCAGGACTGAATTCAAAGATTCATTGCTCTGTTTGTGTGGGCCTTGTCCTGAGCAGAAATAGAGTACTTGATTGCCTGTGACAGTCTATGATGCGCCTTTCACAAGCACTAAGATCTTTTAAATTGAAAAAAAAATGTTGCTGATATGACAGCTTTCATGGTTCATGAGTGGTGCTCTAGAAAGCATTGCTGTCCTCTGAGATTCGAAAAAACTGAAGCCAACTGTTAACCAAGTAAAGATTGCAAGAACTTTTTGAGAATATATTTGTATCTCTCCCCACCCTCTACTCTTTTATTTTTTTAGACTGTATGAACTTTAGGGCAAGGACTATATGTGTTCACTGGGTTTGGAGGGGTAACATGATATGGGGCATACTACAGTATAATTAATAATAGTCATGGTAACAATGCAGTGGTGGTCACATATTCCTAATTTATTAACCTCATCCCTTCCTCTCTTGCAACTTTCACTACCAGTTGTTTGAGTGGCTGCTGACTCTGAGACAGATCTTCTGTTGAGGTGAATGCTGGGAGAAGGGCTTGCTCCAGTGTATGCTAGAATAAGCAGTTGCAGAGGCCCCTTATGGTGATGCTGCACCAAGGGCCCATGGTGTAACAGCACAAAACATCTGCATCTCCACTAGAGAGAGAAGAAAGCACATCTTGAAACAGCTGATGAAGCTGGCAATAAAGAAAGGGGTAGGGAGAGAATGATTCAGTATCTGTGTGACTGCAGAGCTTCCCTGTGGGAGTCCTGACTGAAACAGCTGTGCCCCCTCCACTCTGACAGAGCCCCAGTATAGAGTATGCCCTCCAGAGGGTAAACCATCTCTAGATCACAGTGCAACAGCCACAACTAAGGGCTCTCTAAACCTGCACCAGCTCTGTTGAATTTTACCCTCTCTCTCTCTGAAGACAGAGGAATTTCAGGGCTTTTTGATGGACTCTTCAGCCTCTCCATGCACTGCTCAGGTTCCTTTGGGTGTGTGAGGCTCAGCTAGTTCTTAATTTTCCAAAGCTGTTCCCTCATGCTTTTTCATAATAGGAGATTGCAGTGAGAAACCAGAATCCATGCTAAGCGGTGTTAAACACCTTGCTGGCAATAAGAAGCGTAGGACTTTTCTATTAGGAAATCGAAGCCCTGTAATAGAAAGCATATTTTCAGATTATCTAAATGACTGTATTATTATACTGAAATGGAATGTTCACAGCCAGTCAAGAAGGGTCTCTACCTCCCAACCAATGTTAGAGGAGTGAAAGGCAGATGGATGACATAACTGGCTCTCTCTGACAGAAATCAAGAATAGAGCAATCAGCCCAGGAACAGTCTAATATACACAGCGATGATGTACAGATAGGGAAGGATAACGGTACATTTTTTTCTCATTTATACAGTTCCCTATATTCTGGTTGCTTCTAGCTGTCTGAATTGCATAGTCAATACAGCTATTTCTCAGTAACTGTGTACTATGGAAACAGCCCTGGGTATGAGGCATGGACTGGCAATGCAACCACTAATGCAGCCCATAGAGGTATTTTCTTCTTGTAAGCCCTGCAGTTTGGTTTAGTCAGCTTGTATGCAGGGGAGCCATGGTTTGTCCCTAAGGTAATTCATGGGTAACACTTGATTTATATTGCTAATTGTTTTTAAACATTGATTTGACCTTACATGCAGACATAGATGAAAAGATACCCATTAATAGTAATCATGTGAGGGGCTTTGATCTGTCCAGTGAGCACAACCTCCCTAGCACCCAGGGCCCCTTGTTCACACAGGGAGCCCTCTGCAGCTCTGCTGTGAAACTGTGAACATTTCAACGGATAAAAAATAAATGTTGGGATGTCAAATAGAAAAAAAAGAAAATTTAAAATTCTGCCATGCCTATCCATAGGTCAACTACAGGAGCAAAGTAGAGTGAAATTAACTGAGTTTGGAAAAAACTTTTAATCCAGAATGTCTTTCATAATAAGAGATCTCAGTGACACAGCTGCAGTTATTATTAGACTCATTTACAAAGCAGGGATGATGTGATGTTTAGTCTACATTCAGAAAGGCTGGGGGAAAAAACCAGGAATTCCTCCCACTGGCCTATTTGCATAGGTACAGAAGGTTTTAAGGTCATTGAAATGTTGCATATATTTGTGTAGAAGACATATGTGGCCACTGGGAACTATCAAGGATTTAGCTTAGCATGAATTTTGTGATCAATTTATTCAGAACCGTATTCTCATTCACAGAACACTGCTCTGCAGGACATCTTTTGATTCTCTAGAATGAGAATGAGAATGGAATGTCAGTCTGGGTAGCCAGTACTTTCTCAGTACACAATCATTTAGAAAAGAAAATGATCCTTACATGGTAGGATTCACTTGCTCATTTGATCATTCATTCTCTCCTTGATACTTAGCATGTTTTTGCTTAATTTGTAAAAGTAGTTTATTTAAATTTTCCCTTTTGGACAAGTACTATGCTACTTAGTAGCATTGTAAACAATAAGAAATAGAACTTAGAAGAGGATGAGACTTTTTTTATAGAATTTTTAAATCATGCTATGGAATTCAATAGAGAATTATATGCCTGCTGTAGATTCTATATGGTGGTTTTAAAAGGTTATCATTCTCTTTTAAATGTGATGAGACTTGTCCCTAAGGGCAAGTAAAAACAAGAGAACAGACAATAAAATAAAATCTATAGGAAAACATGCTTTGGATTCACTCTATAGCAGCACAAATAAGAGAGAAAATAACCATCACATTTTCACTCATATAAAACTCTATCCTTAGCTGAAGATTAGTGGTGTGGTATCACTTTTAAAATGGGAGTGCTCACCTAGCACTCTCAGTATCCTAATCAAATATTTTCCTCTTATATCGCCCATTAAATAGAGTTTCTCTAAAAAGGCAGTGTTAGTTAGCTCAGATATTCATTCTGCAGCTTCATCATTATCACTGTGCTATTTCAGAAATTGCAGTTACCTACATAACTAAGTACAGGGAAAGTCATGGCATCAAACACATCAGAGGGTGGTAACTATTGCCGGATGATGAATTTTTGAACGTGCGCTCTGTGTGCATGAGCTCAATGTGTGTGTGTGTGTAACATTTAGGCAAACGTTTAAGAACTGAATGAAGAGGGAATGATGACTTTGCACTATCAGTAATGCATTTTCTTCTTTCCTGCCTGATCCATCTAGAAAATACTCATGGGATTTGCAGTTGAAGATCCTGGCTCTTATAGCTTGATGTATTCAGGGGAAGGTTGATATGCAGTGGAGGCCAACTCCTATCCTCCTCACTCCCCCAGAAAAGAACTTTGCCTCCAAAGTTGCTGAGTCACCCAGAGAGAGAGACCTCATGAAATGGGCTTATTTCTTCACCTCAGCTATTGATGATTTTTTGGTTCTTTACTTCTGACCCCTCTCCCACCCACTGCCTTTTACCCAACACTCTTCAGGCTTTAATTAAGCCTCCCATAAATCCTTTGCAAAGAGAAAATAAGCATCAACGTGCACTGAGCCGCTATTCAATGACCACAGCCCTAGTTGAATGACATTATTAAGGCACACATTATTTTATTGATTATTTATTTAAAAATTAATATTAGAGATATCAATTACCATTAACTTGGAGATATCTTTTTGTGACAGAAAAATAGATTAACACCACAATTACAGCATAAAAAAAAGATATGGATTGAAAAAAATATCACATCTCAGGACACCTCACTTTCATTGTTGTGTTGTTCTGGGTTAAACGCTGTCCTTGGGTAAAGCTATTAATTTTGAGATGTGTCAGTTGATATATTGCATGTAGAATTTTATCACATAGGACATATGTAGATAATGCTGTATTTTATGGAAGATAGAACATATGAAGAAAAAAAGCATCAATTTTCTATAGGAAACTCTCCTTAACCACTTAATCTATCCTACTCTTTTTTCAATATACTCAGCAACTACTGTGACTAAGAAGCTTTCTGTGCCCATACATTTTTTTTCTGCTTTGATATGTTGGTCTCAAACGTATGGATAGTGAGGTTTTTCTCTTGAAAATAGCCAATAACATTCCTCTGAGTAATGGAAAACAGCAGTAATGTAATTATAGCCATAGCAATATGCCTAGCTAGGAAGCACAGAGGACATGGTGACTGACGCTTTACCATTCAATATTAGTTGTTGGCGCATTCAAGCTAGATGAACAGTTTACATGGAAAAAAGCCCTTCTAAACTAGACTAGTTTGAGTCCTTTGAAAGACATCCGAATTTTTGTGCTGGAATGGCACAGTGTTAAAATAACCCCTTGTTCTGATGTCCACCTAGAAGAATCCACACTCCAGATTGCAGGTGGGAGGAGGGAGATGGCTACAGTAGAAACTCTCTCTGTCCTGAATCCGATGAATTGGCTTTTTTCCTATTGCAAGGTATATTAGTGTTCTGTTTGTATTGAGTTAGCTAAGCTTTAGGATAAGACTCATAGACTGTCAAGCCAGAAGGGACCATCATGATCATCTAGTCTGACCTCCTGCACATTGTAGGCCACATAACCTCACCCATCCAATCCTGTAATAGACCACAACCTTTGGCTGAGTTACTGAAGTCCTCAAATCATGATGTAAAGCAGTGGTCTCCAACTTGTTTACACCCAAGATCACTTTTTGAATCGAAGGTCAATTCAGGATCTACCCTGCCCCTTCCCTTCCCCAAAGCCCTACCCCACTCACTCCATCCCCCCCTCTGTTGCTCATCCTCCCCCATGCTCACTCACTTTCACCGGGCTGGGGAAGGGAATTGGGGTTCATGAGGGGGTGCGGACACTGGGCTGGGGCCAAGGGATTTGCAGTGTGGGAGGGGGTTCTGGGCTGAGCCTGGGGCAGGGGGTTTGGGCTGCAGGAGGGGGTAAGGGGTGCAAGATCTAGGAGGGAGTTTGGGTGCAGGAGGGGGCTCTGGGCTGGGGCAGAGTGTTGGGGTGCAGGACGGGGTACAGTGGCTCTGGGAGGGGAGTCAGGGCTGGGCTCTGGGGTGCAGGAGAGGGATCAGGGTACAGGAGAGGACATGGGGTGCTGGCTCCGGAAGGGAGCTGAAGGTGTGGCTTGGAATGCAGGAGAGGGTATGAGGGTCCTTTAGGATTGACCAGTCAATCACAATCAACCGGTTGGTGACCACTGATGTAAAGACTTCAAGTTACAGAGAACTGACTGTTTACGCTAGTTTAAATCTGCAAGTGACCTGTGCCCCATGCTGCAGAGGAAAGTGAAACATCCCTCTTCCCCAAGTCTCTGCCAATCTAACCTAGGGGAAGATTCCTTCCCAATCCCAAATATGGTGATCAGTTAGACTATGAGCATGTGGGCAAGACCCACCAGCTAGACACTTGGGAAAGTGTCTCTATAGTAACTCAAAGTTCTCCCCATCTAGTGTCCCATCACCAGCCACTGGAGATATTTGCTACTAGCAGTTGCAGATCTGCTACATGCCAGTGTAAGCTGTCCCATCGTACCATCCCCTACATAAGCTTATCAAACTCAGTCTTGAAACAAGTTAGGTTTTTTGTCCCCACTGGTCCTCTTTGAAGTTTGTTCCAGAACTTCTCTCCTCTGATGGTTAGAAACCTTCACCTAATTTGGAGCCTACACTTGTTGATGGCCAGTTTATATCCATTTGTTCTTGTGTCCACATTGGCGCTTAACTTAAATAATTCCTTTCCCTCCCTAATATTTTCCCTCTGATATATTTATAGAGAGCAATCATATCTCCCCTCAATCTTCTTTTGGTTAGACTAAACAAGCCGAAGTTCTTTGAGTCTCTTCTCATAAGATAGGTTTTGATTCCTCTGATCATCTTAGGAGTCTTTTTGTGGACCTGTTGCAGTCTGAATTCATCTCATAAACATGGAAGACCAGAATTATACACAGTATTCCAGATGAGGACTCACCAGTGCCTTGTCTAATGGTACTAATACTTCCCTGTTTCTCCTGGAAATACCTCATCCGATGCATCCTTGGATTACATTAGCTATTTTCCTGGCTGTCTCATACTGACGGCTCATAGTCATCCTGTGATCAACCAATACACCCAGGTCTTTCTCCTCCTCCATCGCTTCCAGCTGACATGTTCCCAGCTTATAACAAAAAAATTTTGTTGTTAGTCGCCATGTCTCTAAAAACTCTAATAAGAACTCTTATTTCTTCTGGTTGCAAATCTTCAAGATGCAAATCCTTTCTTAAAACAATAGATACTTGATCAAGCTATAAAGAAGTGGTTTCTAAATATTTGTTAAATTATTACAGCCTGGGTTGGGGCTGTTAAATGACATCTTTCAGCAATGAGCAGATGTTGAAATTCTGCTCAGATAGACCTTCTCTACTTGCTGTACCAGTCTTTTTGAAGTATGTTAGTCTATTTTACAAATTTAATCATCAGCAATATTTTCAGATATTTACTATTAGATATTTACTATTTACCCCAGCTCTATACACTTCTCCGATCTTCCTACCTCATCTAAACCATTGGCATTTTTTCATTGTTACAACACAGCCCTGTTTTGGTAAGTCACGGTCATATGTGAATGGCCCAGTCATCTGCTTTAATTATTTCCCAGTTTCATTATCAATGAAACATCAAGATAGCAGCAAAGTCACTCTGCCTTTCATGACGCTATGCTATGCCTAGGACAACTCATCATCTGCTTTTATGAAACTAATCAAACTCGGCTTCTTACACTGTTTAGCAATTGCATCATTCATTACAGGAGCTCTTGTTGGCAATTTTCTAACAAAATGAGGATTGCAGTAGCGCTGGTGTTTGAGATTAATGGAGGTTAGACGAGAGGTAGAGTTTTAACAACTCAGACAAGTATCATTCTGTCATTTTGCATTAAGCCTGGCATCTGATGATAATAATGAAGTTTCTAACTACATAACAAGCAGTCAGTAGATTCAAGCTGCCATATTCAGCAGTCTTCTAAAGTCTTCTAAAGCCTCTTAACTATTGCTAAAGAGAAATATTAATTTTCCAATGTGATTTCTGATTTGGTCTGCTATAAGTTATCCCATTAAAGAATGCACAGAAATGTATTTTCCTATGCAGTTGGGCTATTGCTGCTGATTTACTGCTTAGTATGAGAAAAGGGCATACCTTTCTAACAAGTCTCCCCTGAAGTTACTGACAATGATATATCAAAGAAAATGGAATCTAGAAAAAAATAAATTCATCATTCGTAGTTTACTTTAACTAGAAATGGGCCATGTACCAACCCCCCATAGCTGTGCATGGTTATGAATTTTACAGCAGCACTCTGTCTAGAATGAGCTGAACCAAATCTTCAGAAGCAAATGACCCAGAACTGTTGGGGAAATTCTACTCTAGATCCTAATCCAAAATTTTTGCTTGGGCCCATCTTAATATGTTGTTATTTTTAAGGTCAGATTCTGGAGCATAGCATCTGTGTGCTGGGGTTCCATAAATCAGGTGAAGGGGGAGAAATTCCTTACCCATTCACTGGTCCTTCCCTGTTCCTCTCCCATCCTGGTTCCACCTTCCTCCTTCACTCCCTATGCACCAGGATGAATGAAACTCCTGTACCTCTTTCAGTACTGGAATCAGGCAAGTTCTGATACTTGAAGTTATGAACTTTATTTTTAAAGTTTGATTCAAAAGGCAGCAAATAACTTTTTTTGCCATTTCAACATGACTCATCACCTTGGGATTTGCAGGTAAAACTGCTTTTTGCAAAGAGAACAGGAAACCTGTCAATGATGGTAAAGGGTGTGCCCTAAAGGTCAAAGGGTAAATTCTGCTTTCTGCAGCACAGCTAAATATACCCAGGTGAGAAACATTACTGAAATGCACAGGGGGAGGGGGGAACTTGCAAGACATTCCTGATGGAAAAAATAAAGCATAAATAAAATGTTGAAAGAGAAGTAGTTTTTGTCCAGAAAATAGGCCACAAACTACCTCACATTTCCATTTTGATTAGTGGCTATTTTCTATTAAGAGTGTGTGTGTGTGTGTGTGTGTGTTAGGAAAGAGGAACGGTCATGGAACACTGATAGTTGTTTCTCTCTCTATAATGGTTTTATATGTGTTTGTAGAGAAATATATAGACATAATTTACAGCTGTATATTATACAGTTGTATTCTCAGTTTCTATATAAAGCGTGTATGCATATAGCATAATATTACTGGTGTTGATAAACTATATAGTCAACTGCTTGACCACGCTTTGATGTGTTACTGCATATATTCAAGAGGCCAAATAACCAATGCCAGTCATACTGTGATTGGCTTAGAACAATAAGCCTAGTACACTGGGGAAAAAAGTTTAGGAAGCCATCTTGTACAGTCATGTTACATTCATCTTACACAGAAAATATGTTCCCAAATTTGCACATTTCAACTGGTATTATTTATATGGTAATTTTACAAATTACGCATCTCTTTACCTGTCACTAAATCCAACTCATCAGTTTGTACCAGTTTCCTAACTCCTTGTTCTGTTCCTATTTTTCTTTTGGATACTAACATTCCAGGTACTGGTTCATGAGGGTACTTCCCTAGCTTGTGCTAAGACACGCAATGAGTGTATCTTGATTTTGACAAGTTTCCTATCTGCTTATGCCAAATGCTTACTTGAGCAAATGTGAGGAGTTATGGGATACTTAGCATAAGTGAATGGGATTATGGTATAGGCCAGTTTAGGCTCTATCACTGTTACAGTATTTGTGCTTAATGTTATTGGTGTGTGTGTGTGTGTCTGTATTATAAATAAATAAATACATCCACACTCACCAGCATATATTTGTCAACAAGTGCTCTAGACAGGAAGGATGGTCTAGTGACTAATTTCTAGCCTGGAACTTGAGACCAAGGTTCAATTCCTTGCCCCGCCACTGTTTCCCTGTGTGATTGTGTGCAAGTCATTTAGTATCAGTTCCTCATTTCTAAAATTGGGATAACAGTACATTCGTGTATCACAGAAATTATTCAATGTACTCAGATACTACAGTTATGAGGCTACTGTAGATAAGATGTGTGTGCATATATTTATATGGGAGGTGGTGTGGTCCAGTGAATAGGGTATTGGATGGGGAGTCAGGAGAGCTGGGTTCTGTTCTTGGCTTTGCTGCTGATCTGCTATGTGACCTCCAGCAAGTCAGCTCAACTTCCTCATAAATATATATATATATAACATCAGGATATATTGATTTTCTTTTGTTTGCAAAGCCCTTTGAATCTGTAGATGAACACTGCTGTGTGTGTGTGTATGCATGCATGCAAAGATTATGAAAATCAATTTAAAAATAAAAAAAATGAATTCAAATATCATAACCTCAATCTTATGCAAAAAAAGTAAACTTTTTTTGCTCAATAATAAAATGTACAATTTTACTCATCTAAAGAAGTTATACAGAGAAGTCATAATGTACCTATACATATTAAATATATTTGCATAAACACTATGTTGTTACTATAACCATATCCTTTTGAGGGGGAAGCATTCTAAGTAAATGTTATGGCCTTAAAATCACTAAGTAGAAATTAGATAATCTCAAGGTAAGAAACACATTAATGTCAAAACCAGAAAAAAACACGGTATGTTGCAACAGATGAAATTGTCACAGAACGAAATTTCGGAAACAGTTGTAGTGACAGAATCAATGTTAATTGCATAAGAGAAGGAATAAACCATTAGTAGTACTGACTAATAATTAGTAAGATTGCATTACAAAATGTTGGGGGCTATTATCAGACTCTGAATATAGGATCTTTTTCTTTCTTTCAGCATAAGAGCTGCCATACTGGGTCAGACCATGATCTATCCTGACTAGTATCCTGTTTCCGACAGTGGTCTGTGCCAGAGCTTCAGGGAGAGTGTACAGAATAGGGCAATTATGGAGTGCTGGATCCTGTCTTCCACTTAAGGCTTCTGATAGTCAGAGATTCATGGTCACACTGAGCATGGGGCTGTGTCGTTGGCCATCGTGACTAATATCCATCTTTTTTGGCCATCACAACATCCCATGGCAATGATATCCACGTTGGTTGTGTGTTGTGTGAAAAAGTTCTTCCTCTTGTTTATATTAAATCTGCTGCCTATTAATTTCTTTGGATGACCCCTGATTTTTGTTTGGAGGAAAGGGTAAATACAACTTCTCTATTCACCTTTTCTATACCATTCATGATTTTATAGACCTCTACCATATTCCCCCTTACTCATCTCTGAACAGCCCTAATCTTTTACATCTGTCCTCCCATTGCCATTCTATACCCTTGATCATATTTTTTTGCTCTTCTCTGAAATTTTTCCAGTTCTACTATATTATTTTTGAGATGGGCAACCAGAACTAGAAACAATATTCAAGGTGTGGGTGCACCATGGATTTATGTGGTGGCATTCTAATATTTTCTATCTTATTTCCTATCCCTTTCCTAAAAGTTTCTAACATACTGCTAACCTTTTTGACTGCTGCTGTGCATTGGGTGAAAGTTTGTGGAGAACTATCCACTGAGAGGAGGGCTGGCTCCAGGGGTTTTTGCCTCCTCAAGCAGGGGAAAAAAAAAAAGCCGCTATCGCGATCTGCAGCTCTCCAGCTGCCGCTTCAGTCTTTGGTGGCAATTCGGCAGCTGGTTGTTCACTCCGAGACGGACCGAGGGACCCACCGCCGAAGAGCCGGACATGCTGCCCCTCTCCATTGGCCGTCCCAAGCACCTGCTTGCTGGGCTGGTGCCTGGAGCCGGCCCTGACTGAGAGTCAAAGATATCTTTCTCGTGTGGTAATAAGTAATTTAGAAACCATAGCTGTATACGTATAGTTGGGATTCTTTTTTCCAGTGAGCAATTCTTTGCACTTATCAGTGTTGAATTTCATCTGCCATTTTGTTGCCCAGTCACCTAGTTTTGTAAGCTCTCTTTGTAATTCCTCACAGCCTGCTTTGGACTTAACTACCTTGAATAATTTTTGTATTGATTGCAAACTTTGCCACTTGACTATTCACTCTCTTTTCCAGATCATTAATGAATGTGTTGAACAGCACACGTCCCGGTACAGTTCCTTGGAGGACACTGCCATTCACTTCTCTCCATTGTAAAACTGACCCTCTATTCCTAGCCTTTGCTTCCTGTCTTTTAAACAGTTACTGATTCACGAGAAGACCTTCCCTCTTATCCCATGATGGCTTACTTTGCTTAAAAAACTTTGATGATGGACTTTGTCAAAAGCTTTCTGAAAGTCCAAGTACACTATATCCACATGTTGGTTGATACTCTCAAAGAATTCAAATAGATTGGTGAGCCATGATTTCCCTTTAGAAAAGCCATGTTGACTCTATCCCAACACATTGTGTTCATTTATTATATGTCTGATCAGAGGCGGCTCTATGTTTTTTGCTGCCCCAAGCACGGCAGTCAGGTGGCCTTTGGCGGCATGCCTGTGGGCGGTCCACTGCTAACGTGGATTCGGCAGTGTTTCTGCAGGAGATCCAGTGGTCCTGCACCTTCGGTGTGCCTACTGCCGAATTGCCGCCAAAGCCGCAGGACCAGTGGACCTCCCACAGGCATACCGCTGAAGGCCGCCTGACTGCCGTCCTCTCAGCGACTGGCAGGCCGTCCCCTGTGGCTTGCTGTCTCAGGCATGCGCTTGTGCCTGGAGCCACCCCTGTATCTGATAATTCTGTTCTTAACTATAGTTTTAACCAGTTTGCCTGATACTGAAATTAGTCTTACTGGCCTGTAATTGCCAGGATCATCTCTGGAGGTTTTTTTAAAAATGGATGTTACATAAATTGTCCTCCAGTAATCTGTCCTGAATGCTGATTTTAAGCAATAGGTTGCATACTACAGTTAGTTTTTGTGAAATGTTTGAATTCCTTCAGAACTCTTGGGTGACTATCAACTTGTCCTGATTGTCTTATCAACTTGTTCCAAAATCTTCTCTATGGACACCTCAATCTTTAACTGTTCCTCAGATTTATCACCTAAAAAGAATGGCTCAGATGTTGGAATGTCCCTTTCATTCTCTTCAGTGAAGATCCATGCAAGGCATTCTTTTAACTTCTCTGTATTGGCCTTGACTTCCTTGAGTGCTCTTTTAACACCTTGATCGTACAGCGGCCCTGTTGATTGTGTGGTAGGCGTCCTGCTTCTGATAAACTTAAAATATTTTTCTGTTAGTTTTTTATGTCTATTGGTGGTAGCTTTTCAAATAATTTTTTGGCCTGCCTAATTATACTTTTACCCTTGACTTGCCAGAGTTTTTGCTCCTTTCTATTTTCCTCTATAGGATTTGACTTACAATTTTTCAAGGATTTCTTTTGGTCTCTAGCCACCTTTGACTCTGTTATTTAGCCATGGTGGCATTTTTTGGTCAAATATGGGAGAATGGGATTAATGTACACCTATTGTCTGTCTTCCTGTAATCCTATAGAACCTCATAACTTAGGCTTTCCTACAGCTATCTCCCACTCATAATCAAACAAATGGAGGTTCCCACAATATTAGTAAAAATAATACATAGCTCACATGTTCTTCACACCTGATATTTAGGTGTTTAAGGCTGGATTTAGTTCCCTAATTCTAGGGACTCTTGTTGAAAATGTGTCCCTCTGTGTACTGAAAGCAATTCATGTTTACAAATCTTCATGGACTCAAGCCTGGCTTCATTTGATTTAATGGAAAAAATCTCTCCTCTACATCAGTACTAGTTTTTCTACAAAAATGGTCTAGATGCTGAATTCAGCTGCAGAATATTTCTGTTGCCATGTTATGTAGCAAGGCTAGGTAAGAATTATTAGAATGTGTTAAGGAAAGACAAGAAAATTAGAAAATATTATGAAAATAGAAGAAGGATTTATTAATGTTCTATGTTTTCAGATTATAAGTGAAACAAGTACAAAAAGTAACAAATAGAAATGGTTCTATATAACAGTCATTATTTTATTTGATGCTATCACCCCACTTCTACTCATCATTTTGTTAGGTAACTGCTTTTAGAAATGACTCTGGGAGATTGTAACAATTTAGTGGCAAACCACAAAATATATCTACAAACCAAAATACTTCAGAACAGGTCGTTATAAATTAATAATAGCAAAAAGCAATTATCTGTACTGCTCTGTAGGGAAACTGAGGATTCAACTGGTAAGTGAAGGACAGCTTGATAATGAGATTCAGTAGATTCGATATTTTCTCGAAATGAATAAAAATAACAGAAATACTACATTATAGCAGACCTAAAAGATTAATGCAACTCTATGTAGAGGGGTAGCTGGCTTAATACTGACTTTGCCAACACGCTGAATTATTCAGTTGCTTATTTTCTAAACTTAGTGAGAGTCACAGTGACATTTAAAGAACTTTATCATGCACTTTTGCCATATTTCCCTGACACTTTACATTGTCTGTGGCTGTTAAAGATATTTGTAAATTAAACTTCCTCACCCTGCAAGCAGCAGCAGCTAAGTTTGCAGTTTCAAAGCTATAGTATTGTGACCCCTTTGCTGAGCAGTAACAGAACTCCTTGCCTTGCAGGTCAATTATCCATTTGGAGCAGAAATCGGTGGTGTAACATTAGGCATTTTCTTAGTGTAATTTGTTTGTTTCCAGCAATGTGCGCAAAGCCTGTTTTCCTGCATGGGGTGGTAACAAAGGGCACACAGGCAAGTGCTTTTTGCAGAAACCTCAAATAAAACACTGCTGCCCTTTTCTCTCAAGCAGAGGTCTTGTGCCTATGTCTTTCCAGGTCCATCTCACATCTCAGATAAATTCAACTGCTTAAATATGCTCTGTGCCCTTTTTCCTTCTTCCGTCTCTGCACTTTTATGCCTGGGAATCCTCTCTCCTCATGAGACACCTCAGTTCTTTGTGCTTGATCCTGACTATTCAGCCTCTCTGGCCACCCTCTTTCTGACCGGCTGCTCACTGCTGCTCTGCCTAATGTCACTCAGGCTGCCCCCAGTGTCCCTTTAGGACCCCCAGTCTCCTCTTATGCAATGGACAGAGAACCTGTCACTTTCTTTTATCCAAATACCACTTCTACTTGTCCCAGGGTTCTGTGAGTTAGGCTTTTCCCTAATGTTACTGAGTTTAGGGGCCTTGATAGATGATTCAGGGCTGCCCAGGGTGGGGGGGCAAGTGGGGCAATTTGCCCCAGGGCCCAGACCCTGCAGGGGACCCCACGAGAGTTTTTCGGGGGCCCTGGAGCGGGTCCTTCACTCACTCTGGGGGCCCTGGAAAACTCTTGCGGGGCCTGGGCCCCTGGAGCTTCTTCTGCTCTGGGTCTTTGGTGGCAATTCGGCAGCAGGGGGTCCTTCTGCTCCAGGACCCGCTGCCGAAGTGCTCCGAAGACTCCCAGTGGGGGGGTCCTTCTGCCCTGGGACCTGCTGGTGAAATGCTGGTTGTTCGGCGCCAATTCGGTGGCAAGGGACCCCTGCTGTGGGTCTTCCGGGCACTTCGGCATCAGGTCCCAGAGCGGAAGGACCCCCCGCCGCCAAATTACCACTGAAGCGGGGGCCCCCGGCTGCCGAAGACCCCAGGCCCCCTGAATCCTCTGGATGGCTCTGGGAAGATGTGCAGTCATGGTTTCTGATTCCACATTGTGTATGTGTGTGGGAGACGCAGGATGAAAGGGTGTATGGAGAAGGTGTAGGAAACTGGTGAGGGATGAAGGAGGGTATCATAAGGGTACAGAGAATGAAGGTGAGGGAATGGAAGAGGGGTAAGCAATTGAGGGAAATGTAGAGGAGGACAAGCAAAAAGTTTTCTAGTTAGTGCAGTAGACTGTAATTCAGAAGGTCTGGGTTCAATTCTTGGCACTGTGACAAACTGCCTGTGTCCCCTTGGGCACGTGATTCTGTCTCTCTTTGCCACATTTGCCGCCTATGTAAAATCCTGATAATACTTCCCTATCTCACAGGGCTCTTGTGAGGCTAAATCTATAAATACTTGTAAGGCACTCAAATAGTATGGAGATGGAGCCATCTGAGTAAAAAGGGCAGTTACAGGCAGAGAGCCAGATCCTCAACCCCCACTGACACCACTTGATGCCACTGGAGTGAATGGGAGGGGACAATACATCAGTCCTAAATTGGCAGCTGAGGATTAATACAGCTAAAAATACAAACTGGCAATCTCAACACACACTTACAGGAACCTCCAATACTATGGAACCAGCATGCTTTATAACAGAGCAAACCATTCCCTCACAGAACAGACCTGTCTAGCATTAATGTAAACAATAACACTAGCCAAAATTTTACCAAAAGACTTAGCTGAGTGTAAGCATCATGTAGGCTTCTACTTTCCTAAGTGATTGGACACCTCTCGTTGGCTTCAGGAAGCTTTCATAGGGATCTCTTCTGGTCACCTTAGATACTGATGTTATGCTGCGATGCCCCCAATAAAATCTTACCAACTACGTAGCACAGGAAGCAGGGAACTATAGAAAATCTTGTGCCCTGTGACTGTGGAGCTTAAATGCACCATAGGTGCACCATGTAACTATCTTTTTAGCTCAACTCCTATGTAAATTAAAATTGCTCTCTGTTTCTCAAGATAATCAAAACACTCAGGGGCCGATAGTCTTTAAGATTCATAGGCAGTGATATAATAAAATATTCTACGCAGTTAGCTGACTTTATGAGGTTTAATTCTCAGTTCAGAAGCTAACCGTAATAACTTTGGCACATACATTAAATTAGCCCAAGTGCTCGCGGTAGCAGCACTAATGTAAAAGTGACAGTGATATACTGACATAGTTTCCATTTCAGGCCATTGAAACAGTCATCGTATAGTAAGAATCCCAAATGTAGGCAAGCACCCATATAAACAATGCAACTTTGATGGCTTTACCACTCAGAATGCATACAGGGACACAGATGCTGCAAATCCTATGCAGTCACTCATTCATGCTCAGCCCATATCCCTTGAACCCTGTATGACTGTTCATATTGCTTGGATGGCTATCTTGTGTTTGAGGCATCTTCATCAAGTGACGTATTTGGGTAAGATGTCTGAAGTTTGAATAAGATTGATGAAAATGCAGCAGAGGCCCGGGGAAACAAAATGGTTATTTATAACCAAACCACAGAGACATGGACACATGCAGATGACAGAATTCTGTGTTTGTGTACCTCTAGTCAAATTTCACATCGAAATAGATTGCAGAATATCTTTGTGATGCAGGTACAGGAATAGAATGAACTCCTCTCAGTCTCTGGGTGGCATAATCTGAATACCAAATATCTCAGTGTGCCCTAAAGAAAAGTTTTGTTTAGCAGAACATTTGGGAAGAAACACTGATCGCTTTCCCTCCCAAACAATCAGTGCCTGCTTTTCTTATCATTCATCCTGCAGTTTGCTGTGATGCTTCCTGGGGATACCCAGGGCTGTGAGGCACCTCGCTACCACCTGCCTTTAGCATGAGGATACCTTGTCTGTGCCTACCAGAGGGCAGCTCCCCAATTCCACTAGTAACACAAGCACTCCCTCCAGCTCTACATAGGCCCCACGTACTCTCTACAGGTTAGTGATGGGCACACGCTAACCCTCCAGGCCTCTGAATGTCCCCTGGAGTGCCCAGCTCCTGGTGCACTGGACTCTCACAGGATTCACAAATCCACTGCTCCCAAAGGAACAGTGCACGTCAGCTTGTAAGTTTTACCTTTGAATCACTGCTCCGCTTAACACACAGCATTTATATATGTTTATAGTGAAAACAAGTATAAGTTTATTTAGCAAACTATAGAGATTCTAGAAGTAGCAAGTGAAAGTATTGGGAACAAATGGTTACGTGTAAAATAAAAATCATAGCATGCCTTTTAGAGCCAAGCCTTAATTAACAAGATATTGTCTTATCTACTGAAGTTTAGCTCACCCAAAGTCTTTGCAATGTTTTCATAGAATCATAGAATATCAGGGCTGGTAGGGACCTAAGGAGGTCATCTAGTCCAACCTCGTGCTCAAAGCAGGACCAATCTCCAACTAAATTATTCCAGCCAGGGCTTTATCAAGCCTGACCTTAAAAACCTCTAAGGAAGAAGATTCCTCCACCTCCCTAGGTAACCCATTTCAGTGCTTCACCACCCTCCTAGTGAAAAAGTTCTTCCTAATATCCAACCTAGTCCTCTCCCACTGCAACTTGAGACTATTACTCCTTGTTCTGTCATCTGCTACCACTGAGAATACCCTAGACCCATCCTCTTTGGAACCCCATTTCAGGTAGTTGAAAGCAGCTATCAAATCCCCCCTCATTCATTTCCAGGGAGTGACCCTCCTTTCAAAAGGCAAAACATGCTGACTGTTCATATCGTTGGTGAGGAATCCTAGGTATGCCTTAGTATCTCCAGTTATAACCCCCAAAGCCATTGTCTTTCCTCATAAACAGGACACTCCCTACTTGTTTTAGGTTTTCCTGCAGATATTCTTTCATGTAAATTCACAATCTTTTCATTAGCGTCAGGCTCAGTAGTGCAAATAGACTTTCATTTTAAGCCACACAATGACTAGCCAGAGAGAGAAGCATCTACTATCCCCTGCCTGAACAGAGCCTGTTTATCACTTTGTGGTGACCTCTGTGAACTAACACACCTGAAGAACATACTTACCAGTATAGTTATATAATTTCTTAAATATTATCTGTACAAACATTTCATAGTGATGAGGACGACCAGTGAGTTACAGGCTATTGATAGAGACATCACATGCTACTCTCTGGCACACTATTATGTATGTGTCAGACCCAGGGGATCCCTGTGGACCCCTGGTGACATTTCCTGGATTACACACGAGACTTCTTAATGCCAAGGACAGGTGGTGGTGAGGAGCCTCACAACCTACGCCAAGTCACCTTTCTGTTCCATCTATCTTGGGTCAGCCAGGTGTTGAAATCGTCTCTAGCATAAGCTAAAGCAGTCCCAGGACTGCTCTGTTACCCTGGGTGCAGCCAGCTAAGAATATGGCAGAGTACTATATGCTCCGACCTGCCCACTTCTAGCCCCGACACATCACCGCCCCACCCTGCCATGTCCTGGTGGGTGTGGGGGCTTGGGCAGCAAGTGGCATAGAGCTGTCTATGCTATCTTTTCATCACTGAAATATTCCCCTGTGTTAGGGGGAATGACTGGCTGCCCTTTCAGGCCGGTTTGCACTCAACAGGGCACAAAGCAACAAGAACAGCAGCCAAGGATTCAGCCCATTTGCTACCTTTGCAAAATAAAGTGGACAATTTTTCTTTAGTTCAAATTCTTTGTTATTGTATGCGTTTAAAATTACTCTAGCTATCCCATATTTCTCTCTGACTGTGATAGAAACATGCTGAGTGCTACACATAGAAAATGCTGCCCATCCTAGGTTAAATCCAACCCAGGTCTGTATGTGACTTTTGGCTGTACAACAAACTATCATGATACTTTGAGTCCAGTTCATAATGGACAGATGTCCACATCACAAAAATAACTATTACAATTAACACTTATTGACATCCTTCTTGGCAGTCTTAGCAGAGCCATATGTGGTGTGAGAACATTGGGCACTACATGCTTACCTGCAGAAATAAGCCCTCTAGCAGGGCCGGCTCCAGGCACCAGCATTCCAAGCTGGTGCTTGAGGTGCAATTTGCAAAGGGCGGCAGTCCCCCTTGTTTTGCCCCCAAGCAGTGCGCCGAATTGCCGCCGGGGGGGACAGGGGCAGTCCATGTGCCCTTAGGGCGGCAGGCATGTTTCCGTGGCAGCTTCAGCTAAACATAGAAGTTGCCGCCAAATTGCCACCGCAGCAGAAACATGCCTGCCACCCTAAGGGCACACGGACTGCCCTTGCCCCCAGCAGTGGCAATTCGGTGCGCTCCTTGAGGCAGCGAAAATTGTAGAGCTGGCCCTGCCCTCTAGGTCAGGTAAGGCACATTGGCAGGGGAGACTATGCCTGTTTTGTGAATAAAAAGAGGATTTGCTTTGTTGGACTGTCTAGTTAGCGTGTTTCACAAGCACTAAATATCCCTCAAAAGTTGAAAACAACCAACAGCTTATGATACTACCATGTGGTCTATAGAGTTTGAATAAGGACTTCTCTCTCTTTCTAAGTTTGCAGAATAATGAATAGAATTATTCACCAATAATTTATTCAACGATTGGTGGGAAAATTGTCTGCAGTATATTACCTAGCCATCTGTAGAGCTTGGAGAATAGTGAAAAGATTAATTTTTGAATATTATATTTGATTAAAAATGTCCACATTTTTCAGACGTTATTTTTAATGAATAATGCAGCCAGCTCTACTTATTTCATATCAAGATCCACATGCATGTAAAATTCCATGTAAAACAGACTTCACTTTTTAAAATCGTGAAACAAAGTATACAATGAATTAAGCCAAAGAGGATTTTTTTGTGCTATAGTTGTACATTTCTCCACTGCAGTGGCAGCAATTGTAATTATTTTTATGTGATTTTAGAGTGACTAGATCTTGTCTTGTCCCAAAGCCTCAATGAGTGGCTTTCCAGTGATATCTATGGTCTTTAAGTCAAGACTTAGGCCAAGTATTTCAGAAGTAGGCATTCTGATTTTGGGTGCCTCAATTTTATTTATATAGTATATTGTGCTCCCTATGATGCAAACTACTTTCCCTTATGATGAGGAAGGCTGCCACATATCATATTATGCCATCATCCTAGTCTCTTGATTTGTTAACATTCCCTAATTTATATTTTTTAAAGAAAAAAATGCTTATATTGGTAAATATATTTAAAGCCATGGGAAATAAGTCTTAATAATGTATTTAACAGATATACAAGTGCATCCTGAACTGGATACAGGATGGATTTGAAACTACCATCTCATACAACATGTTGCCTATAGTTTCATCTAACCTTGTAGTACACTGCATCTGCAGGGCATATTTGGCAATGGATTTTGCTGTTGATTGGGTGATGGATAGAACTGTTTAAAACAACTGAACTTTTAAAGTGTTTCATTTTCATCTGCAGCTTTGGAGTTCTTTAATCACTAGACTATCTACACCGAAGGGGTAAGAAAAGATTAATTAGGACTAGTTAGATGCTATACAAGCCGTGAACAGTACCGAAAATCTCTCTATGTAGTTTAAAATATTTAATCTGTTTGAAAGGTTGGCAAGATTCTGTCACCTTTAATTTCAGTGGGAACTTTGTGATTAGTTAGTTAAGTAAACAGCCCACACACTTCAAGCAGGCAGTGGAAAGGAGTGAATTTCTCTCTTATAGGCAGACAGGGTCATTTTCAGTGATACAGAAACATTTCAGAAATTATTCCACTTCTCTTTAATTCCCAATCCACTTCCCCCATTTGTACCTGATTTATGAACTAAATCTTTTTTAAAAATCCAATTTTCCAGTTGTACTCCCAGCTGCGGTTTGGTCCTGTCATTGTTCCAAGCTATGATTAATACATCTACTCAGTAATAATGCCATAGTTCCTCTCTTGCACCCTTGTGAAGGAATCAGATAAGCTCACTGTGAAGGAGCAAGACAAGCTGAATGGAAGTGAAAAGGTAATCACTCATTGCACCTGTGAGTTTAGAGAAGCTTGTTCATCAGAGTCGGAATCTCAGGCAAACAGCAGACTGCAGCTCTATCAGCAAGTCAGGTTGCTCCTCAATGGCTCTAGTGCCCAGAGAGTGCCTCTGCCTTTGAGACCACATTAGCTATTGATGAAAGAGAATGGAATTGCCTCATTGTAATTGCTGACCTAACAGTGAAAGTAAAGGGATGGTTTTTAGGGAACCCAAAGGACATATCTACACAGCTTGTATTACACAGGAAGTCAGTCTAGATGATCATAATAGTCTCTTCTGGATTTAAAATTGATTTAATCTATCCTCATTTATCTGAAGAAACACTACTCCTGAATTCAGATTCCCTCTTCGATTGTGTATTAGCCACCAGGCCACTGGAACAGACCATTCCTGCTTTCCTCTTAAACATTTTATTTGTTTATTTTATTTTTATTTATTAACTTTAATATTTCATAATCTGAAAAATATGCTTGAAGGCATTTTATATTAGCGTATATAACAACAAAACCCTATTAATGCAAAGAAAACACCATGTCTCAAATTTTGAAAATTGGATGTGTGCAGCCGGATGCCCAGCATAGTCCCAGATGTTGCTAATTGGCACCTGATTTTACAAATAACATAAGTGTGTGCACATGTTTGCATTCATGTACCTTTGAAAAGGTGAGCCTATGAGTATACAGCCAACTGAGATATTCCTCTTTGTCAGGAGAGGAGACAGGGAGTTAACCAAAAACATCACACTATGTATTACGGTTCCATTTATAAAAGGTCAATAGAAATAATAAGTCTGTTACAGATACAGGAAGTATGTGTAAGAGATGATAATAGCACTCTGCAGACGGAGTTAGTAATAATCAACCTTTTTGATCTGCTGGACTCTATAATAATTTTTAACAAGTGATTATCCATTAGTTCAAGCTAGGGCTGTCGATTAATCCCAGTTAGCTCAAGCAATTAACTCAAAAAATTAATCATGATTAAAAAAATTAACTGTGATTAATCACAGTTTTAATTGCACTATTAAACAATAGAATAAAAATTGAAATTTATTAAATATTTTGGATGTTTTTCTACATTTCAATTACAACACAGAACACAATATATATGAAAATCAATATATATGTTTTTTATTACAAATATTTGCACTGTAAAAAAGATAAACAGAAAAAATAGTATTTTTCAATTCACCTCATACAAGTACAGCTTACAAATGTAGATTTTTTTTGTTACATAACTGCACTCAAAAACAAAACAATGTAAAACTTCAGAGCCTACAAGTCCACTCAGTCCTACTTCTTGTTCAGCCAATCACTCAGACAAACAAGTTTGTTTATATTTACAGGCGCCCCCTGTTCCAGTAATTAACATAATAAACTGCGTTCACGTAACAGTACTTACACCTGTCACGCAACAAACGCGAATTCACATATATCCTATGATTCAAGAAAGTTCAATCTCCCTTCCGGATTTCTCTAATTTGAATCCCGGGCCACACTCAGGACCAAACTCATGGCGCGTCACCCCTGGAGGGCAGAGACGATATGCGCTTCACCGCACACATCGGTCTGCCAGCACATTCATACACAGAGGTGACATTACAGTACTCAGAAATATTATTCACTTGTTTACCGCTGGAGGGAAAAAACTGACGAGCTTTCCGGAACACCAAGCACCCGTGTATACCTGCAGACATTGGGCGCAGCAAAATGCAAATAGTTTCAAGAAGACGCTGTGAGACTGGTACTGTGAGTCCTCATTACCCCTCCCCCTCCATACCATCCGTTTGAGTGTCTGTTTCTCCCGGTTGTCACGCACCGCTGTGTATCCTGTAGTTTATTTTCAAAATGCTGCATTTCCTGTTCTTTAACGACCGATAAAACGATTTCTCACCATACAGCGATCAAACTAGTATTCCCGTAAGTTCAATCAGACTACTTTCCATTTGAACGCATCAACCCGTGTCTCGACTCCACGAAAGCAGAATGTCACGTAAAGCTCTCGGGGATTTCTTTGACCGGCACTCCGCACCGAGTTCGGATTGCGACCAAGCGTCAGTGGCACTGCGCCGCAAATAATAGGCAATTAATAGAGACCATGTATCAGAGAGCAACGTGCCGTGTCAGTATTCACAGGGTTGCCCCTGCAAGAAGCCACCTGCTTTCCCCCTCCTCAATCCTCTGCTACGTGCGTGCCCCTTCCCCATTGTGTCATGATGTAAGAACCAAAAAAAACAGAATGCTTGAGATACAATAGGTCGGGGCGAGCATTGGAGCAGCGTCCTGGCTATGACATCCCAGCAGAATACATGAGGTCAGGGAGCAGTTGAGCAGCGTTCCTGGCTATGGACATCCAGAGGATGACTCTATTTTAGACAAAAAGGAATTGACTCATTGCAACGATCAAACCAAATGTATTGCAAAATTTTCAGCCCCCATTTTCAGTGTATAAGCTGTTATTAGCCGTCTGTATCTCTGACAATGTCCTCGATTGAAATTTAGGCGTCTGATGTGGCAGGCAGCAGCGCTACCACAGAGAGAGATTAGAGAGCGATACCCTACTCAGTCGCTGTACGTCTCTACCAGCACATCAGTAACATAGGTACATAGATAAGTATAAATGAATTCTTTCCCTTTCACTTGGTGGGGGAGAAGAGAGGAGCTGTCCTGAACCACGGCAGACACTGTTTTGAACCTAAACCATGGAGCTCACAAGAAATAATAATTCAGAGACTGCGGACGTGGGATAGCTGATCCTCACACCCCTCCCCCCTTCATGACGTCCATTGAGTCTCTGTTCCCGTTCGCTGTCAACAGCGCGGTTCGCAGTTATTCAACCTTTGGCATTCGTTTCTAACGAGCGGATACAACAATTTCCCCATACCGCATCAAACAACTAGATCCCGTACGGTCCATATAACTCTTTTGATTAGACTGCATCCACCGTGCGATCAGACTCCACGCTGGACAAGCAGAAATGTAATAAATTCACGGGGCTTTTCCTGTTACTCCCGCTGCATCCGAGTTCAGATTGCTGTCCAGAGCGGTCAGCAGCACTCTGATGCCGCCCGAGCCAATAACGCGATTCGTCCACACGAACCTAACCGAGTATCACTATCGAA
>NC_133776.1:73029267-73031732 GCF_003597395.2 Chelonoidis abingdonii
AAGGTGATAGGAGGAGGAGTAGGTAGGGGAAGGCTGGGCTACTACTAGGCAAACGCACCGACAAGGAGCAGATTGTTATTGATGATACGTCATTGGAGGACCTGCTTCTCCCTATACCCTGTTAGGGACGAATACCACGCTTTTGGAGAGTGGGACATGCCTGGCTACTGGATGGCATGCTTTTTACCAATTGACCCAGATTTGGGCAACCAGGGGCGGAAAACTTATGCACACCGACTGGTTAGGTGACTCCGCCATTAGTTCTCTGACTACGCTTCCCTGATCTGCTCGGATCCAGATGAGGATTCGCACATACAGTACACTACACTAATTCCGAATTAGTAACATCGATTTTAGGGTTACTCTTGTGGTTTTGAAGGAGTACTAAAATCGATTTAAATAGCCCTTTAATTCGAATTAAAGGGCGTTGTAGTGTGGACGGGTGCACCATTAATTCGAATTAACGCTGTTAAATTCGAATTAAAGGCGCAGTGTAGACGGGGTCAAAGAGGGGAATGTGATAGTGGTCTAAAAATCATGAAGAAAGAAAATGCATAGGGAAGTGTTATTTACTCCTTCTCATAACACAAGAACTAGGGGTCACCCAATGAAATTAATAGTCAGCAGGTTTAAAACACACATAAGGAAGTACTTCTTCACACAAAACACAGTCAACCTGTGGAACTTGTTGCTGGGATATTGTTAAGGCCAAAAGTACAACTAGTTTAGAAAAACAATTAGATAGGTTCCTGGGGGATAAGTCCATCAATGGCTATTAGCCAAGATGGTCAGGAATGCAACCCCATTCTCTGGGTATCCCTAAACCTCCAACTGCCAGAAGATGGTACTAGATGTCATGGGATGGATCAGTTGCCCTGTTTTGTTAATTCCCTCTGAAGCATTTTGCAATCACCACTGTCATAAGACAGGATACTGGATGGGCTAGATGGACCATGGATGTTCATTCTTTGTTCTTTTAATATAATAATAGCACCACTAAGGACTTATAAACACTAGATAAATTTACCCCTTTGGTTCTGTCAGTGGACTCAGGTTGTGAGCTACTGGTTATTCAGGGCACAGGATTCAACCCCTTCTCTCTTACGGAGTCAGAAACTACCTGGGACGGCCTCTGGGTGGAGCCTGGCTAACAGCTAGTTGGGAAAATTATGACTAGATATGTTTTGGTCAAAAAATGTTGATTGCTTAAAACCAAAATTTTTCATGAGAAAGGGTCAGTTTCATAGAATTTACTGTTTAGAATTTTTTTTCAGGAAAAGTTTGGAAATTATTAAAACATATTTCAAAACAAAAGTTCTAGGTTTCTGATTAAAATGACATTTCATTTAGAAATGTAAGTGAATTTATAAGGGGGAGGAGGAAAACACCCCAAACACCCTCATAATAAAAAGTCAAAATTGAAATGAAATGTTTTAATTAAAAAAAAAAAAGTCAAGTTGTATTGAAGTTTGGTTCATGAATGTTTTTGAGATTTTAACCTTATGCCATGATTTGGGATGGGGAAAAAAATCTCAAAAATGTTCATGGAACAGGAGAACCATTTTCCACTGAGCTCCCTGAGCTGAGAAATTGAGTGCTGGTATGTCCTGAAAAAAGTCAAGCTGTAGAACTTCCAGAGGAAAAGTTTAGTAGTAATGTCCCCCACCTTTCCTCACAAATAAGTACTTGCTCTGATACAACTGTCACTATAGCTTGAAATTTGCCCCACTATCTAGTCTTTATAATATAAGATAAGCCCTCGCTGGATGAACTAGGAATTCAGATAGAAGAATTAAAACAATGTATTATCAGACCTATTTACAGTGAATGTAGAGATGAGCCTGAATTCTAACGAAGGGGTTTTGAAGATCAAAATGTGGGTACTATTAAGCTCTACTGGATCTGGACCTAACTCCTGGCTTTTGGAACTGATTTCTGAAAAGGCAAATGTATGTTTGTGTGATTCAGTGACAGGAATTAGAGCCTGTACTCTTCCATGCTCCCACTTGCCATTGCTGTCTTCTGGAAGAAGGGCCTCAAAGATCTCTGTCTTCATGCTAGGGATGTTCATTGGGCTAATGACTGGCTATCATAAGCATTTCTCTCAAATCTGGACTTTAGCGTCCAAAATCTGGGTGCTTAGTATGAACCTCCCGAACCTCCGAGCTTAATTACCAGCTTGGATCTTATCTCGCTGCCACCAACCAGGAATCCGTGCCTGGTACACTTGAGCCCCCCAGCCTTCCCTGGGGAACCCCCGAGACTCAGATGCTTTGAGTCTCCAACCAAGGGAAATAAACCACTTCCCTTCCCCCTCCCTCTCCCTCCCAGACTTTCCTCTCTGGGCTAACCTGAGAGTATTGATGCAATCTCTCTACATCACAATACCAAGAAACATGTCTCCTTTCTTCCACAAAGAGACAAACCCAAATACAAGGAAACAGAGATGATCCTATCTCTTCCCC
>NC_133776.1:73034235-73141141 GCF_003597395.2 Chelonoidis abingdonii
CCAAAAATTCCCTCCCTGACTTTGAAAAATCCAGTTTCCTGATTGGTCCTCTGGTCAGGTGTTTGGTTCCCTTTGTTAACCCTTTACAGGTAAAAGAAACATTAACCCTTAGCTATCTATTTATGACACTGGCCACTATCCATCATTTCCTCTTTACGAAGGCTGTCAGGTCTCTCTAAAGCTGATACTAATTCCAGGGGGGTCTTGCAAGGGTTGATAAGTGGCTCACCCACTCCATTCCCAGTGGGGCACAAGGCAGGGGCACAGTCTGGTCTCTGCCTTCACTGTCCCTGGAATCTGCAGAACCTTGCTCAGAGAAAAATTCTAATCATCTAATAAAAGGAGGCTGTAAAGATTAGAAATGTAGGTAGAAAATAAGATGGGTTGTGAGTATTGTTCCCATAAACAACAAGCTGAGATGGTGTCTCTATTTGAGAAGTGTCTTTTAAAAAGTGCCCAGTGAGATACCAAAAGGGCATGGCAAAGGGATTGTTTAATTAAGTATGAATTGATTGTTGGAAGAGTTTTTGAGGGTTAATAATTATGCAAGAGGAAAATCAATGTACAATGTAATTGATTTGAAATTACTAAACAAATGCTTTTACATTCCAGTAGCACAAATATAAAATTCTAAGTTGTAAGTAGTAGCAAAGAAACACCAATGAACTGAATGCATCCAGCACATCCAAACCTTCGAGTGACTTCCCAGATTTCCTACAACCAAACTGCTTACAAAGAGCTGTTAAACTGGGATATCATCCTAGGTTTTGAACTAGAGAAACTGGGATCCTAGCTCCTGCCTGTTTGCTTCAGAATTCCTACTTCCTATCCCTTCAATACTCTTCTGTTTTGGTGCAGTTCTGTTCTCTGTGATCTGGGAACCACGTGGAAGGGTCTGGGCCTTACATATTGTATTGAAGCAATGCGCTTTTTAAAAAAAAAAAAAAAGGCACACCTATGAAAAACTTTCCCCACCTTTGGCCTTAATTACAACCTTGTAGAGAGCCTTGATTACTCATGCTTTATATTGAAGTGGAAAGAGGCACTGCCTACTTGGAATGTACACCATTACAATAACACTATAAACAACACTTGAAATGTAGCCAGTTTAATAAAGAAAAGAGGAAAAAGAAGTATTATATTGTATCTGCCCCAAAGTCCCCGTGAAAATTATTGAGATTTTATAACGAAAGTTTCTTAGGTTTAAAAATACTTTCCCCTCTCCTGTGGCTCTGTGGAAAATGCAGACAAACAGCAGGGGAAACTGACTAAGGGACTATGTAGGGTGAAGGGGTGAAAGTGACTCAATTTTAACACAATTCGCACAATTTTTCTTTTTTTTCACATCTCGCTCCAGAGTCGATCATATATTTAGACCTTGGCTACACTTGCGTGTGCAGGCGTGGCGGGGGTACAGCGTGCAACTTGTAGCAGGTGTCAACTTAAAAGCTCAGCCAGCGCTGCAATCTCCTGTTTGCTAGCGGCTGTAAAACTGGGCTGCTCCGGTGAGGCAGAGACACGCTGTGATGCAGCGCCTGGTCATCAGGTGTGGACACTCACCAGCGTTTTTTTGGCCTCGCACGATAGGAGCGTATCCCAGCATTCCTTTTGCAAGCCTCTCTGGTTAGCGCTTCGCCACTCACTGCCTGGCTCAAGCTGGACGAGTAGGGGAGGGTGGTAGAGGAAGCCTGAAGGAGGCTACTGAGGTGTGTGAGACTCCCAGGAGTCATGCATGGCAGAGCTACATTTCCAGCCAGGAAAGAAGCTAGCCGTCGTAACTGCTTGGGATTGGTAGTGAGAACCAGCAAAGGAGCCTGTTCCTGGTAAGAAGTTTTATATAAGGATGCAAATGTTTTGAACAGCGGGGGCTTATGGCTGCCTGCAAGCCATCTAGATGGGAATCAGCCTTGATTTCGCTGTAGCTGCTCGTTGCTTTCCACAAGCCACAGAACCCATGGCTTCCAAGGGAAGCAACCCCCATTCCTTCCAGGTGAGCTGCGTGTGCAAAACTGGGCTCTGCGAGTAGCTGCTGTGCAGGATGTGGGTGTAGGTTTCGTGTATTCCCTGCTAGCTGCTCTTTTGCTTTCAGCAGTCAGAACCCCCCATGGCTTCCACAGTGAAACCAACCCCACCCCTCACAAGGTGAGCGCCACGAGGCAGCCCCCCTGATACGACGAAGTGTGTGGGAAACTCGCCAATCCTCTATCTGCACGCTGCGCCTCTCTTCATCTCAGACTGTTAAATGATGCCTACAAAACTCTTAAAAAACATTGGCAGGCTCTGATAACAGTTTATCTTGTGTTTTTTTTAAACGTGACTTGAATACGCTCCATCACGTGCACGACTTCGAAAGAACTGGCAAGCTTAAGAAACAAACCAAGGACAAGACTAAGCAGAAATGTGAAAAGGCATTATGACTGTCTTACCAGAAAAATACAAGTTGCAAGACTGGGGGAAAGGGAAACCATGACCGGCACGGTGCCAAGATACGGACGAAAGCTGCCAAAAACCAGGATTGCATCCCAACCGTGTCAGGGATGATTAAAAAACAAGTGGAAAAACAAAGATCGTATTTTTCTGTTATTGATTTTATCTTTCAATACTTAAGCTAATACATTATTAATTGCATCATAATATGCTGTGATTGTTATTCTGTGCGTTTCACATGTGTTAGGTTGTGTGCACATGTTGGTTCAGCTGCTCCCTGCGTGTAATGTGAAATGAGGGCATCTGGAACCAGGGCTCCGCAGGGCGGGCTACTGAGTCGGCTGGCTGAGAAGAAGGGCAGGGCTCGTGGGTCTGTGAACAGTGGGGCGGGTGCTTAGACTGGTGCAGAGGTTAGAAACAGGGGTGGGCTGGCAAGTGTGCAGAGCTGTGGGGAGCAGTCTGTGTGGGGGGCTGTGGCTGGCAAGCTCAGGGGTGGTGTGGCAGGGTTGGTGAAGAGGGTTTTGGAGTGCTGTGGGAGGGGTCAGAGCTGCTCAGGCAGGGGGATGGCTGGTTGGAGTATCGGGTAGCAGGCATGGACCATTTATCTAACATTTACTCTGGGGACTTTAAATAGCGGGAGGTGGGGATGCGGAAGCGGGGGCGGCTATTTGAAGATGGCGATGGCAAGGAGCTGGAGCCCAGATTTTAAATCTCATGCCGGGTAGGGGATAATTAAAGGCGAGCAGAGGGAGAGGGGTTCGGCTCCGGCGACTCAGACGGAGAGGGGCTTGTCCGCCGTCCGAGGAAGGGGGCTGCTGCGCTCCCAGCGATGCGGCAAGCTCCGCTCGCTCTCCCGCTGAGCGCGACAAAGCCCCGCCGCCCCTCTCCGGTGAGCCCGGCTGAGCGCCGCAAGCCCCGCCCCGGCTGAGCTCTAGCTGGGAGAGCGGGGCCATGCCGCGCTCCCGCGGCCTTCACTTAAGGAGGCGGGACCATGGAGCAGACCGCAGCTGGGGACGGGGTAATTAAAAAAAAAAAATTAAAAAGGTGCCTAAGGTGCGGGGCCCTCTTAGGCGTGGGTCTGTTCCTTGGCAGCACGGGTCGTTGGAAAGGAAGCGGAAGACCCGCACCTTCTGTCCTTCCCACACGTTACCACACGACACAAATATGGGTACGGGCTTGCTCTGTGGGATAGCTGCCCACAATGCACCACTCACAACAGCGCTGCAACTGGTGCAAGTGTGGACACTCTGCAGCGCTGGTCGCTGTCAGTGTGGACACACTGCAGCGCTGGCCGTACACAGCTGTACGACCACAGCTGTAACTGCCAGCGCTGCAAAACTGTAAGTGTAGACAAAGTCTTAGCTATCCTTTAAAATAACAATAAATACAAAATTCTAGTCCTCATTGTGGAGAAAAGTTTGACAAAATGGACCACAGATTTAAAAACCTGAAGTTAAGTATAAAGAACAAGTATTTATCATTTTTTTTAAAAAAAAACTTACGATTTTTAAACCAATCTCATGAATTTGGGGGAGCTTGATTCATAGATTTTGAATGCTTGATATTGGCAATACTAAACTAAGGAAAACTGCCACAAAGCAAAACAACTGAAACAATGGAGATTCCCACCCAACAATTCTACCATAGATTTATTATATTAATTATCTGGATTTTTATAGTTTAGTAAAAGAACACTTCAGATACAAAGATTCAGATTATATAAGAACTCTAAATTTTGCATGTGTCATTTTCATGTGGAAAAAGGTATCTACACACACAACTCCACTGTTTGTGCACCAATCCCTGAAGTTACATGTGCAAATTGATGCACATGAAGTTTTGTAGAACATATTTGAAAATGTGCCCCT
Organism: Chelonoidis abingdonii; assembly: GCF_003597395.2. Lineage (NCBI taxonomy): Eukaryota > Metazoa > Chordata > Testudines > Testudinidae > Chelonoidis > Chelonoidis abingdonii. The sequence continues at coordinate 73,038,531 of NC_133776.1, forward strand.
ACAATTATTATTAGCATTCTTAGGTAAAAAATCCATGTAAACTAGATTTTATGCAAACTGATCTAGCTGCCAATATATTCCCTTTTACCTTTGGGAAAGTTCAAATTCTTTTTTGTAATTCTCAAAAGATAGCGTTTAAGAAAACTGTTTATTCAAATATCCCTTGGTCCGATTTAATCTATAAACTGACTTGTTGTAAGTGGAGGAAGCACCTCCCCTTGCAAAGTATTTAGTACCACAAGGGACAGTGATCTTTAATCGCCACTCACAAACAATCACACATTTTCCCCCAACACTTGTTCCCTTTGTCTTGGTGCCAAGGATACCTGATATGAGATGATTCACAGGATAACTACGCTTTCTGTCAGAAATTAAATCCCTTCAGCATTTGGAGGCTTCTAATTGGCATCTAATTGCCTTATAATACAGCTCTTTTCTTTATTTAATTATATTTGTAAGAAGAATGAACATGCAGTTTAATATCAATGCGTTTGCACAAATACAGATGCATGGCTCAGTCAGGGCTAGTAGGCCTATCTCTATGTTAGGAGCTGTTCAGAGGCACACCAGTCCCAGGAAAACACCTACTTTCTGTCTGTCCTTAGATTCTGGGCTCCCTGAGGCAAGAGCCATTCTTTCATTTCTTTCTGGAAGTACCTAGCATATGGTGGGCGTTAAGATAGTCTAATGGCAATCTTGTCTTTTTCCTGGAGTTCAGAATTTCCCTCTCATGCATTGTTGACAGGAAGTTACTGGCAGTCTCACAAGATAACCTGGCCTCATGAAACTTCTTGCCTCTTTTTCTGACCAAAATACTTTAGCTGAGGTTCAAAGATGTAGCCATTAAAACTGAAAACAAGCTTTTGAGATTCATCACTGAATGCATCCCATTTTGGGGAACGAGGTAAGGAAATATCTTTTTTGAACCAAATTCTGTTGGTGGGAGAGACAGGCTTTTGAATTTACACAGAGTTCTTCTTCAGGTCTGGGAAACTAACTCAAACTAACACTCCATTTGGGGAGACTCACTGACCTGTTTTTTTTTTTTTTTTCAGTCCATGAATTTTAATGATAGTACCTTTGGTTTAACAGCATTTGTGATAAATAAAGTGGGGGAATAGCTCCCTTTGATGGACACCCAGCCAGCGAGTTAGCTGTAAAATCCCTCTTGGTAGATGTTCTTTACTTACTTTACCTGTAAAGGGTTAAAAAGTTCCCCAGGTAAAGAAAAACAAAAAGTGGGCGCCTGACCAAAAGAGCCAGTGGGAAGGTTAGAACTTTCAAATTTGGGAAAGAAACTTTCCCTTTGTCTGTTCTCTCTGGGCTGCAGGGACAGAGCAGCTTAAGCAAGGTATGATCATAAATCATCAGATCATGCCTCAACTACTTATCTGAACTCCAAAAGTGTAAGCAGATCAGAATGCTTAGCTAGATGTGATTAGGTTTATTTCTGTTTATTTTTTAAGGCTTTTGGATCTCCTCTGTGCTACCCCCTAATGCTTTTGCTTGCTTGTAACCTTTAAGCTGAACCCCCAAGCAAGCTATTTTGGGTGCTTAATTTTTGTAATTGTTTCTTTTAAGATCTAGCAAAAAGCCTAAATTCCAGATGTATTTTTTCCCTTTTTGTTTTTAATAAAATTTACCTTTCTTAAGAACAGGATTGGATTTTTGGTGTCCTAAGAGGTTTGTGCATGTTGTTTGATTAGCTGATAGCCACAGCTAATTTCCTTTGTTTTCTTTCTTAGCTTTTCCCTAAAGGGAGGGAGAGGTGAAAGGGCTTCAGGGTACCCCACAGGGAAGAATTCCTAAGTGCTCCTTCCTGGGTTCAAAGAGGGATTTTTTCATTTGGGTGGTGGCAGCATTTACAAAGCCAAGATCAGAGAGAAGCTGGAACCTTGGGAGTTTAATACAAGCCAGGAGTGGCAAGTGTTAATTTTTTAAATCCTTGCGGGCCCTCACTTCTGCACTCAGAGTGACAGAGTGGGGATTCAGCCTTGAAAGCATTCATCTTAATTTTTAATCAAATCCTAACTTGGCATCTTCCATCCAGAGTCAGATCAGAATATTTTATATTAGTTTTGGTGAGACTCTAGTTAGGGTTTGTTTCCATGTAGCAAACTCATCAGTTGCTGTTATCAGGAAAAAGGAATCTGCCATTGATTCCCCTCCCCCAGCATTCACAGGTGACAAAAAGTGACCCAATTCTTGAGTCTTAAAATACTTTGTATACCCTCCTCTACTCCCGTGTTGCTAATCTTTCCTTTGGCTGCATTGATCAAGAACAAAAAGGCAGACTCCAGTTTTCTTTGCACCACTTACCTCCACCCTGCTACTTCTTCCTTTTATTCTTTTCTCTGGTTTATTTAATGTATAGTATAAAAGAGCATTTTCTATGTTTAGGGCCATTATTCCCCATTGCAAGTTTATTGGGGAAGAAAGCCACTTCTTTCCACCTTAGTTCCTTTGCATAATACACTGTTCAACTCCTTCTCCTGTTCTTTTATGTTAGGAGAGCCAGACCATTGGGGCCCTTTTCTCCTCTCACCTGCGCCCACACTCATCTTAGCTCTTGACATAATTCAAATAAGAGGTTGTGTAATGCTGCTGTTTCATTCAGAAGAGGAAATTAGTGTTCTGTCAAAGAAATCCCACTCAAGCTAAATTAGTAGAAAAAATCCAAAAGGCTGAGATGCATACATTTGAGGTTTCCATTTAATTTCTTCACTAAACTTTCACTCTTCTTTTTAAAAATTGGTGTTGACTTCTTTTATCACATGCCTTTCTATAGGCCTATTGCATCAATAAAGAGATATAGCATTCCATTACGTATCTCCTAAGTGCTGAATTACATTGTCTCCATAATTGAAGCAAGGAGGATTCACTAGAATATTTATCTTGATAACTGAACTTTGGGTCCTATGTTGTATTTTACAATCTTCATTTTTTTTCTGTATTTTTATGGATCCTAAATATAAATCTGTGATTTACACAGGCTCCACAGCTGTCTGGTTAAGTTTCCTTTTAGAACACAGGAAAAGCCAATCTTTAACACATGAATTTTGAAACCATTGTCAGCAAATTTATGTGCTCGGAATAATTGTGCTTAGAAAATTTAATTCTTTGTGTGCTCTGACTTCCATCCATTATATACTAGTTTATATTTGTTTTCAATAGCCATGCAGTGCTCTTCATTTGTTCTGGTCTCTGTATTGTTATACAGTACTTGTTGTGAGGTATTGTTTTGTACTATATAGTATGTGTTTGCCTGGAGCTCCCTTATCAAGAAGGCAATATATTTTAGGGCACAGGTATTGTAAAGTGTGGCACACCTCCTAAAAAGTACTAAGAACATTCGATTGCCATTGGCTTCAGTGGTGCAATGGGTATCAAATGTGCTCAGTATCTTGTAGGATTGGGGTCATACTATCTATTATTGTGGATGTCAAATGAACTATCCAAATAAAACCTTTATCTAGTTTACTCTTATAGTACTAAAACAGATACATGGACAGTCAACAGTGAAAGCCTAGAATACTGCTCAAATCAATTAGCAATACATACTGCATTTTAATTTTTTTTAAATCACATATGTTTGGGCATGAGTGACATTTAAAGTCAGAGAAAGTATTTATGTCATTTTTGTTTTTTTGTTTTTAATGGCACAGTTTGGGAAATAATATGTGCATGCTTAATGAGATGCAAGTGAGTCGTCTCATGACTTCTCACAGTGTATAAAGTTGGAACATGTAGGTTAATGCACTGGGTTCATTTCTCAGATCATATACAAGCGTCCTGTGCTACTCTGGGAAAGTCATTTAATTTCTCTATGCCTCTGCTCCTCTCTGTAAAATGAAGAGAATACAATGTCCTTTCTCTGCCGTCTATACTTAGATTGAAAACTCTTTGTAATAGAGAGACTCTCTCTTGAAAATTGGGATTAGGTTTCCAAACCTGATCCCTAAAGAGCAGGGAAGTTGTGAGCTGAGATTTGGTTTGGGTCTGTTTCTCTCAGTGTTGATTATAAAAAATCAGCTATACAAGCAGGAGGATACTAGCACTGCTAGCTTCTTTTCAGATTTTGATAATAAATCTAATAGCTTTGTAACAATGAAATCAGATCAAGCTACTCCATCCTACTCCAGTGGGAATATTCTGGGGTTCTCCTTTTTTTTTCTCCCCTGACATTCACAGAGGAGTGGGAAATAGCACAGTCCATGGCTAGCAGCACCCTCCAAAGGTACAAATTGCAGAAGCTCTTGCACATTTGCTCCATGCCTAGTTTGCAAAGCAAATTGGGATCCTTCAGGGCAAAGACAAGTTACAAATGTGAGATTATTATTAGTTCTTGTTAACTGTGTCACTGACTCTCTGTTCAACAGAGGTGATATTCCGTTGCTGTATTCTGAATACCCATGATAAGAAATATACATACATAGCAAGTAACTGCTTGCATACTGCTTAAAATATTATATTTTGACGTGCATCAGGTCAGAAGGAGAGTCACTAGCAGCTTCCTACTGAAATGTGGAACAGATTTCATGCACACTTGCTGAACTTGTTTACATCTGCCGACTGTACTTACAGATTCTTGTGGACATGGTTATCTCTTTTGCAAAGCACAAATGTATAAGAATTTCTAGATCCTGCAATTAAATTTCTGGATGGTGTATAAAGTCACAATGTGTTTTTATATATATATATATATATAGACAACCAAAAACAATAACTATATTAACAGTATTCCTCCAGAATTAACAGAATTCCAAATTCAGGACATTTCAATAGCTTCAGTAAACTCCACAATTCTGCATTCTAATTCCACATCCAGAAGAAGTCTTACAAACAAGAAGACCTCAAGTAATAGAGTCCACTCACAGTTCATAAGCATTTTGTTTACTGTTGTCAAAAGAAGTTTTGATTTTTCTCTTGTTTTTAGTCTGACATTTGATTCTTTAAAGGTTTTTTCCTGGACAAGTATGAAACATTTGAATATGAAATTTAGGTATGAAATAGATGTGAGAAGGCTGTTAGGGGACCTGCATATATATATCCACTGTTATGACAATCAGTACCCCCCACAACACACCTTTCAAGATCTATGTGTCCTATACATGCCTATCACAGCATGTGCTGTGCCTCATTTAGTGGATCAGAGGTCCCCAACCACAAGTGTGTGGGTGAAACCAGAGAAGCACTATGCTTTCCAATGAACTCACAGAGAAAAAATGATAAAAGACAAAAAGCACCATACCACCTATGGGTGAACACTTATTACTTGTCCTCAGGCAAACCTGCACCACACTTTCAAAAGACAAGCTGGAACTTAAATTCATAGCGCTGGACACTAAAAACCATAGACTTAGCAGTTTTATGGCTCATTACAACAATTTGCAAGCGGGGTGCTGGAACGATTTGTATAATGAGGGGTGCTGAGAGCCATTGAACCAAATTGTAAACCCTGTATATGATGGTAACCACTTCAAGTCAGTATCCCCAGCTCCAGCACTGATGTTTGTAATGCGCCCTGATACCTACTAACCCTTCTTTGTCCTGTGACTGGAGAGGTGTTACTTTCCCACTTCATTTTAAGTGTCTCCTACAAGAAGTGAGAACGTTTTATGCTTAACAATCTGTCCTACCTTTCATTTAGTTTGGACACTCTAGTTACCTTCCCCAGACCTGAGGAAGAACTCTTTGAAGCTTGAAAACTTGCCCTTTCAACAGGCATAAGTTGGTTCAATAAAAGATGTTAGTTCACCCACCTTGTCCTTTTACAATATAGTTGTACTATCTTTTACCTTCTAAACAGGTTTAATTTTTTTCTGGCTTTCTGAGTACCTAAGTTCTGACAGCCCTTTAAAGCACAAACCTGTGATTGGGGCTGAATTGCCGATATTGGCCCAGTCTAAAAGCCGGTTATCTGATTTGCATAGTTTTCACAAATGAATAAAATCTGCATGCTGATTGCTGCTACCGCATCTTTGTTTTTCAACCTTACCCCCCTATCTCGTTTTCTTTTTCCTTGCGGTCCATTTCTCTCATGCTAAAAGCTAGCGACTCTGTAACTGTGGTTGGATGCAATGTGAAGATGCACTACCTCAATGGGAACACCAGAAGTACTCAAGGTTATTTCAGCCTTGAGATATTGTTGCATCTGCTCTCCTCTGAGCTCTTCCAGATCTACTGGCTGGGCAGAGCAGGGGATGTGGCCATGAATCGTTCTCTGCACATTTCCTCAGCTGTCTCCTCTCATTCGCCCCTCTACACCATTTGGAAAGGCTAGCAGCAGTCACAGCACTAACTTTGCACAGTGTTGCACTCACAGGCTATGCTATGCCTGGCCACTGCATTGGGGAATAAGAGGGAAGATCTTTGTAATCTTGTCTGCTCTCTTTCTCCTTTCTCGGGTTGGGAAGAAGCTTGCACTGAGTCATTGCTCTAAATATTTGGTGTTGTAGCCTGCAGATTTCTTCTGACATGGAAAGTTTGATTGTTCTATTTGCTCACATACATTTTATCAGAGATCTCTGTTTTCATGAGTTGTTTCTGAATGAAATGACACTTCTTGTATATTAAAAATATATATGGTAATTTGCAATCACTCGTTGAACATATTGTCATTATCCGTATATACTTGCAATTAGATGGAACCGTTTTGGTTGGATGGAAAGGTCATCTGCTTATTTGCTTTTGTATTTGAGAAACAAGCATAAAAGTATAAATAAGTGTGAGCAAAGGTGTTTAACTTGTATATTTAGTTTGTCCAAACTAAAAATTTGCTCCTGTCAAATTATGCCTTGGACAATATAATAGACAGTCTTGTTAGAAATGGTTGAGCTAATTAATTCAGTCCACAGTCAGACCTACTCTTACCCAAAATGAAAACCTCTTTCTGCATCTCCGTTGCCCAAAGAGACCACCTTTTCTAGGAGTCCCAGTTTGTTCCTTTGTGCCACTCCTCCTCTAATAGGCTTTTCTCACCTCCTTGATCAATTGCCCTTGCACCTCATACTGGTCCTTACTCTAGTTTTTAGTTTTATCTATGAAGGTGCCTAAATAAATAATAATAATAATAATTATTATTATTATTATTTACTATATGAGATATACCTATCTCATGGAACTGGAAGGGACGCCAAAAGGTCATTGAGTCCAGCCTGCTGCCTTCACTAGTAGGACCAAGTACTGATTTTGCCCCAGATCCCTAAGTGTCCCCCTCAAGGATTAAACTCACAACACTGGGTTTAGCAGGCCAATGCTCAAACCACTGAGCTATCCCCTCACCCCATATTATGGACACTATTTTACATAATAATAAATATTAAAATATATCATACAAAGCATTGAATCCAGGCACTTTTACCCCAACTAAAGCCACACAATGATATAAGGAAAACAGGGAAGGGTTTATCACAGAATAAATAAAAGTTTCAATTAAAATTTCAAGGATGAGTCAAAAGGATTACTCACCAAAAGAACATGTGAGGGAGCAGAGAAACCTGTAGGCTTGCAACGGGGAGAAAAGCAGGGAGCCTGTCTCAGACACAGGCTGAGTGGTGAGGAGGCAGGAGCTCTCTGCCTTCCTGCCCGAAAGGATGGATAAGTGACCTGCCAGCCAGTGCAGCTACCTGAGGCAAGTAAGGGCTCCCCTGCAAAAGGAAACTGGCCTAGCAGGGCCATGTCCCAATCTGAAGAGACTTGTAGGAAGTAGCCTAGGGAACTGTATCGTGATTCCCTGCTAGGAAGAAAACCCATCTCTTCTGTTTAGAGGTTGATCTACACAGAGCCCTGGCTGGGACCTGGTAGAGAGAGGTCCACTCCCTCTAACCCCTGGCCCTACAGACTGAAAGGTTAGTGATCTAGCTACTAGGCTTCCTGGTCATGGAAGACCCTATCACATTGGGATGGAAAGGTATCTAGCTTCTTGGAAGAAGGAAAGATTCCTTGGGCAGGAAGGCAGGGGACCAGAGAAAGAATATAAAAGATTGGAGAATGGGCTTGGTTTGTATCTGAAAGATTATGGCTTCTTCAGTCAAAACTACTGCTTTTTGAAGATGCAGAGATGATTATTAACTCAGACTATACTATAGCCAACAAAGGGATCTATGTGAGATCCCCAGAAAAAACAGCCAATCATTGATGGTCAATGATAAAAGTGAACTGAAATATAATTTGGGTAGAAAAATCTGCCTGTGATACCAAGGGACTGAAACGCCTAATTTTTCAATGAGTTTTATGGGATTTAGCAGCCAAAACCTTTTAAAGGTAATATGGTTAATTCCCCTAAAGCTAATGGAAAAACAAGTGTCCTTGAGTAACTGAATGTGATGTGAAGCATATACACTAGCAAATCAGCCACTGACCAGTTTGGAATTATCACTGGCTGCCTATATGTAGATAACTTCATATAAACTGGTAGTGTGGATCAAACTAGTTCAGCATCAGCAACATTTTCTCCGGGAGTTTTCCTTTATTAATCTCTTCAGTTTTAAGGATCCAGGTTGCAACAGAATAATGGGGGAAAGGGGATTTTACATAAACAGACAATCACACTCAGGTTCCCGGACATCTCAGTCCTTTAATTAGTAGCCAAAAAACTCTGCCTCCTTAGAGACTGACTCCATTTTGACTGGCAAAGAGCTGTATTGAGAGAGCTCCCCAGTTTAATTCTAAATCCTGAGTGCACCAAGAGCCATCAACCTTCTTGCTCATCCCACCTTACACCTGAAAGTGGGGATGTCAGGCTGATTTAACTCCTTGTTTTCTGTGCTTGAGTAAAGATTCCATACTCTGTCAGCCTTTGTTATTACTCCATGCTCTGTTGAATCTAAGATAATATTTTTTTATGCTTTTATTTTGTGTTCTTAATAGAAAAAAATGTGGGTAAGCAGAATATAATGACAGGTTTGGTTAAAAAAAATCAAATCTAAATTATATACCAGAAGTTTTGCATAATGGGTTCCAGTAATGATTCTTTATAGTTGAAGCAGAACTTTCCTGAGTTAATCGGTGAAGAGGAAATAATAGCATTATAAAAGCTGCCATTGATGTGTAAATGATTGTCTGATTAAAAAGAAAAAAAAAATTAGGAACTGCAGCTTTATAAAGAAATATATTTTTATTAAAAGCATCCATGGAGTTATCATACCATATTTTCTAAGGGTGGTCTGATGCTTAATCTATAAGTAGAAGTATTTGACAAAATGGAATGTGGATGAATTTTATTATTGATCTGAAAGGGAGGCCTGGGGTGAGGGGAGTAAATAAAACAAAAAGGTTAATCATGAATGGTCCTCACCCATCCCTATTTATACTAGAGTAACTCAATTTAAGTAAATAGTTACCCTTGTATAATAGGAGACTGAGGCAGTGGTGGATCACACCTATTGACATAATTAGAGTTACAGTGGAGTGAAACAGAAAGTCAGGTGAATTCAGTGGTGAATGAGCCCTTTCACTTGGTGTGGTCAGCTTTAGAATTTCTCCTGCAAAGTTGTAACAAAGTTTACAGGGGTTGTAGCAGATCCTCAGTGCTATTTACACCATCCCAGGGTGTGATTTAAAAAAAATATAACCAGAACTCCTCTTATTTATTTTTGCTATCCAAAGTATTTGTGGATAGCAATTTATCCCTAGCCTTCCACTCCCCACCAAAACACCCCTTATTTATGGTGAGTACCAGTAGCTGAGTTCCTCTTTATCTCTTTATCTTATCAGTAAAGTTTTATAGAACACAGGAATTTGATCAAAACTCATGTTGGGCTTGAAAAATATATTTATATTCTTTCCTTTGATGCTTCGATGACAAAAAGCAACGGCTAGTTTTTAATGACCTTCTACACCAGCGGCCCTATCTTTTGGGGTATGAAATTGATTTTTCTTATCTTAGCATTTGAAGATTCAGAATGTGCCCCTTGACCAGTCACCCATGAGAGTGTCCCAGGGAACCAACACAAAGGATCGGAGGTCAGCATTGGAAGAGATCATCTGTATGAGGAGACTGTACTGAGGCAGTTCCTTCTTTTCTATGCTATAAAATTTGTCTGCCCACATTTGTTATGTTGTACAGATCAGGGTTATGTCTTTGGTGAATAAGATGTTGAGTCAGAGCCTTAGCTGGTATAAATTTACAGCCGCTGAGGATCTGGTCCATATGTTTACCCTAAGGAGGGATGTTCCAATATTATAGAAAGGGGGATTTCTTTTGCATATCTGAAATTGGGATAAGTAAAATGTATCTGAAATAATAAAAACCTGTCCCCTACCCTTTTCCCGCTCTCTATTTTCACACAATAAAAAATAGCCTTTTCCCATTTCTGGAAACAAACTGGAATTGTTTGGTAATTTTATTGTTTCAAATTTAACTCCATTATCAAAAGTGTGAAAACACTACAAGGAAAACTGTTCTTCCAATGATCTGACTAGGTATCTGGTGAGAAATGTCTTTCATGTGAGATTTCCAGCCTAATTTTCCAAACTAAAATGATTTGAATAGTTCCAGTAATCTTTGTATGAGGGTCCTGAAGGTTAGATGCTTGTCTGCATGGAATCCAAACTATGAACATGTCATGATTTCACTCATTACCAATCATGTAGCAGGACAAAATCTTCTGGAAGCTCATGTAACATGAACATAACATAACTAAAGCTCCTACCAGGACACACACATACACACACATGTTGGTTTAAATAACTCATAAAATAAAGAAGTACTTGCAAAAGAACAACATTTATGATCACGCTACCATCACTTGTCTATAATTTAAAATAAGGTATCTAATTTTCAAGGTCATTTCCTTGCCCAAAGAGTTGCATAATATGCTGTGCATTGTTATATATATAATATATATACTTCTTTATTTCTGAAAGTACCTGATATTCCCCAATAGGGTGTGTAGCCACCTGCATGGAAATTGGTGGGAAGAAGACATGGGTTGCAAGAGGGAAGTGTTTGAAGGAGGCAACAGGAAGCCAGTTTGTATTCACATGGCTTGAATGCTAGCTGCAGTTGCAGCACCTGTGTAATATTTTAAAACATTTAGTTTAGTTTTACATGCATGGAATCCTCTCATGTTATTACACAGCATGCAATATACAAAACAGGACATATAGATGGTATATCAATTCAGCATGGAAGTATGCAGTTTGAGTCTAGCTGCTAAGAAGATTGATATGGAAAAACTGGGAAAACTGTTCAGAAATTGTAATTGGAATATAATATCTCTATCTGTCTTACCTAGTTTTACTTGTAAAATAGGCAGGCTAAATGATATCTGTTCCATAGGAGAGAGAAAGTATTTGACATGACACATTTATGTTTTGGTTGTCAGGCAAAACAGCTTTCACTATTATTCGCTGCCCTTTGCATATTGAACAACATATCTAAAGTAAGCTGAACACTCTTGTGTTTTATGATAGTGTGTTACTGGGAAAATAAAACAGTTACAATTATCTGCACAACAAACAGAACTTGTCAGATGGCAGACATGCAGAACTAATGCAGATGGCCAGCTCAGAAAAGCTGTCAGATAGAAAGACTGAAAGAAAATGTCTTGTCTTTAGCTTTTGTAGACTCTGTCAAGTAAACATGCAGCTCACAATGCAGCCTGGCACAATGGTGCTTCTGTGTCTAGATTTTGGTCCCCACTGGTGAAGGAAATGAGGAACATTCTATGTTGCATCTGCCTTACAGCACTTGCTGCTGCGGCTTCCATCTCCTTTAAGTGTGGTCAAGTAACAGTTAGAAATATATCTTCCCCTGTTTTGGGATTATGTGAATTTTATAACCACATTCACAATTGATTCATAGCTTCAGGATCTGCATTTGCTGCTGTTGGTTTTGAGCCATAAAGCCCTGAATGGCTTAGGAGTCTGGACCTGTCTCCTGGAGTGACCACATCTCACCCTGTGTGATTCTGCCACAGCTGTTTAAGTGGGTTACTCTGGATTTCCCTATAAGGTGTCCTATGGAGCTAATGCCTGCATTCTTGGTGTAAAGACTGTTTATCCAAAAACTGGTGGGTGGCCAGGAGGAAGGAATTACACTAGCTTCATGTTTGAAAACTTTTCAGTTTTTAAACTGTTTGTGGCATTAGCTTCTGGGTGGGAAGACAGCAGCCACGAGCTCAAATTACCATCTCACCTTTTGAATAATAATGTTGTAAAAGCAAACATCTGTGACTTCTGAGAGTTACTAGAACAGGATTTTCAGATACAATGGATGAATTGTGGGAATGGTGGTTCCTCAATAGATCCCAGAAGCTATGGACACTGACTTCAATGGAACAAAGAAATTTGCCTAGGGAATTGTCAATCTCTGCCATTTGGAGCTGGAAAGTTGTTTCCTTCCTCCCTCCCTCCCCAATGCAGGATATAGGCATTCCTTCTCTGAGGCTAAGCAGTAAGAACATAAGAACAGCCATACTGGGTCTGACCAAAGGTGGTTCTTAACCCGGTGTGCACGCACCCCCGGGGGGTGTAAGATGCCCTTTCTGGGGGTGCGAGACATGCCAGATTTTTTTTAAAAGGTAAATCATCGAAAACACAAATTAAGCACAGGCATGTACAACTACTTTGTTTCATTAACTTATGTATTTATTAACATCATACATTTTTTAACAATTACTGTAATACACAAACAATAATATACCTAGGTTTAAGGGGTGTGAGAACATATTTTGAGAACCAAAGGTTAAGAACCACTGGATTCTAGCCCATATTCTGGCTTCCGACAGTGGCTAATGCCAGGTACCCCAGAGGGAATGAGCAGAGCAGGTAATCATTGAATGATCTATCCCCTGTCACCCACTCCCAGCTTCTGGTAAACAGAGGCTAGGGACACCATGCCTGCCCATCCTGGCTAATAGCTATTGATGTACCTATCTTAATTTACCTAGTTCTTTTCTGAACCCTGTTATAGTCTTGGCCTTCACAGCATCCTCTGGCAAAGAGTTCCACAGGTTGACTGTGTGTTGTGTGAAGAAATACTTCCTTTTGTTTGTTTTAAACCTGCTGCCTATTCCAGTCATAGAATTGATAGTACCTCTGGGAATTTGGAGAGGTAAATGCACATATTTCACATCATCTTTGCATGTGTATTTATCTGAAAGTTTTAGGACACCTCTGTGGGATACAAGCATGGGAAATGTGCCTCAAATGTTGTTAGTTGTTTTTCTCACTAGGATTCAGCACTAGTGCTGCTTGTCTCCTGGGTGTAAAGAATGATCCACAGGGATGATTTGCTCTTTGGGTGAAAGGTCATATGTGGTCATACTTGAGCAGCTGAGCCAACTCTGTTTCTATGTCTTTCCAGTGATTTGGCAATGTGTTTTTGTCTGCTATGTTAAAGAATCCTCTCATCTCTTGTGAATGCCTTGTGAATATGGAGAAAGGAACACGATTTCCCACCTGTGAAAAGGTTGGAGATTTTGTTCCATCCAGGACAGATGAATATCTTGGCAGGTGGGATGAATGTGGTATTATCCACACTTTCCCAGTTGAAATTTTGTTGTTAATCTTGATGAATAACTGTGGACTAGCATTAAATTGCAGGAATTAATTTATTCCAGTTAATAATATTTTACATTTTTTATTCTCTAGACGTAATGAAAATATTCATGTAGGTCTACTCCACCTTGCTAAATGTTTCCCCACTATTGGAAATGCAGTAGACTAGTGTAATCATGATATGGATACTAAATATCTGATTGGAACAAAAAAATCCATGACATTGCCCTTAACAGCACAAGTATTAAATCTGTGCTGCTAGCACATCACAGGATCTGCCTAGAAATTCCTCCTAATCTGAAAATGCATGACTCTGGCCTACCCAGCAGAGTTCTGGCATAGCTAGAGACTGAATGTAGTGGTCATACCAATTGTTTGATCCGCCTGACTAGTATTACAGAGTTCTATAGATCAAGCTGACTGGAAATTTAATCCATGCTATATGATACACAATTACTTGCTGACTTTTGTAAAACTTCTGCTAATATTGCTCAATAATGTTAGCAGAAACAGTTTAATAGCAGAGAGCCTTATGACATAATGTGAAGTCAAGGGGATGTGCAATGATATAAAGCTAACACGTTTAGAACAATAAAAGGAAACACAGAAGTGCTACTTTATTGTCCTCTATACAGCATCACATGATTGGTTAGATGCATATTATATGGGAATGTCAGCTCTTTTTGGAAAATCTGATTGCTGGACTATATGAACCAATGCTCTGATCTGGTAAGGCACGTCCCTTGATTCTGACAGATAAGCCATCCATGCTGCAGTATAAACTTATTTGATTGCACTAGCTCATGTTGTTTTCCTTTGCTCTGTGGCATACCCTGGTACAAAGCTAAAATGAAAGATTAATATTCGCTTTTGTGCCTGCATCCTTTGTTGTTTTCTCAGAAGGTAAAAATGTTGAGAAGCCTTTATTTATTTTTAATAGGGATCCTAATGTGCACTGCAGCTTGCTCTAATCTAACCCACTCTGCATCCTAGATGGGTATGTGCTGGGTTTTACACCATTCTTTGCTTAACTTCTTACATTAAAAGTAGCTGTAGGCTGTGTCAAAGATTAACCTACTCATGGGATTCATGAGATACACAGATGTAGATAGAAAAAGAGCAGCCAGTAAAGTGTTATGTCTCTAACATCTTATATCTTAAAAGCTTCTAGCACCTGCTATTCTTTAAAAGGTCTTTTGATCTCAGATTCTTGGATCCTTGGGGCTTTTAAAAACATTGGCTGTTGAAGTGCCACTTATGGTCCCTCAAGGGAACTTCAAAAAAACTGAAAATTGGCACAGAAGCCTAGTACTCTGCTTCAGCATTTATTTCTTTAATATTTTAACATGTTTCAAAATATTTTGATAATAATGTTATAAATCTATTCATAGAAAAAACCAAACCCAAACCCTCAACCCCACACAACTCTTACTTCTGCCAGATGTCATAGACTTTAGGAAGGAATAGTGTAAAACATGCTTTTATTGCATTCACAATTCATCAGGTCTTTTTGCCTTTATGCAAATGAACAACGTATCCATAGGACAACCAATGTCAAAAGGAATCAGGAAGCCATGAAAAGGGCTTTTTTGTTGCATCAAATATGGTGTATGTGTATGGCAGCTTTTTTTTTTTTTTTTTTTTTTAAACTTTTAGTATGGTTAGCAGTTCAGTGAATTTGCCCTGCAGCATAGGTGCTAATGAGAAATAAGGCTTTAAGGGTGAATTTGTCTAGCCAGTGGAGAGCCCTTCACATTCATTTTAGTATCCTTTCATTCAGGCAGCCTTTATAAAATGAACCCTAGACACTGTGGTCCGCCTCAGAAGAGAGTTAGGGACGTGACCTAGGTGTTAGAAATGATGGGCCAGATTTTTTTGTTTTGTAAATACAGGGTAGCTCCATTGAAGTCAATGACTGAGTAACTGAGATCAGTTGTCAGATTACACAGTTTTAGGCTGGAATTATAAATGGAGCCTAAGGGAATTAGGCTCCAAACTCTAATTACATTTAATTTAAATTTCTCTACCTAACTTTCTTGAGTTCCTGTGAATATCTCATCCCTAATCAATAACAAAGAGGGAGGTTTACTGTAAAATTAATGGCTACAAAATGGGCAGTTAGCAATAAAGAGGGTAGAAGGATCCCAGATGTGATTTTGCTCCCATTACATTGAATGGGAACGTGAGAAGGCATCCTAAGTTAAATGTGATTGAAAACAGAAAAAATAGTAATTATTCGGTTTTATTATATGAGCTTTCCTGTCTCTCTATTGTACAGTCTACCAAGGCTTGCCTGCCCTAGAATTCACTGTCTTGTGCAGAGTAAATCTGTGTGAGAAATTTCACACAGGAAACAACCACATTTCATTTTTGACAATACCACCAAATGTTTTGTTTTGTTTTTTGTGGGAGGGAGGAACTACTTTTCATTGTGAGACAGTTTTACTGGCTTTGCTCTGAGTGAAGATGTAAATTCTGCCTGACACTGAAAGGATGAGCTGGGTTTGCCACAGTATGTTTTCAGGAGCCGGCTCTCTGAAAGCAGGTGTGCACAAATCTAGAATACCATGTGGAGTAGGGGTGTACTATGTGTGTGAAAGAGTCTGCATTGGTAAAAAGAAAGCAGTGTGAAACATTGTTAGAATTCCTTTTCTTAGACCAACAAATGATCAATTTTTGAAAGATAATCTTTGGAAGGCAGTCAGTGAAGAGAGGGCCATTAGTAGAGTTGCAGGTAGGGGCACAGAAGGAAGAGTAGTTGGCTTAACTGTGGTTTTACCCCCTGCTATGCACTAGACAGCAGACTTGGCTTATAAGGAGCTCATGCAACACTCATCCCTCCTGCCCCTACAGAAAAGTGTCATTTCAGAGGAGTGTTTCTGAGACCAAATTCTTTCCAAGTTCTCCTCTTCCACCCTGCAGCTAGTGCCCTACCCCACACCCAGAGCTGAGTCTGAATGCTGAGCCTTTGTAAATTGACTTACAAACAGTTTGGCCCATGGGGCTTAAAATCAGGCCCAACATTTGCATTTTAAAGAACAGACCCAACTGCTCTTCTCCTTTTTCTACTCAGCAAGGTTTGTTTAGGTTTTAATAGCCTTTGTTTATTCCCATCTTTAGTTTCTCTGCTGGCTTTAATGAGGTGTGCAGTGGGATGAGGAGTAATTTGGTGAACTTTCAATTTAATTTTTTTCCAAGTTGACACTGCTTCTGTTTTTTCTGGCTGGGTTCCCTTAAAGTCTGACTACTGCAGTCTTGACACCCTGACATGTCAAAAGGTAATTTGTGTGGTGATTTTTCCCTCAATTTGTGACTAGCACAGAAGTGCATGTTAAAGAGATGTGCTTTAATCAAACGGTTTTCTTGGATTAAGAGTGAGGCTTTTCAGTATCATGAAGTACATGGACACACAGTACATAAATGCCTAACAGCCTTTTAAAATGAGAATGTTGGCTATTATTGAAAAGTTCTTCAGTAAAATAATTCTAACCACAGCATTTTGTTCCATTTATACTGGACTCCTTGGCAATAATGTCAGAAGTCACCAGCACTTTGTGTTCATGCTGTCTGTGTATTGTGTGCTGTCTGCATGCTACTAGCACATATTCTGATCTTCGAATTTATCACGTGGTCCAATTATTCCTGTAGGATGATATAACTATAATGAGACAGTCTTACAGGTAATACTGTCATACCTGAAGCTTTAATTATGTTTGAATGTTTTCTTCTCTCAGGGCAGTTACAAATAATTGAAAATGTACTGCATGTACAATATTATTGTGTGCACAGTTAAAGATGAGTCAATGGGACAATATTGATGACGATGATGAGAGTAATCAACCAACATTGTTCCTTGATGAGTTTTCTCTTTCTTTTTTCCCCTTTCACTCCTTCCCCCCATGCTTCCCCTCCAAGACCAGAAAGAACGTTTATGGTATTGATATACAAAATAGCCTGGCCTAAGATCCATCCACATTTTTTTCGGTCTTGTGGCCAGCAAAACCACTAGAAAGAAAACTAAACAAGAGAAAGTTGAAGAGATAAAGAGCACGTAGTTTGCATATGAAATTACTACAGATAACTAGCAATGTGTGTGTGCAAACACCCAAATTGTACATACATGCAAGGTAACACCCCTCAGAGAATAGTGCACACGTGTTTCTGAAAATCTGGTTTCGAACATCTTATTTGCTATTTATGGAGTTTTGTGCTGTGTCTAAATTTTGTGTTTTACTATCAGTAATACCTTTGGTCAGAAAGTACCTATTTATATGTTATCAAGTGATACTGTAACAAGCGCCAGATGAGAACAATGAAGGAACAAAGTGGACACCATGTAGAATCAAACACATGGGTTTATTACATACAGTGCTGGTGGAGAGTCACTTTGCTCATTAGGCTCAGAGACTCTGCCAAGCAATTGATTACAATAAATTACATAGGCTATTCATGAGCGGAGGGAAGCGACGGGCTTGGAGGTCCCAAGCCCCTGGATAGGTCTAGCAGCAAGATAAGATAAGCACTGTAAGCCGGTAGTCTAAAAGATTGTATAATGGCTCCGCCCAAGGTTTCAGGTTAACATATAACACACTGTTAGTACACAGGTGTTTTCCATTAAACAATGTATAAAGTGTATAATTATAAAATATATATGTTGAATTCTGATTTGGGGTCCATAGGAATGAGGTAGCTCTTCTTGTTGTCCAACAGGATCATTCCTGGGGGTTAAAGCAAAAAGACATTGACATAGAATAGAATAGAAATAGACAATATAAATTGTTTTTAGGTTGCCTCATTGTGTTCCTAAAGGCTAACACTGGATTCTGGGGGAGAGGAGGTACACCAATTAGAAGGGAGGATGTCACTGACATGCTTGAGCTTCTTCATGAACTCAAGGTTGGTATGTGGGGTGAGTATTGGTTATCTTTTCCTGCAGAAGGAGTGAACATAGAGAACTTTTGTATGTCTATAGATTCTGTTAAAGACTCCAGCTGGGGAGCGGTAATTGGTGTTTTGCTGACCAAGCATATCTTAGTAAAAAGCAAAGTTGTTTCTTGTTTGTTCAGCTTCTCTCAGCTAATATTGTTCTCAGTGGGCTATGCCCTCAGTTCAAACCAAGCTTTGGACTTTGGGTCTATGTAAAAAGTTGCTGACAGGGCCTGTAGTCAGGGTTTTACAAACACAGCAATGGATTCTGGCCCTTCAACAAGATGGTCCAATGAGGTCTGATCTAGAGCCATAAAAGTGATTGGAAAGAATCCCATTGACATAATTGGGCTTTGGATCAGGTCTGTTCAGAACCTGTTGAAGAACTGTGACCTTAGGCAAAAACTAAAAAATGGTTTCAACTAGGGCTGTCAATTAATCACAGTTAACTCACGCAATTAATTCAAAAAATTAATCACAATTAAAAAAATTCATTGCAATTAATCGCAGTTTTAATCATACTGTTAAACAATAGAACACCAATTGAAATTTATTACATATTTGGATATTTTTCTACGTTTTCATATATATTTTATTCTGGGTTGTAATTGAAATCAAAGCGTATATTATTTTTTATTACAAATATTTGCACTGTAAAAATGGTCAAATAAATAGTATTTTTCAATTCACCTCATACAAGTACTGTAGTGAAAGCTCTTTGTTGTGAAAGTGAAATTTACAAATGTAGATTTTTTTTTGTTATATAACTGCACTCGAAAACAAAACAATGTAAAACTTCAGTGCCTACAAGTCCAGTCAGTCCTATTTCTTGTTCAGCCAATCGCTAAGACATGTTGCCCTCTTCTTATTTACAATGTCACGAGAGAATGAGAACAGGCATTTGCATGGAACTTTTGTAGCTGGCATTGCAAGGTATTCATGTGCCAGATATGCTAAACATTCACATGTCCCTTAATGCTTCGGCCACCATTCCAGAGGACATGCTAATGATGCTCATTTTAAAAAAAAAAAGTGTTAATTAAATTTGACTGAGCTCCCTGGGCGAGAATTGTATGTTTCTGGTTCTATTTTACCCACATTCCACCATATAGTTCATGTTATAGCAATCGCGGATGATGACCCAGCACATGTTCTTCATTTTAAGAAAACTTTCACTGCAAAATACAGTGATGGTAAACGCAAAGAAGGTACCAATGTGAGATTTCTACATATACCTACAGCAGTCCACCCAAGGTTTTAAGAATCTGAAGTGCCTTTCAGAATCTGAGAGGGACGAAGTGTGGACCATGCTTTCAAAAGTCTTAAAAGAGCAACACTCTAATGCGGAAATTATAGAATCCAAACCACCAAAAAAGAAAATCAGCCTTCTGCTAGTGGCATCTGAACTCAGAATAATGAAAATTAATAATGTGTCAGTCAGCATTGCTTTGGATTATTCAAGCAGAACCTGTCCCCTGGAGGGGCAGGGTCAGGCACCAGCCGAGCAAGCTCATGCTTTGGGCGGCAGATTCTAAGGGGGCGCATTCCATCAATCTTAGGGTGGTATGGCTGCCTTTTTTTTTTTTTTTTTTTTGCTTTGCCTCTGGGTCCGGCTGCCCTGTGCCCAGGTTTTGTTTTTGTTTTTGCTTGGGGCAGCAAAAAAGTCAGAGCCGGCCCTTCCCCTAGAATGGTGGTTGAAGTATGGAGGGGCATGTGACTCTGTAGCACATCCGGCATGTAAATAGCTTGTGATGCGGCTACAACAGTGCCATGAGAATGTCTGTTCTCACTTTCAGGTGACGTTGTAAACAAGAAGCGGGCAGCATTATCTCCTGCAAATGTAAACAAACTTGTTTCTCTGAACGATTGGCTGAACAAGAAGTAGGACTGAGTAGACTTGCAGGCTCTAAAATTTTACATTGTTTTAGTTTTGAATGCAGGTTTTTGTGTGCATAATTCTACATTTGTAAACTCAACTTTCATAATAAAGTACTTGTATTAGGTGAATTGAAAAATATTATTTCTTTAGGTTTTTTACAGTGCAAATACTTGTAATAAAAATAAATCTAAAGTGAGCACTGTACACTTTGTATTCTGTGTTGTAACTGAAATCAATATACTTGAAAATGTAGAAAACATCCAAAAAATTTAAATAAATGGTATTCTATTATTGTTTAACAGTACAATTAATCACGATTATTTTTTTAGTCGCACGATTAATTGTAATTAATTTCTTAGTCACTTGACAGCCCTAGTTTCAATATGTGGCCAGTGAGAACTGTATGCTTAATATGAAGAATAAGAGTGGGACGGAAGGAGAGAAGTTAATATCTTATGACACGTAATAGATATATTGCAGAGAGAGAATTTTGAAGTGTTTTGGTGGTGAGCACAAAGGGAGACAGCAGCACCAATTGTCCCTGGTGCTGACTAGTATTATTATGGTAGATATACTTGGAAAGCTCATTTATAAAGATATTGGAAAAAGACAGGAAAGTGCTAAAAAAAAGAGGGAATGTTTCAAGTGAGTCAACTATAATAACAATATGGCCTGCAGTTTGATCTTTCACTGCCTGAAATTATAAGAAGGAGTAGGTAGGGCAGTTTGCTTTGGGCCCCTGTTTGAGAGACCCCCATACTAAGTGGCATTGTGACCAAGTATGTCAGATCACAACACTGCCAAGGTTCTCAGCATTCGCCTCTCCATCTTGACAATGATCTCATGCCAAAATTGAGTGAGTGGCATTGTGACCCTGTGCACCAGGTCACAATACCACTCCATTTGAGGGCCCTTTCATAAACCTATAGGAGATCCAGAAGCACAAATTTCATCCAAATTATAGATGGAGACTGCTGTTCATTGCAAAGAAATTGTACTGTAAAGAATGCCCTTTCTTTTTCTTTTCCTTCTTCTTAGCTTCCTTGCAGTGCTGATTATATCAAAGACCTCTTGTACTAGTGTCTATAACTTATCCCCATCTGACGCTGATCCAACAGTGATGACATGAACAAAATATTTAAATCTCACAGTTGATTTAGAGGTTTATGATGGATGGTTTTAGTACCAGAATTCACTGACTGGGAAAGTACCTTCCATAAAAACTGCTGAGACTAGAAACTTGTTGCAGATGGAGTCTGACTCTTTGGGTTTTTTTGTTTTTGTTTTTTGTTTTCCCCTTGATTTGTTCCAACAAATGATTGTTAGATCAACAGCACCACTGATTGAGTCAGGTAACTTAGCTGGTGTGGAGGATTCTTAGGTCTCAATCCTGTAAGTAATTTTGCGTGAGAAGACCTGTACCTCATTGGGCATGGCATTTTTCATGAGTATAGGATCAACCAGCCTAAAGCAACTTCCAGAATCAATATTTTCTTTCGTAAATCTCCTTGCCTTCAACAATCTTTCTGAACAGTGTTGGGGTCTTTCCATTATACTTTCTAGCCTCTTCATGAACCTATTCTTTGATGCTGCCCCTGGTTTTTGCTGATGCACTCTTTTCTATGGTGTGCCATTCTTCTCTGTAGGAGCTCCCCCATGATTACAATTTCTCTTAATACAATACAATAGTTCAGTGCATAAGATCATGTCTCCATCTATTGGGCGACACAGGAACTGCTACTTTGTGAAAGCTAAGAAAGTTCATTATTTAGTTCACGTGGTGGAGGCTTGTGCTTTTGGTGCTGAGAACCTGAGTTCAGTCCCTGCTGATGACTCTGGTGTCTGTACATAAGTTACCATGGCTCACTACATGAAGACATTAGAAAGGTTGCTAGACTTTGGCTTTTGACTTTGACATCTGAAGGGAAATATGCATATGCTGTTGAAGAGTTACTTCAGCTTTGTGCACGCAACTTTAGTTTTTATGCTTGAGAAGAAAGCTCAAACCCTTCAGTGGTTGAAACATATTATTTTGTCAAGTCCTTATTTTGTCTTGTTGACAGAATACATTTTCTCAAAAGCTGAAATCATTCTGTCAAGAAAACTTATTTTGTGTAATAATCCTGCTTGTTGACAAATGTTCAAAAGGGAAAAAAATCTTCAATTATTCTGGGAATGTTCTGTCTGGTATCTCCAGGTCTATTTATTTTGCCAAGGGAAAGAATGGTTATTGCCTTGTGGGTGAACTATTCAGATCTGGGTGTAATGAAAAATATAACTCTGAATCCTATTTTAGATGTACGTGTCCATGTTATTGGAGTGGGTTTTATTTTCTAGGCAGAAATTAGAGAGATCCAGTGAGGTCACATATTAAAGGACACATTAGTAAGTGAATGCAAACAGCACACATGTCAAATGAATAGAAAAAGGAAGTGTGAAACAGAAGACATCTGCAGAAAATCTGGCAGATGTCTCATAACTTCTATTTATATCAAGAAGCCCCTTCAGTGAAAAGAAGACAATTGTTCAAATAGAACTGTGTGAAAAATTATGCATGTAATAGCCAAACCAGTGCTTATTGTTTTTTTGGATAGTTTTTGAGAAAAAAAATTACTGTTCCGATAAGGCAAGTTTTGCTCATTCACGCAAAAAGTGGAAGTCATTTTTCACCAGACAAAACTGATTCTAACTTTGTGAAAAATGCATTTTGCAAATTGGCTGGAAACTGAAATAACTCTAAGTCAGGGGTAGGCAACCTATGGCACATGTGCCGAAGGCGGCACACAAGCTGATTTTCAGTGGTACTCACACTGCGCGGGTCCTGGCCACTGGTCCGGGGGGCTCTGCATTTTAATTTAATTTTAAATAAAGCTTCTTAAACATTTAAAAAAACTTATTTACTTTACATACAACAATAGTTTAGTTATATATTATAGGCTTATAGAAAGAGACCTTCTAAAAACGTTAAAGTGTATTATTGGCACGCAAAACCTTAAATTAGAGTGAATAAATGAAGACTCGACACACCACTTCTGAAAGGTTGTTGACCCCTGCTCTAAGTGGTACTGCCACTTAGCTCTAGGAAAGGTGTGACATCCCAGTTACCAGTCCTGAGCATCTTAATGTCCAAATCCCATATTTGGGCACCTTTACACAAACTTGCTTATATGAGCAAAACTCCCACTGACTTCAGTGAGAGCAGGGATAGACCTAAGAAATAGACCTAAGAAAACTGGATCCTGGGTGACATTTTATAAATCACCTAAGTCACATTTACTCTTAATGGAATTTAGGCTTCTAGGTCACTTTAGGCACTTCTGAAAATGTTTCCTCCTATTTGTATGCACATTCAAGGATATGAGGGGGAGCTTCAAATTCAATGTTTGAGGTGTTTTTGGCGCACTGGAGAGCCTCCATTTGTGTGCTCAAATGAGTCTTGTGATTACCCTTATATGATTTTAAAGATCAGGTCCATAAGCAGTGATTGCCAGTGATTAGGCATCCCTTGAACAGCATATATGTAAGTCGTGGATCTGATGCCCATGTGATGTTTCCTCTTTCATGCATTTTGACAAATGTGTCTTTACTCAGTTTATTCTAATATTCTGACTCCCCCAAACATATTCCAATGATTGTTTCAAACAAAATTGTCTAGACATGTCCTCTCTAGAACAAAAGTAAAATATAAATATTTATATGGTTTTGCATAACAATCCTATTCCAGCAACTGATGCACCCAACCATCCTGAATTTTTAATAGTACAGACACCATTTTATTGTTCTATCATTTATATTGTTTTTTCTTATTCTATTTTTTCAGCATTTGTCTAAGCAGAATAGTGATTTTTTTCCCTTTTCATATATTTCACACATATTGTATTGATTTTCTGTGTTCTTATCAATTGTCTTGATTCTTTTAATTTCCAAAAATACAGTATTTATTTGAGGCACATTATTAAAAAAACAAGTCATTTTGCATCATATTCTGTTCAAAGGAAATGTATTTTTTTTAACAATAAGCACTTTATTATAAAACATATTTGTTTTACACTTTAAGATAAGCAACGGGTTTTTTATTGTTATTTTTAGATATTAATGATGCTGGAATACAAAGCAAAAATGAAATAATCAGGAATTCTTTTTAGCATGAATGGTAAAGGAACCCTTGTATATATGCCTGCTGACCACAGATCCTTGATTCCACCCCTTGAAAACATGAACCTGTTCAACAGAAGGTCAATCATGCAAATTTTCTTTACCTGATGTTCTCAGGGAAAGGTGTAAAGTTTGAAGAATCTATCTATTTCTATTGTACCCATCACCACAGGATCTTAGTATCCTCTGGAATGTTTTGTTCCAACATCCATGCAATATTGCAACATAAAGACAGCAAAGTTATGAACACAATGTCTGAGTTCTGAAAATTAATTAAACTAGGACCTAGAATATTATTATAGAGCAACGTGTCCTTAGCTCTACCCATATAACTACAACATTACCAACAAATTTGGACACTTCCAGTTGGGATGCCACTATAAATACATTTCATATGCATGCTATATCTTGGCTGCCCATACTGACAACCATTAATTAAAATGGCATCAAGACCTCTTGTATATTTATCAGAACCATTCACCATTATTAATTTAGATTACTATCTTGAACAATAGTGCAAGTACCATCGTTTTTGCAAGAGGCGTCTCTCCTGAGACAATCCTTAAAACATTGCTATCAAGCACCTTTTGCCATGAGATTAACTTTCTAATTCTTCTGTACCGAGTAAAATGATAACTAAACAATTGAGGAAAGAAAAATGGGGATGTGATAAATGAAGGGAGGGAGGAGCTCCCTATTATGGACACTCAGCTAGTCAGTAGCTATAAAATCCCTCTTAGTAGCTGTTCTCTAATTGCTCTACCTGTACAGGGTAAAAAATCTCACTGCTATGCATAGATAAAAGTACATGAGTGGGCACCTGGCCAAAAGAACCAATGGAAGGCTAGAACTTTTAAAAATTGAAACAAGACTCCCCTTTTGTCTGTCTGTCTGTTGTTCTTCTGGGGAGAAGTGGACAGGGCAGAGCTATGCTGTAAGAGCTTGGGCCAGGTATGCAAAAATCATCAGTATCATACCTAGAAACTACTCATTTTAAACCCCAGATATAGAAGTAGATCAGGAAATGTCTAGGAAGATGCAATTAGGTTTATTCCTTTTATTTCGTTATGGCTTGTGGATTCTTCTGTGCTAACCTCAGGTGCGTTTGTTTTGCTTGTAACCTTTAAGCTGGACCTCAAGAAAACTATTCTTGGTGCTTAATCCTTGTAATTGCTCTTTTAAGATCTAGCAATAGCCTGAGTTCCCAGATGTATTTTCTTTCTTTTTTTTTATTAATAATATTTACCTTTTTTTAGAACAGAATTGGATTTTTGTGTCTTAAGAGGTATGTGCACATGTTGTTTAATTAGCTGGTCGAAACAGCTGATTTCCTTTTTTTTCCTTTCTCAGCTCTTCCCGTGTGTGTGTGTGAGAGAGAGAGAAAGGGCTTTTAGAATCCTTGTGGGCCCCCACCTTCTGCGCTCAAAGTGTCAGAGTGGGGAATTACCCTTGACAGGGGGTTAAAGTCATTCATTGATGCCTCAAATATATATTCCAGACAGGGCTGAATGAAGTCAGTTCCCACACTGTGCACTTATAGCTATCTCCCCACTCCATGAAACCACCCCTTCTTGGATGAGCAGCAGGTTTCAGAGTGAAAGGGAAAGGAGCAGCTCACATATCTTAGAGCTATTGTTTCCGGCTGTTTAAAGACTCAGAAGGCAGCTGATAAACTCAGTTCACATTTTCAGCCTTTTCTTTCCATCCATGATTGCTAGAAACTTTTTTTTAAAATGAGATGAGATTCTGACTTCAGCAATCCAGCTTTGCACTGTATGCTTCACGGGCCTATCTTAAAAGCCATTGAAGTCAAGGCAAAGATTCAAATGGCTCAAAATGTGTCAACAGGGTACTATAGCACTAAAATTATTTATAGCAACAAACCCACAGGACTTAATTCTCATCTCATTTACACATTAGATTCACACCGGGACGACTCCATTCTTCTCAGTAAGAAATATGCAAGAATAAAGAGCTTGAACAACTCTAGCCGTAACGTTAACTATACAAAACCTGAGTCTGCTTGCAGGACAGGGCACAAAAGTTTTGGTTATTGCTACTAAAAATAGTGCTGAACTCTGTTGTGGGACATAGGCAAAGCTCATGGGTGTTAAGAGCTGATGTTTAGAGCTGCACAAAGGAAGTCAGCTGCAGTGTACAACAAGAAGTGTGACTGGTCCTATGAAACTCACAAATTATGCTACATATTCACAAGCACTATCAACTGGCACCTTATCTATTAACTGTTTACATGTATGCAAACATCACTAGTATATGCAAAGATATATAGGGTCTGATTGCTTGTAATCATAATCTAAAATGGTATAATAGAGAATCAGATTAAGGCCCATCGTTAGTGAACATAGATCACCCGTTCATTCCATGAGTGTCATAAACAGATAGCTAAGGGTTAATGTCTCTTTCACCTGTAAAGGGTTAACAAACAGGGAACTAAACACCTGACCAGAGGACCAATCAGGAGACAAGATACTTTCAACCCTGTGTGGAGGGAAGTTTTGAGTGTGGGTCCTTTGTTCTGTGTGTGGGTCTTTTCTCGGGGGCATGAGAGGGACGAGACATTACTGCAGGCTTTCTAAAGTTCTATTCAAATAGTAAGTAGAACAGGCGATTTAGGCTTTTTAATTGTTTGTTTTACTCTATTTGCACATGTGGATCTGCCTGGTTAACTTTTATATGTGTAGTAGCTGGGAATATTTTGATTTGTATTGGTACTGGAGGAAGAGTTTCTTCCTTTGTCTGTAAACTATAGGACCCTGTAATATTTACATCTTGAAGTTACAGAGATAATTCTTTACTTTTTCCTTTCTTTTATTAAAAGATTTCTTTTAGAGAACCTGATTGATCTTTCCTTGTTTCCCTTGTTTTATCCCAGGAGAGTGGGTGTAAACACCAGGACTGGTGGGGGAGGAGGGAAGGGGGAGAGAGAGGCTAATTTCTCTCTGTGCCAGGATTACTGTCTCTCTCAGGGAAAGTCTGGGGGGGGGGGGAAGGGGGAATGGTTTATTTCTCCTTGTTTTAAGAATCCAAGGGATTTGGGTTCTTGGGGTCCCCAGGGAAGGTTGGGGAGGTCAGAGTGCCCCAAAACACTATATTTTTGGGTGGTGGCAGGCTATCAGATCTAAGCTGGTAATTAAGCTTAGAGGTTTCATGCAGGTACCCAAATTTTGGACGCTAAGGTTCAGATTTGGGAAATATACCTTATGACAATGAGTCACCAGTGTCTGTAAATACTTATTAACAGAACACTAGCACACAAGCAACTAATATGAGGGATTGAGCGTAGTGGCATTGACTGTCAACCTACTCCTGAGAAGCTGCTGGTTTGTAATGATAGCACTGTTCTAGCTGAGTACATTTCCTTTAATCAATATAGCATCTGTGTGAAGATCACTTTCTATAGATAATAGCAGGGGAAGTGTCCTTCCCTCTGTTAGCACAGGAAGATCCCACAAAAGCCAGGGTAATGAATTGTGCAGGCATATATGGAAAAAGTCTTATAGAGTGTACATTGTAGTTAATCTTAATTGCAGCCAGGCTATGGACACCAGACATTTTGTGAACAGTACCCTGTATATAATGGTAAATTCTCCAGCTACATAAATTTCATCTGAAGTCTTCCAGCGCCAGTAACATTTTGATGCATTTTTCCCCTGAAGACATTTCCAATTATATCATTCTGGAAGCTGATTGCATCTTGTCTGAACATTTGGTTGCTAGGCTCTTTGTAACATGACCACTTTTTAGTTTAAATTTTTTCAGGTCATACGTTGTTAGTGAAGAGACAAGTTGCTATTCCTTTTTCCTCTCAAGGTATTCATGGCAAGAAAGAAAAAAATGATTTTACTGGTAACAGCATAAACACATATTGTGTGTCCTTTAGAGGGTCATCTAATAAGCTGGAACCATTCTAGTGCTACCTAGTTCTCCAGAATAATGAAACATATTAAGACCAAATACATTATTTAAAGTAATTGCTGTTGGCTCATCTAACTGATTGAGTGTCTACTAAATAAGTAGAGGCAGCTTTTCATTACATCCTTATCTCACAAGAAAACAGAACATCCTTGAATGATAGGTATTTGAATAGCAAAAAACTGATAAGAACATTTTCTGAAGTATTGCCATTTTATAAGGTCACTAAAGTACAAAATTGTAATTCTATCACAATGTGGAGAAAGCTATAGATGTAAGTTTCTCTGCTTGATGGTTATACAGTTCTTTTAGTCCTGCTATGCTGTACAGTGCTATGTTATTCTCTCTCTACCACTTCATTCCCCAGGAACTATTCATTGTCATTTGATACTAACAGATCACCCAAATACATCTTATAGAAGCCGAACATGACAATATTGCTATGAGATTACTCACTATGCTGCTCTGATGAGAGGGCTCTGATACTCTTAACTCTTATTTTTCCTATTGTTCTCATAAATGCAATCTGTCTGTGATAAATTTGCCTTTTCTTACCCCTGTGCAGCTTAAAGTTTCCTCCTGTTCAGTACTGTATTGATTATGTTGTAGAAACCAAGAGTGCTAGCTTGTCATATGATTTGAAAATTAAGTAGGGCAAAATCATATTGTTGACATGAGGTCCCATGTGAAGATGCCCCATGTGAAGCAGAGGATACTATTAATTAAAATCCTATAAAAATTGGTTCCAGTCCATCCCTGTCTTCAGTTCTACAGTAGGGGCAGGGCTCAACAGCCCTGGGGCTTACCTTCAGTTTGTCTTATGTTCCCAAAGCTCTTGCTTCAGGGCTTCAGCAATTGGCAGGGCTTAATAAGGGATTTCTTCTGCTTCC
Source organism: Chelonoidis abingdonii (assembly GCF_003597395.2). NCBI lineage: Eukaryota > Metazoa > Chordata > Testudines > Testudinidae > Chelonoidis > Chelonoidis abingdonii. The sequence continues at coordinate 73,067,820 of NC_133776.1, forward strand.
TCTCACCAATGTATCCTGGGAGGGGTTTTTTTTTTAATCTCCTTCTTCTGAAGCATTTGTGGTGGCTGTAGCTGGAGACAGGACTTTAGGCAGTGTGGTCCAGGACTCTCAGTTGGCACAGAGTGTTCTCTCTCCCAGGTGCTCGTCTGGCTGGTTTTTGCTCACAAGTTCAGGGCCTAACTGATCATGGTATGTGGGGTTGAGAAGGAATTTTCCTGCAGATCAGACTGGCATGATCTTGGGTTTGTTTTTTTCCATCCTCTGCAATGTGTGAATACAGGTCACTTGCCAGGATTATCTGAATATATCTCACTTAATCATTTCCATGCTACTGTGTGAGTGCCTCAAGCACTGGTGCACCTCGGTCCCTCCTATTCTCTGCTTGTGGCACATAATAGTCTAGTCTCCTGTGGGGCTGCAATACTTTGGTCTCATTTCAGTTTTTAGTGTGTGGGTGCTGCATGATGTTTGTGGCCTGTGATATACAGGAGATTAGACTGGATGATCTGATGATCCCTTCTGGCTTTAGACTCTATGACAATGTAGAACCATTGAAGTCAATGAAGTAACACAACGGGGAAACTGGCCCATTAATCATATCATTTAATAACATTTGGATGCATTTGGGTTCTGTGTTCAAAGCCTCATTTTAGAGAGAGATTCTGAGTAGGGGAGATGGTTCTCATAACAGCCAACAATAATAATTTGAATGTCTTGTCCATTGGAATGGAAGGATTATTTTCTAACTAAAATTAATTAAATACTGCTGCAGATTATGGCATGTCCACTCCCTCCAGAACTAAAAGGGCCCAAGAGGCTAAACAAGTCTAATTTATTATGAGGCAGATTCTGATGCCCTTGTTCATATTTAGTTGAATTATTGATTTCAGTGAGACTTCCTGTGGTGTACGGTATGTGGTTAAGGGTGTAAGATCTGGCCCTATGTCTTTTTTTTCTCCCCCCCAATCCTATTTTTGTTAATTCTAACATAAAAACTGCTCCCCTCTGGATAAAAAAAGCAAATGATAAAATTGGCACAATTTCTGTCTGTCCATCTATCCATCTATCTATATCTCAAAGCAGACAGCTCTCTATATTCTTCTTCTGAAACATCAAATCAATACATATTTCATTGGCCACCTAAAGCTGGATGAAAGACAATTTATTCCCCCTCTACACATTGCTTGGAGCTGCCAAGATAAAGAAGTACATTGCTTTGTTCTGTAATCCTTTCTTAACCTCTTGATCTACAGCATGACATTCAGCATTTCTACTATCTACTTTGCAAAAATAGGTACAGTATTTAACTAAGGAGGCAATTAATGCAATCTGATTATTGCCCTTGACTGAAATACAACTCCGTTTGGTGCTGTCTAATTATGTGTAGACATATTGGCACATAATTGTCATTTAATTATACAATTGCTCTAAAGGCGGCAAGTGATCATATAACTGCTAAGTTAATTTTGCTGTGTGTATGTGGGGTGGGAGGGAAGTAACTGCTAAGAAATTATATCCCAGAGGTTCTGTGCCTGGTCTTTTAAAAAGATGGTCCAGATTCTTAGGTGGTATGAATTGGCTCTATTGAAGTCAATGCCAGTTTAAACCTGCTGAGAATGTGGCTGGGAAAGTTTTAATTAGAGTCTTGAGAAAGTTGAAAAGCTCTGATGGCCTATAACTTGGAAACCATTTGAAACAAGAGACGGTAAATTATTCTTAATTACTCTGATGTTGTTGCAATAGTATTCTGTTATTTTTCATGCAATGACAACCAAAGCAGTAAGCAAAGAGTCCAATTTTCTTGGTTGCTTGGACCCCTTTGTAGAAATACTGTGCAGCTAGCACAACTGATCATACCCATTGCTTTAAAATATACTTAAGAGTATAGGAGCCACTAACAGGAAAAAGAAAAATGGATCTCAAAGAAGGCATAAGCCAGGTCTTTAAATATAAGAACTGATAAAACCTTGGGGTAGGAAGAAGTCACAAAATTGTGGACGCAAAATGCCTGTCAATAGCTTTCAAAAGACCTGTCAGCTAGATCTACAGAAAAATGTTCTCCAGAGATTGAAGCTAAAAGCCTGATTAGGCTTGTCTCAGAAATTGAAACTCACATCTCTGAAGGGGTCCCATCTGGGCTGGAGTTTGCCACAGCTCTATACATCTTTTGATTAGGAGGAAGGTGTGGGGAAGAGCAGATTAAATGGTGTGCTGCTATCACTAACCCTGGCTGCAGAAAATCCAGTAGTGTATTCTGTTCTGTTTGGATTGATAGTCTGCACCTATTGTTGCAGGGATGACATGAGTCTGAAGTATAATACTGTCCTGAGGTATTAACAGTACTAACTCAAGGAGAAAATGAACTCGCCTAAAGTCAGCTCATCTAGCAGAACATTGTCCCTTATATTATCCTGAGGTATTAGCCATACTGTGTGAAAGGGAGAGAGCCATATTCTAAATCACCAACACTGAGGCAGCCTGTGGAAGTCTCTTATTGAACTAGACTGACTCTGACTTAGCTTGATAGATCTTAGTAGTATCACAGAACATGGTAGCAGGGCTGAAGACTAAGTCAAGAAGACACTAAACTCTAATCCTGCATTATCCTGTGCATGTATATATATTGCCAATTCCAAAGAACTACTGTGCATGCAAGTGCAGTAGTGAGTCTTGCAAGATACATTACCAAACGCAGCTATGGGGCTTGAAAAGATAAAGACAAGATCCAATATATAAGCCTAATACTTTGCAGAAAATGAATGTTTGGCCATTATTATGGAAGTGAATAGATATTGACTTGTTAAAAATATTCCTCAATCAATATTATGATGACATTATAGAGATGCACTTTTGGTTAATACTAACAGTCCTGCTTCTATTTTCAGTCTAGTGTCTCATCTTTAATTATTTGCTGTATGCTTGACAGCTTAAATTCAGTGATTCAAGAAATTGAGAATTCTCCCCTCCCCACCTACCCCCATTTTGGTAAGGTAAGCTCTATTTTTCTTTTTTTCATGCAACTTGAAGATTTGAGGTAATCAGAATCCCATGGGAGTATTCATAAGAGGTGGGGTATTAATCCTGGTGTGTATATTATTATGTGTTATATTAGTTCATTTTTGTATTATGGTAGCGTTCAGAGGCCAATTCAGATTTGGGCCTAGTTGTGCTATATGTTGTAGAAATATAAAAGTAAACTCAATCCCTTATTATTCTCCCTTCAATTTCAACTGGATATGGTTTTCTTCACCAGCTTATTTTTTATCTATTATGTGATATTTCTGTGTATACTATTAAAGAGTTACTGCATTTCAGAAGTGGCTCTATTTCCATAGTGAACAAAATTATCCTGTTATATTTTTTACATTTGTAAAATGTTCTGACTAATCTGCTGAAAGGCAATAAGATGTTTTAATGATTTACCAAACTGTTTTGAATACAGACATACTGCAGAATTTGATTTAGAATTGTTTGAGTCATGTCAGGCTGCAACATATACATTTCATCACTCTGCTAATAGTGGCCACTATATTTACTTGGATCCTGGCTAAGCATGCTCCTTACAAATAAATGTACCTAACAAAGCATTTCTTAATGATTGGTGGTTCTTCTGCTTCTTTTCTAAGTGTCAATGCTACTACTGTTCCCTTATATAGAGAGACAGCTTGCAAGGCTTTGTATCTTGAGAGACCTCTTTCAAAGGGTCCCATAGTCTTTCACTGTCAACATGCTCTCCAGGTCTTATATCCACGCTGGGCAATCTACTATATGAAGAACTACCCTAGCATTATATGATGTTTATTGCGTGATAGTACTGTTAAGCTATAGCTACATCATATCTCATCTTCCCTTGCTGGTTAGATCACTGTCAGGCGCCACTCTTACACAAAGTCTCACTACAAGCTTAGAAGCCACCTTCACTAAAATAACTTCATCATTTTGGCAGGAAACTTCTTTGCCCATTTGACCAAACAAGGTGATATTTTAAAATTTCTGACCAATGGTATTGCACACTTCTTTGGAGTTTTGTCTGGAAAACATTCAGTTGTTCATCCATTGTTTCAGTGGTGACTATTTCAGTGCTAAGTTCACAGGACCTGAAGTGTCCAGTCTTTCCATACTCTAAGTTCTTTGTATTTCTGAGAAATCTTCAGTTTAGTAGCTTGCATAATGTACTTCCGTGATATAATGAAATGAACAGTCCCAACATACGTTTTATAGGGCCAGATCCTACAGAATGTTGGAGTGCTGAATGCCTATAATCAGATTTGAAACACTAAATAGTTGGAAGAATTTAGCAAGAAAAAGCAAAAATTCTTGATCAGATTGACTTGTAGCATAATGAAGTAACATCATAATGTACAAATATATCAGTAACTCTAATTGGTTTTATCATTATTAGCAAATACATAAAGGCACTTCATATGACATCCATCTTAGCTTTAAAGAGCAGTTCTAGTAAGGTTTTATTCAACGTTCTGAGTTTTTCTGTGGCGTTTATTTGACAAAGCAGGAGAAGCCAAGTATACATCTCTGAATAAGGTGTTAAATCAGGCAAGTCATTAAACCACTTTTTCTCTCCAGACAAATGGTGATCTTTTTTCCCTACATCATAAAATTGCATTGAAAATTGTGTTAAGGGTTTGAAGTTTGAGCAAGATCAAGAGAATTCACTGCTAAGAATTATATTTCCACTACAAACCACAGTGGTGCAGAGCAGAATATTAGTAGAGTTGCACCTTCTCGTATAAGGATTAACCCTTATTGTAGCAAGCTGTGAATTCTTTTGCTTGTGAAAAGTTCTCACAACTTTTACATTATTATATTACATTATATCTTTATTGTATGATTTTTTCTTAATTTGTAGGTTACAAATCTGTGCTGCTTCTAAATCTTTACTTTGGTTTATTTTCTGTAATTTTTGAAAAGATGTAATTAGAAAAGCACGCAACTTGCTTGAGCCGATACTGTTAGTGAAGCTTTGTAATCTTCGTAAATGCCCCAAAACTTTGGTAACGCAGAGTTAAGGTTACCTGGTTGTCCCTCGTGCCTCTCCAGAACATTTTGAGTACAGCTACACTCAGAACTCTGAAAACCAGGAAATACAGAGTTAAGGTACATGCCCCTCTGTCTGTGGGCCTTGCATGCCACATGTGCCCATTCCCAGCTATGTGCCTGTGCTATGTAATGAACATGCTCATTCCCAGCTTCTCATCCCAACTCAGCACTATGGAGGCACATTTTGAAGGGGGAACAGAAATGAGGTGTGTGTGGATGTGGGGAGATTTTGGGGGGACAAAGCCATAATCCCCTGTAAATCCCCCAGTGCACAGCTCTGAACTTCTCCTACATTGCTCTGACTCCCCTTTCCCTTAGAGCTAGCAGCGTGAATGGGAAGAGTGAACCTGGAGCCCCTTTCTCATGGCTTGAGGCAGCAAGGGGAAGGTGGGGGGAGTTCTGACTTCCTTCTCTTGATTGGTCTGCTCCCTAGTGCTTTGTTGAGCAGATACAGAAATCCTGCCCTACAGAGGTGTGTGTGTGTATTCAGGCGTGCTGAGCCAAAGCCTATTTCAATCAATGAGCATCTTTCTATTGACTTTAGTGGATTTTGGATCAGGCCTGGCTGTAGAGAGGGAAAGGAGTATCCCTACAACTTCTCCCAGTGCCACATAACACAACTAGATTTCCTGAATTGGGCAGGAGTGTCCTCTAAGGGTATGTCTCCACTGCAATTAAAAACCTACAGCTGGCCTGTGCCAGCTAACTCAGGCTACAGGGGCTTAAGCTAAGGGGCTGTTTAATTGGGGGGGGGGGGTGCATCTTGACTGTGGTGCAGTGGAGGGAAGGAGAGCTCTGGAACCCCCTCCCTGTGCCTGATGAAGCAGCCAGGGGGAACAATTGTGAGGCTGGAGGGTAGTTGTAGGAGAGAGAGGGGCAAGGGCCCAGATGTTTCCCTCCACAGCCATTTCTCCAAGTATGTCGCCAGAGGAGAAGGTGTCCAACTTCCCTGCCTTATGGTTCTGCTCTGTCAGCACTTCTGAGCAAACACAGATCAAAGGTCTTCTTGAAGATGATCCCTTATTCACTGAGGGATTGTAGAAATGCTACACATTTGGAAATCCAGAGCTTCATCAATTCTCTAGTCTTCAAACTGAGTTGTCAAAGACATAAGGGTCATTGTCCAAGGGTATGCTGGCCCCTCAGCTGCTGTTCCAAATCACATACATAAGGGGCAAAGTTTGCCAAAGGGGCAAAGCCCCTGCACTCTCAGAACATCCATCCCCCTACCCTGTTCCAACATCCCCCAATTCTTCCTCACTGCTCAGACCAGTGATATTCTGTAGCTCAACATCAAAAACATTATAAAATTCTGATTTTTAGATCAGTTTAAAAGATCTCTTAAATCAGAAGTGTTGTCCTGAATGTAGCCCCCACAGAATGCAGGAAAAGAGCAAGAAATATGCACAGTGCACATTCTCTGACACGTACCAATGTTAGGATGCTAATTCAAGGTCCATGGGTTCAGCTCAGGTGAAATGACCATGGAATGTCACCTTCAGCCACCCTGCTTCTGTGATGATAAACTTTTTGTCTTGGTCTTCACAGACAAGGTCAGCTACCACCCTGCTGCACTTTGGTACAAGTGAACATTTGTCCAATTATACCACCAACTCTACAATGAGACAGTGCCGTCTTTCAGAGCAAATTAGATGTAGTAGATGCGAAAGTTATGTTTCACCAGGTCTATATGTAACAGCAGAGGGGCCCTGGCCTTAAATGGGTTTTAGATTAGGCCCACATGGGTAAACACTAGTACTCGGAAATTGTGATGCTATAACATAAAACAACTAAAAAGAGGCAGGATGGTCTTGAGGTGAAGGCACGGGGCAGGGTTTCAGGAGATCTGGTGTCAGTTCTCAGCTCTGCTCATGACTTCCTGTGTGAAGCAAATCACTTAGATGCTGATTCAGCAAGGTACCTAAGCAGGGGTCCACAACTGCTGGTCTGGGGTCCCGGCCGCTGGCCCCACTCAGCCCGCTGCCAAACTAGGTGAACAGAACCCCAGGCTGGCAGCGGGCTGAGTGGGCTGATGGCGTAAGAGCAGCATTTTAATTTAATTTTAAATGAAGCTTCTTAAACAGTTTGAAAACCTTGTTTACTTTACATACAACAATTGTTTAGTTACATAATATAGACTTATAGAGAGAGACCTTCTAAAAAATGTTAAAAAGTATTACCGGCATGCGAACCTTTAAGTTAAAATGAATAAGTGAAGACCCGGCACACGACTTCTGAAAGGTTGCCGACCCCTGTACTTAAGCATATGTCTAACATTAATCAAGTGAGTAGTCAATTATTTACATGCTTAACATCGGGCATATACTTAAGTACCTTGCAGAATTGGGGCCTTAATCAATGTGTGCCTTCTATGCTTGGAACTCCCACTGACTGCTAGGTCAACATGAATGGCCCATTGTGTCTATGCTTTTGACTAATCATGTGTCTAAGCATCTCTTCCTTTTTCTTTCTCCTTCCTGACAAATCCGTAAATATGGTCTCAATCCTTTAAAACATGAAAATCTACAGAAACTCCTTAAAGAAGAGAGTTCACCCCTAGTGCAGGATGGGAGGAGAATTTGGTAGAAAAATGATAATCTGTCTATAGATTTTCAAAATTACCCTATCAAGTTTAATAATTATATCCATGCTGTAGAATTTTATAAGATGATAAAGCTATAGTACAGTCATAATTGTCTGTTAAATTCTATAGGGTTTTAGGTTAATTTCTATCGATTGCATCTCTTATAAATTCTATAGGACCACAAAAGAACCCAATTTATGCCAATGTATGATTTGGAAATATATATTTATGATTTATAAGAATGCTTAATGATTTATGCTATAGTAAAATCCTTCTAACAATTTATTCTTTTCAACCTAACTATGAAAGCAGTTTAAAAATAAATTATAAGCACATTTGTTATTCCCTCCCAAGTGATTTTCAGGATAAAGTTGTTCAAAGTGAGGCTTGTGTGGAAGACTTTAATGAGTGGCTAGATTTTCCCAACATTTACATAATACAGATGTCATTCCAATGCTTTGGAAAACAGTTTTCATCACAGGTATGTATTTTTTCTATCTTATAACAAGAAAACAAACATTTATAAATCAAGAAATCCTTTACCTAAAACATTACATATCAGATATAATTTGGGTGATTCTGAGGAAGGTAAGATTCAATTTGGTCTAACATCTGGATCTTGTTATTTCAATAGCTTTCCCTCAGTGGCAGAAACATAGTCTAATATGCACCTTCTGTCATTTTTATTAGTTTAGTTGTTTATTGGGAAAATATCTTTTTATGGTATTATACTTCTATGGCACAAATCTTCAAGATGTTCCAGCAGTGCATAGACTTGGAAGGTTACGTGGTATTAAAGTCCTGAGAAACAATTAGTTATCTGCAAATCCAACTTTAAAGTAATATGCTTCCTGCCTCAATTTAGGTCAAATGCAACTATTTATGTTTGATGTTGCACAAGAAATTCACACAAAAGTTGGAACGACATATACAAGTGAGAATAAAATATTTCTCAAAGAATATTGTTAACATGTGGATGTGTGATTATCGTTTCCCCAAAAGTTTGTCCAGTTGCCTTTTTAGCCAGCCTTTGGATGTTTCACTTCCCAAATTAGGAAGGCTTCTTCAGATTTTATCTTCAGTGTTATCCCTCTTTGGCTTTATTTGTTTCAAGGAATTTTACACCACCTGATACTGTATATAGCATTTAACAGATATGGTATTAGACTGCCAGAAAGATGATCAGCAATTGTTTGTGCTCTTTTTGCTACCATAACAACGTTGACACCTTTTTGAGATTATCAGTGTAACTACATGGAGGATTATTATTATTATTTATTTATTAATAGTAGCGATCAGAACCTCAGCTGGTTTAAATTGATGTAGCTCTATTGAGATATGGGTCACAATTTTTAAAACAAAGATTTATTTTTTTTTTTACTATTAAATTGAATTCTAATTAATCCTAAATACTGGTAAGGTTTATTTTCATGTAAGGAACATTTTGGATTGGGAAGTGGGCACAGGATGTTTTAGGGGTATGGCAATTGAATTTGGAACATTTTGCGTCTAGGTTCCCCATCTGAAAGCAGGTAATTTCAGCAATTAACCAAAACTGCTGCTAGCTGATGGCAATTTGACATGTATCTGCAACATGTAAACCAACAGAGCAATTGATTGCAGTCCTAGTAGAAAGTCCAAAGATTGAAAGGGGATGGAAAAGAGCAGATTCTCACACATCTAAATTGTATCTCCAATTCAGGGTAGAGGTGCAGTGATGGAAGAAACAGTAGTGTTAGCTTGCACCTACACTTGTCCTATTTAGGTGAAATTCAGCCATCAAAGAGAGAATTCTGGAAAGTCACAGAGTCGTTGAGTTGCCATAGTCCTGCTACACAGGAGGAGGGATTTAGTGTGTCTACATGACAGACAGAAGGTATGATATAAACTAGCTTTGATTTAGCCAATGGCGGCAGCAAAGACTTGCTTTCTGAGAACAATGCTGCCCTGGGTATGTACTCAAGTGATACTAGCTTGGGTATACCTTCACATTCTGCAACCACACCTCCTATTGCAGTATAGACAAAACCTTAGAGTGGACATAGAATCATAAAATGTAGGAGTGAAAAGGACCTTGAGGGTATGTCTACACACCAATGTAAGATAAACCCACTGATTGTGCTTGTTTGGCTTTCCTTCCCTGCTAAGCAGAAGACCTACACTTTCCTTTGACTTTCTCTTGCTCCTTATGTATTTAATGAGCCTCTTTTTATTGAGCCTCTATTTAATGAGCATATTTTTATGTCTCCTGTTAGGTGTAACTCATCATGTGCCTTAGCCTTTCCAATTTTGTCCCTACATGCTTGTGCTATTCCTTTGTATTTCATCCATGTTCCCACTTTTTTGTAGGATTTATTTTATGATTTTCAGGTCTCTAAATTGTTCCTGATGGAGCCATATAGACTCTTACTATTCTTCCTATCATGCACTCCTGGGATGGCTTGTGTGTTAGGTCCACATTGCTCAGCATAGGGGTGTGAGGACTTTAGTTAATGCACAGCAGGCCACTAAATCCATTGTGATGTATATTAAGAAAGCACAACGACTGTGAAGGAACTGCCAACCTACTCTTCAACTGACTCACAGGTTGATAGGGTCAGATCTTTCCCTGTTCTCCTCAGAAAAGCTTGTTTATTCTGGTATGGGGGAAATGATGGGTATGATGATGATTTTCACCCTGGCTGAATAGAAGGCTTTGATCTCTAGGTCCAGAGGAAGGACGGCCCAGTAGTTAGGATTCTGGATGCGGAAGAATCTGGTTGAATTCACTGCTCTGCCACAGATTTATTGTGTAACTTTGGGCAAGTCACCTCATCTCTCTGTTCCCTACCTCTGAAATTGGGATAATAGTACTTCCCAATCTCATGGAGGTCGTGTGAGTATAGCTACATTAAAAATGGTGAGGTGTTCAGATACTATGGAAGTCGGGGTGGGGGGGGGCTTATAAATACCTTAGATAGACAGGGTTGGGATATTAAAGTACTAAGTATTAAAATGAGTATTAAAAATTCACTAACAATATTTAAAGAAGTACTTTGGAGAGGCCCCTAATCTTAGGTATAATCCCAATAGCAGACTTTTCTGAAGAGATGCAACAATGGATGTTGCCTTCTTAAGAGTATTATCTAGCCCTTTATAATCTTTGCTATACATGATAATTATTAGTAGTCATTTATTTATATAACACCTTTTGTCAGTCTGAAATCACTTTACATAATTACAAACTCTATCTTTTGCTGTCTCTAGGGGTCACTTCACTTCACTCAACACTGAAACACAGGCACTTCAGGGGAGGCATGCATCAGTCACAACAGCCCCAGCAATGCTACAGAATAGTTTCAGTAAAAGGAAGTAAAAAAACAAAAACAAAAAAACGTTAGCCAGCTAAAGCAGCAGGGGAGTTTAGATAGGCAGAAATGTTACATTTATTACTATGTGTTCAAGTGCCAACAATTGACTGCATACCGCTTGAAAAGGCTTGTAATCTGAAAGACTGACATATTACAGACAAGATGCCCTTGGGAACCCAAAAGAGATCTCTTTCATGGCTAGGATTCCAGGAAAGGTTTTCTAACTCCAGTGAAAAGTGTCAGAGGATCTTTATCACATTTTATCTCTCTCCCCAAAAATGACAACCGCACTCCTCTCCTAACATGCTGCAGCAGCATCAATTCAGCTCTCCTTCTGAAAGAAGCTAGCCCTAGGCTGAATCACAACTTCCAACAAAAGGGTGCCATTGCTTGGAGCACTTCCATCTAAGTACTGACCAGACCTGGCCCTCATCTTGTGATATTTAATGTCCCTATTCAGCAAGATACTGAAGCACATGCCTAACTTAAAGCACATGTGCATCCCCAATGAGGTCAGTAGGGTCTCACACACTGAATGGAATAGCTGAAGTCAATGTAGTCATTAGATGTTCCATCAAACAAAGATGTAGATATATTTACTACTTATACAGAAAGGTTTTCTGATTCAGAATGTATTTTAGTCTATAGTAACTCACACGAGAACAGTACCAGAACCAAAGACTGCTGGTTAGTTTAATCATTAAACTTCTTCCACTCAAAGAGAAAGCTGATCGTTTAATGTTAATAGTGGCATAGAACAAATGGGAACGTTGAAGCAGAAGAATATGCGAACGTAACATGGAGGAACACTGGTTATAATTAAGTATAAGAATGTTGTGATCAAACTAACACTGCCAGAAAGATGCCTTTCTTAAACTTAGCTTTGGGGGAAAAAAAAAAAAGATTTTTCATTTTAAGAAACTGGCTTCAAGAAAGACATCTTTCATTACTGATATTTTATCTGCCATGTCAACAAAAGGATAGGTGACAATTTTAATGAAAGAAAAAAACATAAGCCTTACTGAAAAGATTGTTTTAGCAGTACAAATAAGTTCAGAAAGTATTAAACTTATAATATCAGGTACTTATTTTTCTTTTTTAGTTGGAATAAAGGAAACATAACTAGAGATTTTTTAAATAAATTATAACACATAGAGATGTTGAGATTCATTTTATAAAAGAAAAGCAAATACATGTAAAGTTATTTTTTCTGATCTAGCTAGCTATCAATTTTATTTGGTTTCCTTATTAAATTAAATAAATGCTCATGTAAGAAGCCGGGACTGATGTCTGTGAAGACTTAGGTAATATCTTTATGGATATGAAATATATGATTCATGTTGCAGTTTTCACCCCAGCAAAGAGCCTGCTTGAAGGGATTATCTCTGCAGTATGAGGGTAATAATGAAGTTTCCAAGCCTATCCAGTGCTTGGGTTCTTTGTAGAAGTACCAAAAGGAGACCAAATTACTGCCAGTTCTGGTGCAGGTTTTGGGGAAGTGGGCATGAGTCTGCTAGAAATGAGATCACAAACTCAGCTTAGATAGGCCTACATTGCCTCACATCAACTATCCAATGTTCTGCAGATCCAAACCTGAGAGAGCCAATACTGAATGAAGTTCAGTCAGGGGTATGTTTGGCCCACAAACTTTTGGATATTGTAAGACAGTCACTTTTTTGAAGTACTGGATAGACTTGATGTGTACATAGTCAGGAAGTTTCATGCTGAATTCTCCATTAATGAGGTTGTGTATGGGACGTGTGTGAGAGGTTCCTTACAGATATCAGCCTTAAGAATCCTTTGTGTTCATTTTTCTTTTTATTAACGCATCCTGACACTTGTTGTTTTCTAAATACCTAGCACAAAACGTAGTCTGTGACATCACTGAGACTATAACTGATACCATAATACTGTAACATTGCTAAGACCTCTGTAACTGATATTGTGATTTGCAAGATACTTGTGAGAGAAGACCATTATCATAAGTGGCTTAAAGTACCATATCAAATTTATCACAGAATAATGCAAAAACTGATGAGCACATAATGGGCTTCACTCAATTTTCATTTTAGCTTTGCATTTCCCCTTTACATTTTTTAAACAATGGTATTTATTACATTTTAGGAAAAGTGACCCTGTTAGCTACTGTATGTTAAATGTTACCATGTAAAACATCAGGAAAAATCTTAGTGTACAAATGAAAAGTTTGTAGTAACTTTTTAAAACCAATTTTAGAGTCTATTGTTTATCTTGGTTTTATTTTTCCCAAGCCAAATTGTTAGTGACTTCTTTTCATATGAAATCCCCAGCCATCAGAGTGCACACATGTGTAAATTATCTATACAGTAAGAGGAAATAGTCTAGACCAAACCTCCAACTTTCCATGTGAATGCACACACAAAATAATACTTATTGGGCACATAGTTCTCTTCCTCTTGTTCCTGGGAAGCAATTCACAGTCTTGATGTGACATGTATCAGAGGGGTAGCCGTGTTAGTCTGGATCTGTAAAAGCAGCAAAGAGTCCTGTAGCACCTTATAGACTAACAGATGTTTTGGAGCATGAGCTTTCGTGGGTGAATACTCACTTCGTCAGATGCATGTCTGTTGTCAGACGCATGACAAAGTGGGTATTCATCCATGAAAGCTCATGCTCCAAAATGTCTGTTAGTCTATAAGGTGCCACAGGATTCTTTGTTGCTTGATGTGACATGTCTTCATGGACCTATAATGTATGATGTCTCCCTAAGATCTACCATGTATAAGCAAGATGTACTGTACTGTCTGACTGAATGTTAGTGAGCAGGAAACTGCCATCCCCGGACAGGGTTTAGGCACCTATAGCTGTGCATTTTAAACAACTTCATTATAACATCTCTCTATATTGAACTTAACTAGAACTGACAGATTATCACCACAGGTGCGAGACAATCACAGAAAGACATTTTTACTCAGGAAAGAAGTAGTTTGGATCTTACATATGCTACGGTAGATAGTGTGATTCCTAGCGGACTAAATAATAAATAGCTCTTAAAACTATTCTTCAGCTGATGCTCTTCTCAGTTTCCAGTTGCCTGTCAAATTAGATTAGGCCTTTTTTTTAAGATCATTGACTCCCTTTTTAAAACACTTTATAGTATTCATATATTGGCTATTAACTTTCTAGTTTAGAATTATACATTGGTAGCTTATTTCTCCCATTTCAAAAGTATAAAAGTGCAAATAAAATCACTGAGAGAATTCAGCTAAAAAAATCACTACTTCTACTACAGAAGTGAATCTATAGATTTGTATGGGATTGTATGTTCTGTGCAATGACTGCAGGAGAGTTATTTTAGCTCTCCTGTAGATTCTTGTTCATAATGCGGACTTACTTTTACACCTTAGTAATATACACTTTAATAAAAACCGCATTCAACATGTAAAATATCATTTTAAAATAGCTTAACTGAAAGCCAGGCAATCTGCCCATATGGTAGTGAATTATATCTACAGTTGTTAAATACAGAGTATTCTCTTCTTGAATTTCAGCCACTGACATTCACTGAAGTTTTGGAAGCTTCAGGCTATGACTTGCGAATTGTTTCCATGTTGTTCTTGGCTAGTGAAGTCCTGTGAGGCAGAACTGGCACTATTTTTACAGAATATTGCCAATGTTTACCTTCATTCACTTCTTTGAAACAGGCTGTGACTCCTGATCAGCCCCTGCTTAAGAACCCATTGCTTGAAAAGCAACGAGGAGTCCGGTGGCACATTAAAGACTAACAGATTTATTTGGGCATAACCTTTCATGGGTAAAACACCCACTTCTCCATGCATCTGAAGAAGTAGGTTTTTTTACCCACGAAAGCTTATGCCCAAATAAATGTTAGTCTTTAAGGTACCACTGGACTCCTCATTGTTTTTGTGGACACAGACTAACATGGCTACCTCCTCTGATACTTGCTTGAAAAGGACCATCTCACCATCACTGCTCTGTCTCAGAAATCGCTCTCCTATTTGGGCAATTAGTGAAGCCTTCTGAATGAGCTCAGCAAATCTGGCTTTAGGCCTGGACATGATACAAAGGCTGGTACTGTGCTGTCCCTCAGGTCTGCAAGTGGGCAACCTGGGGTCTTATTGATCCCTGGCTGGTTCTCTGTGTCCAGACAGCAGAATAGATAATCTCTCTTTAATCTGTGCTTGGTATTTTTTTCTTTCAAAAGCAGATCTCACCACAGTGACCCAGGGTCTTGTGAATCACTGCAGGGTGTCCTATAAGAGGTTATAACTGCAGTGTGGACTTCTGTGTTGAGCTGTGTCTTTTTCCAAAATGCAGCCTGAAACAATTTGGGGGATTTATTTGTACAATTTATGAATTCTGAGTGTGATTATGAACTCTGTGTATTTTTGTTAGACTGCATACTTCCTTTAGGATGTGCGGTTCTTTAGCTTTCCTGTTGTCCTGTTACGTCCAGGTTGGGATGGAATTCCAAAAACTCATGGCAAAGAGATAATAAAAGAGAGTAATTGACTTAAGTGCTCTCCCATTGAAATAGAAAAGCTCTAAACAATAAGATAGCTGCTACCCAGGAAGACTGGTTTATCAGAGGAGAGGTCTCCTAGTAATGAAGTCAACTAGTAGGAGTCTGGAATCATCTGACAGATACTGGAAGGTTATAGAAAGGGTAGAATCTAATCTATTTGGGGTCTTCAGTCATTTTTACCAGCTCAAGCAGAAAGAAGCTGCTGCATGATCCTGATGAGGTAGGAGATAAAGTTGCCTACCTGAAGTCAAATGTTCCCCCAAGGAAAGGATGAGCTGTGAATGGCATTGTGTGTAGAGTGTTTTTAGTTTCCTACATGGTCTGTACTCTCTGTCCTTTATCTCTAAAGTGAAGAGCAATGCTTTTATAATTCTGTGCATTATGTGTTGCACCTACCATGTGACCCTTGAGAAGGTAAATCTGAAAGCTCACACCTTTGGGTGGAGTTCTGGGAGAGGGTGTGTTATGGCTTTGGGAGGAGTCTGAGGAGTCAGCACTGTGCTAGGCAGGGGACAGTGCAGTCAAAGCTCTCTGGCCAGGGTGCTAGATGGATGATTTGAACCTCCAGAGTGAGCCTACGGACACTGTGATGGGGTATACAAACCCCACTCTGGGTGTGAAGGGGTTAAAAGGCCCAGGTAATCCCACCACTCCAGGCCTGTGAAGCATGTTTTGACAGGAGGAGCAGGTAAAAAGGAGCTCAGAAACCCAGGCAAAGGGTGGTGGACAGGCTACAGGCGAGAGGAATCCTCAGTCCATCTGGCTCGCTTGCTAAACTACATTAAATGATTGTGGTGCATCATGGGAGTTGCATGGTCACTATACAGCATGAGAAAAATAGTCTGGCTAGGGTGCCCAAGTCAAGGAGAAATTTCCTACTGGAATTTCCTATGAGACAAAAATTCCCATTTTTGACCAGTTCTACCTAACATCCCCATTAAAAAATAATAAAAATAACCTTGTTTCATTGGAAGCAAACAATGCAAACTGAGGGCCAGCTTCTCCCAACCTTACTTGTATTGAACTGTAACCTTCCTCAATGAATAGGAGCATTTCAGCCAACAGGAGTACATATGGAGTAAGGTGAAGTATATACGATAGATACCAGCTCTGCATGACTATTTTTTAAATAAATCTGAGACAGGACATGACATAAGGAAGAACAATTTCCCATCTGACGCTTCCCTCTTGTCAGTTCACTTTTTTTAAAGTTAATATCTAGACAAATAGAAAGAATCAACAGTGATTCTGTAAGAAATCATAGTATTTTGTGCCTGGATTGAAAGTCGTAGAGGACACCATAACTGTGATTTTCTTCTTTTCATCATCTTCAAATCTGGGCTCCTGCTGTGTTTGAAATAAATGAAACATGTAAACATGTAGAGTAATGCTTATTAGAGAATTGAATATAGGCCTGAATTTCAGTGAAGGCTTTCTGTGGATTTGCAGCTCATCACAGAGGAGCTAAATAGTGTATTAATAATAGCAGAAAAGAATTACAACTTAACCATTCAATTGCACCACTTACGTTTTTATCTGTTGCTTGCACATACACAGTGGGAACATTCAGGCAATGTAAGGATAGAAAGGAAGTTGAAATATCTAGAAAAACATGCCATGTTTAAAAAATCACTTTGAAGTGGTTTAAGGTCTGTTTTTTCTATATATATAAAATCTCCAGATGTATGAATTGTCATACAAGGAGGCTGTTTGAGTTTTAATTTTCGACTATATGACTGTGTAACTGAGAATAATGGTAACAATGTTATGACCATCTGGTTTTGGAACTAAGCAAAGGGAGTTAGAAATAGCTTCCAAAATGTTGAAGAATTTTGCAATCTGGCCCCTATTTTCTGATTTCTTACTGTATCTGATCCATGCAGAGCATCATGGTGGTGATGCCGCATAAAAAGTCAAATTTCAGAGGGTTATTGATTTTGTTTAAAAAAGCTTTCTGGTTGAAATTTGACACATTTTTGAATTTCCAAATATGCTTTGCATAAGTGGGATATCCAAATCCATCGTTTAGATACATAGCGATGCTCATTTGCGTTGCGGAGTGATGATTTGGGCTATACAGTTCTGGGCTATATCAGCTATTTACTTTCTTTGTCTTTCTTTCCATCTTTCTTTTATTTAGATTAAAATGCATCCAGAAAGGTCTGGCCCAATGTACATAATGTATCAGTAAAAATTATACAATAAACAAAGTGTAAAATCTTCCTGACCCCTTTGACCCTCTTTTTACTGCAAGAGTCCCATCTCAAATTCTTGCTGCCCTACCAGTAAAAGCAAGTAAAATACATTTCCGTCCAGTTTACTTAATTTGTTGGACTGACCTGACTGGCACAGTAGCTAGCAAAGTACTATTTTAATATTTAATAATTAGAGGAGCTGTACAACTGGAAAAACAGCAATTTAAAATATATATTTAATGCTTGGAACTGCTTTGAAGCTTCTTGTAAAGTATATTTATGGCTGGGGCATGGTAGTTGCTATAGCAGAATAATAAAGCTACTGGAATATTATAAACATCATTGTCTCAATAATAAACGCTTCTCAGTGGGTAGGAAAAAGCTTTGCTCTTCCTTATCCTACTGCAACAATTCTGTGGCAAAACATAATTAGATTGTAAACTCAAGAGAGGTAGAATGAAAATATACATCACTTCAGAAATTATTGTTTAGTAAAAGGGTAAGGTATCAAGGTAATTGTCAGATTGTTGAATACTGGCATGTTTTTCCTCAGTCACAAGATCTGCTTACAATTAGTTGATATTTCTGCTGAAATGATTGCCAGTGAAGTAGCGAGTGACACTTAAATTGTAATCATTAGAAGTCAGAGTTAACATGTCATTGAGATGGATGAAGACAGCTCATGCATCTCAAAACTATTTTGATAGTTGGCCTGACTGCAGACTCACGAAGACAGACCTGCATCAGGTCATGTTTGGAAGGCTTTCTTTGCAACTTGAGATGCAGCAGTGCAATTCCAGCCTAGGATATGAAAGTCAAACTATGTTCTTTCTCTCTCTTATATCATAGTGTGCAATAAAAAAGATTCTGTGATGTAATGAAGCTGAATTGAATCTGGCTCATTCTTCTGCAGCCTTATGGGCTTTAATTTGGCTAATGATATTGAAACTTACTTTGTTACCGAAGTAAGCAGATGTGACTCAGGCATGTCAGAGAAAATATATTCAGTAAGGTAGCATCATTTTTACATAGTCACTTGTCTTGATCACAATTGCACTTTAATTCTTTATAGTTGCCATGTGCTTAGCATCATTCATAAAAACATTTGACCTGTATTATTTTTTCATCTCCATTTCCTTTCCATCTTAAAATAACAATAATATCCATGCTTCAGGTGGGGAATTTCCTGGATATTAATACCCAGCTGGGCTTAATGGCCCAAGATGCTTTTCTTCCTGCCAGCCATCAATCCCTGTAGGATATCTTCCTTTTCTGTGAATTTGTCTTTAAACGAATTCTTCCATATCTAAATACAATGTGCAATATTCAAACATACTGTAGGTCAGCACCTAAGTAATAAAGGGGTTATAAAGCTGCTGGCTGTCCTACTGCCCTGGGTTGGAGTCTGGTGGAATGGGCAGGCTCAGGCACTCCTCTCACTACCCTACAATGGGATGCTAACCACTAACGCCTCCAGGCCTCTGAGGACTGTACATAAGAACATAATAATGGCCATACTAGGTCAGATCAAAGCTCCATCCAGCCCAATATCCAGTCTGCTGACAGTGGCCAATGCCAGGTGTCCCATGGGGACTGAATCTATCAGATAATGGTCAAGTGATCTCTCTCTTGCCATCTCCACCTTCTGGCAAACAGGGACTAGCCATTCCTTACCCATCCTGGCTAATAGCCATTAATGAACTTAACCTTCATGAATTTACCTAGTTCTCTTTTAAACCCTGTTATAGTCCTAGCCTTCACAACCCCCTCAGGCAAGGAGTTCCGCAGATTGACTGTGCACTGTGTAATGAAGAACTTCCTTTTATTTGTTTTAAACCTGCTGCCCATCAATTTCATTTGGTGGCCCCTAGTTGTTATGGGAACAAGTAAATAACTTTTCCTTATTCACTTTCTCTACCCTACTCATGATTCTGTATACCTTTATCATATCCCCCCTTAGTCTCCTCTTTTCCAAACTGAAAAGTCCTAGCCTCTTTAATCTCTCCTCATATGGGACCCATTCCAAAGTCCTAACCATTTTAGTTGCCCTTCTCTGAACCTTTTCCAATGCCAGTACAATAGATAGTCAATGAATTTCCTGTTTATTGGGCTATTGGAGAGACTGGGTTTGTGTCTCTCAGAATGAGAAGGGGATCCAATCTTCTAAATTACTGGTTATCTTGAGATCTGCAGTCATCTAGTTTTTCTACACAGGGGTCTGCTTTCCCTCCCCTCCCTCTTCCCACTCATTGGCTGACTCATCCAATAGCTCTACAGTAATAGTTATGGAGGGCTCCCCTGGGTATTAATTCTGACTTGAGCAATGTTAACTCAATTGGCTTTTAGGGTGATGTGGTCTTGTTTGGATTTAATTTTTCATTTAGTTGTATGCAGTTTTTATACTGCTGCGTAATTCCCAATGGGGACCGGCTTCATAAGCAAGAACTAAGGAGGCCCAGTTTGATTTTTTTTTCTTTATATATTAGAACTTTGAACTTTTGGGGTTATTATTGTATGTCTCTCATTGAAATGTAATACCACAAACACTGGATTATGAATCACTTAACAAAACCCCACCTGACTAGACTTTAGATCAGAAAATGGTCATCTCAGCCCAGAAGCATACACCTGAAAGTGGCTGCTTCTCCACCTCCTTTTCTACAAACTATACCCTGGAGAACTCCAGAGAAGTAACTTTTAGTGTGATGCTGCTGAATGCTGCAATCCAGCCATTGAGATTCAGTCACAAGAAGCTGCTTGTTTGCTCTCCCTTCTGTTCATGGAATCAATGGGGAAATTACTGTCATAAGAACCCAATTCAGAAATCAGAGTATGAATAAGTGTCTTGGAGTTTGTCACAGATCTTTTGTGTGTCTAAAAGTCTTTTTACATGAATTTATCTTGCTTCCCAATGACTGCAATAAACTGCTTCCAGGAAGGATTCTGAGGGATTTCAATTATTTTTCACAGGGCAGAACTACTTTGTATTATTATTTATTATATATTAAATAATTGATTTAAAGTGCTTATTGTATATGATTCCTTATGCATTATCCAAGAATGGCACACAAGTCTAGGGGAATACTGACTTTGGTCTTGCATAGTCATTTGCACAAATGTGGATCCTGCTGTTAAAAGTAACATATAACATCAGTCTTCAGCAAATGGTTTTTCATTTGTAAGTGTTTCCTTGTTGGAAATATCACAAGACTGTTCAGCTGGGAAAAATACCAGTCTCCTGAGGTTTTGCTGATTTGTATTCAGAATTAGATGGTATTTGGAAAAGAATGCAAATTCTCCCACCGCTATGTATTTCAGAGGAAGAATTTACAAGTTTGGTTGGTAATAGTGTTGATGTAATACACTTAGACTATTGTAAAGCATTTGACTTGGCATCACAAGACATTTTGATTAAAAAATTTGAAAGACATAAAATTAACATGGCCCGTTAAATTGGTTAAAGTCTGGCTAACTAATAGGTCTCAAAATATAATTATAGATAGGGAATCATCATTGAATGGGTGTATTTCTAGTGAGGTCACTCAGGGATTGGTTCTTAGCCCTATGTTATTTAACATTTTTATTAATGACCTGGAAGAAAAATATAAAATCATTGATGATAAAGTTTGCAGGTGACACAAACTGGCGGGGGTGGTAAATACTCAAGAGGACAGGTTACTGACACAGAGCAATCTGGGTTGCATGGTAAACTGGGCATAAGGGACAGTACATCCAATTGTTAATGTGTACATCTAGGAATGACGAATGTAACCATACTAATAGGATGGGGGGACTGTATCCTGGGAAGCAGTAACTCAGAAAAAGATTTGGAGGTGGTGAAGGATAATCAGCTGAACTTGAGCTCCCAGGACAACAGTGTGGCCAAAAGAACTAATGCAATCATGGGATGCATAAATGGGAATCTTGAGTAGGAGTAGAGAAGTTATTTTCCCTCTGTATTTGGCATTGGTGTGCCTGCTGGTGGAATACTGTGTCCCATTCTGGTGTCTGCAATTCAAGTAGGCAGGGTCGGCTCCAGGCACCAGCTGAGCAAGCTTGTACCTAGGGCGGCATGGCTGCTTTTTTTTTTTTTTTCTCTGCTCCGGCCGCCCTGTAGGGGGCGGCGGCGCAGAAGAGGGGAGCGCCCTGCAGCAAACTCGGCAGGGCAGCCCGTGTCCTTCCCTCCCCACCGACTGGAGCGGAGCCCTCCCGGCAGGTGGCGCAGTGGTCGGGGTCACATGGTGAGCGCCCCGCTGAAGCGCTGGCCGTCCCCTTTCTCTCTCTCCCCCTGCTCCTTCCGCCTCCCCTCCATTAGACCAGGCGCGCACTCTGCAGCACAGGGAGTCCCCTGGCTCCGGCCGCCCCGTATGGTTTTTTGTTCTGTTTTGTTTTGCCTGCCGCACCCTCCCACGCTTTGCTGCTCCAGCCGCGCTGTTTGTTTGTTTTTTCCCCTGCTTTGCTGCTCCGGTGGCCCCGTCCCCCTTTTTTTTTTTGCTTGGGGCAGCAAAAAAGCCAGAGCAGCCCTGCAAGTAGGATGTTGACAAATTGGAGAGGGTTCAGAAAAGAGCCACAAGAATGATTAAAGGATTGGAAAATATACTTTATAGTAATAGATGCAAAGAGCTCAATCTAGTTATCTTAACAAAGAGAAGATTAAGGGATGACTTGATTGCAATCTATAAGTACCTACATGGGGAACAATACTTAATAATGGGCTCTTCAGTATAGGAGAAAAAGGTAGATACAATCCAATGGCTGGAAGTTGAAGCTTGGAAAATTCAGATTGGAAAAAAGCGTACATTTTTAGCAGAGAGAGTAATTTGGTCAATTGGACCAATTGACCATGAGTTGCGGTGGATTCTCCATCAGTGACAATTTTTAAATTAAGATTGGATGTTTTTCTGAAAGATCTGCTCTAGGAATTACTTTGGGGAAGATCTATGACTGGTGTTATACAGAAGATCAGGTTAAATGATCACAATGGTCCCTTCTGGCCTTGGAATTGATACATCTTTTAGGGTGTAGTCTTGTATGAACTCACATAAGAAACACAAACACAAAGGAGAACTAACTTTTCATATTATATATATAAGTTTCTTGCTTCTAGTAGTTGATATTTCTGGGAGAGATACCACCATGCTGAAGCATCAGATATAATATGCTAGTGATTTCCTCATCTCTTGTCCCTTAAAAGGAGGCCTATGGATAAGCTTCCTGTTTTTTCTTGGGCAGAGCAAGGTCCAGATCAAAGTCCAACCAAGTATGATTGTAATTTTAGCTTACAATATAATTTTACCTAATAAAGGGAGAGCCAAAACTCAGTGATTAATTGCTGTTAAACATTTCTCAATTTCCTCCTCACAGTTAACTGACCACAGAGTAGCAAAATGGTTCCCCAAACAGATGGCTGGATTTGCCAGATTGCTCTGCAGAGCTCCTTGCTGTAGATGGACCTACACAGGCAATGTTACCACGAAGGCCCAAATACATCTACCATGCAAAAAAGATTTGTCCTTGATGTTAAAAATTCTTAAGGGTGGAAGTGCTCCTTTCCCAAGTCACATGGTGAACATCCTATAGTGAAAAGAACAAGGAGTACCTGTGGCACCTTTGAGATAGTGAGGCATTTAGCTTTCTATGTATTCCCTGATTTCTTTGCAATGCCAGAAGTGCAACCACAATGTGATTGATACGAATAGGAGAAAAGGCTAAAGAAAGAATGAGTGAATGAAATGGAGAGGAACAGAAAATAAGAAAAATATGTTTTCAATTAGGAGGAGAAAGGGAAAGATACATTATTCATAATAGAAGAAAAAAATAATCACAGGTATAGCCCATGTTGCATATCCAGCACAATAACTTTTCTTCTAGGTCATTTATTGTCGTAAGCATCATAGATATCACTTGTGTGATGGATATATGGATCTGATATGGGTGATATCTGTGCTTTAAGTGACCTTGAAGAAAAGAAATATGAGTGTGTTTTACACAGAACTATGGGCAAGCAGCATGACAGAATTTTTTCAGGTGCAACTCTGCATACAACAAAAGTCAGCTTCCTGATAAAAACCTCTCAAACTGGATCTATAAACTTGGTTTAAAATATAACATAACAAGCACACAATCAACAGTTAGTTATTTGGAAATGACATAAGTAAAGGATGCCGGAATACCAAGGAGAGGATGATAGGAAGGCCTTGTTTTTTCTATTATACTAGCAATTAGTGGCCTCAGCTGAGATTAAAGTCTCATTGTGCTAGGCACAATGCAAACACATAGTAAGGGACTGTTCCTTCCCTGAAGAGTATACAGCATAAATAGACCAGGAAGACTGAAAGGAAGTATGAGTTCTTATTTTTTTTTCAGATGGGGAGCTGAGGAGAGAGAGATTGTTATTTGTCCAAGCTGTGAGGAAACTACACCAAACCTAGATCACCTGAGTCCTAGCCCAGTACTTTAACCACAAGAGCATCCTGTCTCTCAGTCATCTCAGCTCTGATCAGAGACAACATTGTTGGGGATTTTTCTTCCTTTCATCTAGAAGGGAATTCTGTAAGTGAGAGACAGTACCTCCAAATTCACTCACATTTGTAGATCCAAATTCACACATGTAGAAATTGGGGAAAGTTGTTCCATGAGATCATGAAGGACCATAAAAGGTTGTTTCATTCTATACAAATGCATCATTTATTGTTGTATCTAGCAAGAGCCCACAATTTGCACCGTAGCGTTCCAACATGCTTTAGTTGACACTGTCATTTCTGACAGAAGTCTTGAAAAAGGTGCAAAAACAGCAAAACATAGCAAAGTTTAGATCTAGCTCCACCTCTGAACCTAACCAGATTTAAGGGCTTTCATATCTTCAGTTCCACTTCAGAGCCATTTCTAGACTAAATATTGTAATGTATGCAAAAGAATTTGCTGGATAGGGTTCCTGAAAAAAAACCTCTTGCATATCTGTTACCAATATATTGGATGTCTTCACATTCTACTGCACAACTTTGTGATTCTAATAAGACTTAAGCAAATGCTTAACTTTAAGCATGTGTCTATAGTCCACTTTTTTCCAGCAAACATGTAAGCAATTTCTCAATTTGAAGCATGCTCTTAAGTGATTTACTGAATTGGTCCTATAGGCCCAATAACCTGCTCTTTTGCTATATTCTTGCCTCAAATGAGAGTGTACTATTTCATTTTTGTGACTAATTCTTGATAAGTTTATAATATTCTGCAAAAATAAATCACGTGGTTATTAATGACTTTGTAGAGCACCATGGAACCTGTGGATAAGTTGCATTTGTGAATTCTGCTCTTGTGTGGGCCAAATGTTGCAGGATTTTGGGGGTCCACCTTTCTTTATATTTCATTACAACTAAGCCAACCCACTTAGCAAAAGTAAAAACAATGTGAAGCTTCATTGAAAATTCAAATCAAACATTTTTAAAAATAGGAATGGTTGGTGATTTTTTAATCCTCCCCTACCCGTTGCACCTTTGAATTTCCTCGTTCTGGAGGGAACTAGAAGTGAAGGTGTAGAAATACATCTTTCTGAGCAAGCCAGAAATCTTGAGGCAGAACTTATCATGAAATTTTCAACTCACAGTTGAAAGTATCATTCAAAGTTCTTGATAACCCTTCTCCTCAGCATTCAAATGGTAGATTATCAATCCAAACTGCAAAGACCCTTGGAACTTTTCATACCTGCCCATAAGTAATTAGGTCACAGTGCATAATGAAACCACAATTAATGCAAGCTGAATTCCTTCAGGAAATGGTAGGAATGATCTGCCAGGAAATATAAAAGATTAGGCTGCATATTAGACCAACATAAGTTCAAATACAAAGAGCATGAAATTGTGCAAGGTCTTATCATAAGCTCAGAAAAATACTGTCGACTTAAATAATGGATTCTTCTAAAAAACAAATGTAACACATTAAAAAGGACTGACAAAAAGGAATTGTACTGGTGCTTCTAGCATCACTATATTTAAAAGTCTGTCTCTGTCAGCATTTCCATTATAGACTTCATTGTAAGTCAGGCAGATAAATTCACCTTGGGTTAAAACTTGCCAAAAAAATGTTTCAGGCCAGAAATAATTTATTGTAACAGAGTTTAAAAAAATTCTGCTCTGTCATTTTAAAGTTAAAGGAATATTTTAAAATGTTGAGTTTTCTTTTGTTTCTTCCTTGCTATTAGAAGAGATACGTTAATCTCAAAAGACTCAGCGTGGATGAGAAGCCAAAACCCACAGAAATCTTTTTCTTCCACATTTAAACCCATATAACCATCCCTTCCCTTTTAGAAATGTATTACAAAGTCCATCTTCCAGACCCCTACACTGTCATATTCTGAATTGTCGTTACTGTAACTCTGATTTTAGTTTGAAAACAAATTTTATCCTCTAAACAGAGGAAACTGTGGTAGCTGCATTTTAGACTTTCCTCTTTTTTTGGCTTGCAATTTTTCTCCTTTGTGTAGATTTTTCAGGTACATTAAGGATTGCAGGGGAATGGATTAGAAAACTCACTTTCTCTGTCAGAAATGCCACTTCATAGTTTTCAGATTGTAGTCTTGATCTTCCTCATGTCACAGAAAATTGGCCACAGATAAAAGCTGTGCTTCAAAAGGAGGCACTCAGTTTCCAGCTTACTTTCCCATGTAAGAAGGTGCATTTCCCAGATGCAGAAGCAATAATATGGGTGGATTATAGATGCTCTCCAAGGCCAAAGGAAGGCAAAAGGGAAGTGATACTAATATCAGTAAAAACATGTCTCTTGATTGCTTCTACCAGTTACTGAGCGGCAGAAGTGATTTCAGGTTGATAAGTTTATAATATTCTGCAAAAATAAACCTTTCATAACCAGGCCAGGGTTTGGATCAACCCATAATGGTTTGCAAGTTCTTTTGGCCTGCAATCTAATGTAATGCAGGTAAAGTAATGAGTCAAACTCAGTAGGCCTTTCAGTGGGCAAAGTGATCAAGGGCTGTTGCAGTGACTAGTTGCTGCTACCTAAAATGAGGATGAAGCAGGAGTACCAGCACAATCACTAGCAGGCCTTCTGAAATACTGCTACATAAGTTGCCAGTCTTAAAATGTTGATGGTATAATCCATAGGTTAAATAAGTGTTTGACAGTTGTTAAAAACAGCAAAGCTGGAATAAATTGCTCAAGTTGGGGAAAGATGATCTTGCACAGTGCAGCAATAAACAATGAAAACTCAATGTTTTCATTATAAGCATTTGAGAACAATACCCACTTCATAAATGATAGAGTAACTAGGTGGACCCTGGGACAATGTGGCCATGGTAAGGTATACCGCATCCAGTTGTGGAGGAATGCTTGAAAGCAGTACTGTATCATCTCTCAATAATAGTCATGGTTCTGCAAACACTGCATTACTGTTATAGCCACTGATCCCCAGTTCAGTTGGAAGCAAATTAGTTGGCATTACTCCATGACAGCGCAAGAATTGTTTGCTCCAGTTGTCATACTGCTTGGCTGGATGGCTGTCTTTTGGCTTGAGATTACTGATGCATATTGAAAGAGGCAATTTATATCAGTTGAAAGCAGCTTTACTTTGTGTTTATCATGAGCCAGCGATACTCAGACTGAGGCTTTCAAGCTGCAAGTGGCTCTTTGTCTCTCTCCTGTGGCTCTTTGCGGCACATGATATTAAAACACTGCAATTGAATGTATAGTACTACACTAAATGAAACAATTAATTCACACTATTGTAGCTGGTTAGGAAAATGTCAATTGCTAATTTGGCTCCTGAACCACTGAGGTGTGAGTATCATTGCCCTAGGTCCATTTATTAGGCATATACAAGAGAGGAAAATGGGATGCAGATTCCTTGCATTTGACAATGCCTCCTTTACAATGACCTTCACTCAGGTAAGAACTGTGCAGTGGGGACCACTCTACACAACTTTCACTGAGCATGACAACAGTGTCTACTATCAGTGTACCATAATCTGTGTAGCTCTTACATCTGTTAGGTGTAACTGGCTCTCATCTTCTCAGCACATAGTGTGTTCAGTGGGACCACAATTCTAGGGCACTGAAATTCCCTCTCTCAGCACAGAAAAAAAAATGAATAAGAAACTTTTTAAGACTTTGTTTCGGAAGAAGAAAAAAGAACTAAACCTGAGGCATTTTTTGCCAGATATACGGTGAGTCCTTTTGATTATTGCTCCCAGGTTCTACTCACAATCTCCCTACGCTCTGCACATGGTGCTGTTGAGCACGGTTGCAACTCTCACTTATACAGTTGCTTCTTAATGTAAGTGAAATGAATCACTCATTACACAGGTATCAGGTATTCCAAAAGCCTGTGTTGAATGCTATTCCTGAAGGTATATTCAGTTTACTTGTATTATGTAGAGAACCCTAATGTTAGGGTGTGATATACATTATGTAGAACACTTATATCATCTGTGGAGTGATGGCATTTTGTAGTGTCAGACTTTCCTATATTTTGGCTTGATGATTAAAAAAATGATATAAATCAGAAAATGTATACCATGACCCATTCACCAGTAGCTTAGTGGTGGCTGGTCTTCAGCCAGAAGTTCTCATAAACATCACATCTCCTTCAAGTCTGCTATTCATGTATTCTTACAAGATTCAGTTAAAACAGTATCAGCAGGTAAATTATATTTAAAGAGCTCTATGGTGTACACATGGGGAGGAATTTACACTATTCTGTAAGCTGCTTTAGCTACTAGCTCATATTTTCTTTGTGTATGGCCCAGTGTTTGTGTATGGCCCCTCCAATGTGAGCGGGCACTAAGCCATCCTAACAGGTGGGTACCAGTGTGGGCAGACAAGAGTCTGTGTATCTGTACTACACCTTTTTGTTGAGGGCAAAAATCCCAGCCAGGAATGTCATAACAGCTGGCTCCCCTCAGGTTAGGCACCTGCATCTATGAATAAGGAGTCAAGCCATGAGTGATTTATAACTCTATAGCAATAACTATAAACCTCTTCTGACTCAGGCACTGTCTTCCACTTTTCATTTCTGCTCCCAAAATCACTTTGGGAGGGCTAAGTCAGCAGGGTGCAGTGTCATGTTCTTCACAGCATCTGAACTTTGCTCCTGGATGAGTGTTGCAATTTTTAAAAATTAGATTTAGTACACTTATTATGGTCATTAAACATGCCAATCTGACAGCCTTGGAGACTGAAGCCTTGAACAGGGTAGTAATTACTGCAGTACTGATTCTGGTGGTGGTGCTCTTCTGTGCTCTTCTCCAGGCTTTCATAGCTAATAATAATATCTAGCTCTTATATAGCACTTTTCTTTCATAGAGCTTACGGGTGCTTCTCAAGCTATCTCATGTGGGGGACTGGCAATTTTTTTTTCCAATGTGCCAGGGACCGGTGCCATATTATTATCCTATTTGACACTCTTATGAGGAAACTTGTCGCAGACCAGCAGCCGATGGCTCGCAGACAGGCAAGGGTCTACAGACCACCACTTTGAGAAGCACTGCTTTAAAAGGATATCAGTATCATTATCCCCATTTTACAGCTGGGGAAACTGAGGCACAGAGCAGGGACAGAACTAGCTCGAGATCACCAAGCAGGCCAGTGGCAGAGCTAGAAATAGAACCCAGGTCCATTCAGGCCTGACTTAGTGGTCTATCTACCAGGCAATTCATCTTCCCACTGCTAAACTCATATTTTCTTCAGAGGCCCACCCTAATGTGGGTGAGCAGCAGGATGGTTCCTGAGATCTGCAGGGTGTAGGAGTGGAGAAGTGGGGTCAGAGAATATGAAAGTAGCAATGCCACAGGGGCAGTGGTCTTTGTCTTATCGTGAGAAATACACTGAAATCATTGCCATTTCTTCAGTCAACCGTCTTAAACTGTCAATCACACATCTCAAGGTTTACTCTGACTAGTAACTAAATATTACTGATCATATTGACAATAGGGCGGCAACTCTGAGGTAGTGAGAAAACTGCTAATGATTCATCAGATGTTCCACCCTAAAGCAGAAACCCAGTCTTCAACTGAGAAAACCCAGTAAATTCAAAAGGGAGTTTTCTCATCACAAAGAGATTTTCCAGAAACAAAAGACCTCTTTGAAAGCTTAACCTATCTTCTTCCCAGAGTGTTTCTTCTTCCCAGGACACTGTTAAACAAATTCACTAGAAAAGTATATGGTTAATATGTATAAATAAACCTGAAATTTACCAACCCCCTGAAATCAAATTGCTTGATAGAATAACAATAGTGTTTCTCAGGGATATGTTTCAGAGTAGTAGCCGTGTTAGTCTGTATCAGCAAAAACAATGAGGAGTACTTGTGGCATCTTAGAGACTAACAAATGTATTTGGGCATAAGCTTTTATGGGCTAAAACCCACTTCATCAGATGCATGGAGTGGAAAATTCAATGAGTCACTACAAAACCTAATTTCCCCCTAATGTTACTCACACTTTCTTGTCAACTGTTTGAAATAGGCCACCCTGATTACATTGGCCTCATTACCACTACAAAAGTGATTTTTCCTCCCTTGGTATTCTACTGTTATGAATAGCCCACTTCCACCTTAATTGAATCGTGTTGTTAGCACTGACCCCTCCTCCACCCCCACTTGATAAGGCAGTTCCCATCTTTTCATGTACTCTGTATTCAGACCTGCCTACTCTATTTTCCACTCCATCCATCTGATGAAGTGGGTTTGAGACCATGAAAGCTTATGCCCAAATACATTTGTTAGTCTCTAAAGTGCCACAAGTACTCCTCATTGTTTTTTCTCAGGGATATGTTTTCCTTTGCTTGCTTGTTTGCTGGTTGGAGTGACTTGAGAGGGACAGGATTTCTCTCTAAAAGCATTAGATACATGGATGGATGGCTGCAATAGATACATGGATGGATACATTAGATACATGGATGGATGGATAAGGCTATAGACCTAAGTATTAGGGCCTGGTCCAAGTCCCACTGAAATCAGCCTTTCTGTTGACTTCAATGTGCTTTTAACCAGGCCATTAGCACCGATGATTTTAGGCAGTATCACATTATCCCTGTTGTCAATAGTTTTATTGTTAATGATGACATATTGCTATTTCTCAGCATAGATGGGTGAATTCAGACCCGATCAGTCTGTGAACTGATGTCAGGGGAGTCTCAGGCATACCTGTGAAAATATAAGCGGGCAACGCTGTACCTGCCTAAGTCCCTTCATGCTTTGAGAAATTCTCTCCTTCAGCTACTAGAGAGCCAATTTGTTTGTTATTTCTAACTGGCTAAATATAATCTCTGCCATATAATCACAGAAATCTGGTGCATTAAAAAATTTATGGTTTTGGTCAACAGTGACCTTTTATCTTGCTGGATTTAAGAATACATTCATTTATCCTATTCTTCTGTTAAAATATTTTTGCTTTAAGTAAGGTACATAATTAGTCCGGATACCTAGTTACCAGCTAAAAACAAAAAAAATGCATCAAACACTCCCTCATTAGTATTCATTCAAAGTGAATTGCGCCTTTCAGTTCCCACTCATCATTATTTAACCGTTAAACCAAAAAGTTTATAGGCTCGTGTAATGATGATGATGATTTTTTTTTTTGGTTGGTGTCCAAAGGGTCATTTTGAAAGAGACTTATTTCAGAAGTGTTACAGAGTATGTAGATTTGTAGGAACATCTAATGTATTTTGCTTCCAGTCTTTCTCTCACTGGGCAGCGAGCCAGGAGCTATTGGAGATTTGCTTTGTAAGTATTGAATCACTAATGCAAAGGCAGCAAAAGTACATAGCTATCATATCCATCTGTCCAATATTATTGCACACGGAACTGACCATATTGAACATATTGAATTAATTCCACTGCTGTGTTGCCCATCAAATTACTCGACTCCTTATATCACCCTTTCCTTTGCTCCCTGATGCTAAACATCTATTTTATTTGACAAGCCCTTTTTTTTTGGCTTTGGCCTAAACAGAGAATAGGATGATATTGGCTGACTTCACTCTAAATAATTGTTCTTTAATTACACCAGAGGTGGTATCATCTGCAGTAATTACTGAAAAGATGTCAGCTTTCAGATAATGGAGAAAAACATTAGTGGAACTGAACTGGCCTGGATTTTTGCTCACAGAAACCAGCCACTTGTTATGCAGTGGTTTGGCATTATTCTTAACACTGTGCCAGCTGCTGCTACAGTTTGTTGTACATGCCTTTGGGTCTTTTTAAACATTTAATGTATTGTTCGGCTCACGTGTATTGACTGACTGACTGACTGACTGATTTTGTTTGAAAAATCATCTTTTCTTCCTCTTGAACACACAACACTCAATTTTTTTTAAGGCTTTATGTGCCAGATTTTCAAAGGCAGGCACCTTGTTTATGCCTCCAGAATCTCTTCATGAACTTATTCACCCAAATCTCTCAGAATTCTCCAAGCTTATTAGCAGCAGTAAAAAGCATGCTATAGTTGAGTGCTAAAAGAGTCAGCAAAGTCTGTCCTTCCTGTTCTTAATAGCAATCTCTGCAGCCCAAATTTGTGAATGTTAGAAGTTAGCATATTTTTTGCATATAAAATCAAATAATTTCACATGCAGATGAATTAGGCTTGTTATTGCCCAGTATGAATGCACAAATAATATATGCAACATAAACGTTCACCTTTCAAAACATGAGCCTAAAGGAATCTCATTGTAGGCTCTTAAGTAAGAAGCATTGTCATTCATTTCAGAATAGGTCACAAGAATTTGCTGTTGAGTATCCAACAACTACATGTAATTAAAGTGATAATGTGCCCTCTTGATTCTATAACGTTAGTATCCATCTACCACTTTGGTAAATGGACTATTCTCACCCCATTTATATTCCCTGCTGTTGTTGTTCTTGTGGGAAAGCCCAGTCAGGATCATGGCCCCAATATTTTATGTGCTATACGTAATACTGAATACTATACATAATACTAGATCTGGCTGAAAAAATTCACAGATTATTTTATTTTATTTTATTTTGTTTTATTTTTCATGAACATCTTTTCAGTTTTTCAATAAAACAATCTAAATCGAATAGCTGGTTTTAAAAAATTGCAGTCTAGATGTTAGTTTTTGGTAAAAAAGTTCAGTTTTTGAAAACCCAGAAAGCAAAAATATTTACCAAAAATATTTTCTGATACCAACTCCCATAGAAGTTTATGAAACAAACAACCCTCTCTGGTTTCTATTTTTCAACGAAAAACTGGTGAATTTTGACCAAAATGAATTTTTTTCACCAACATTCATTTGCGCTGAATAGAGATTTCTTGGTGAAACATAAGTAAGCCCCCTCCGAAAGAGTTCACAATCTCCTTTAAGAGAAGATGCAACAAGAGACTGTAATGGAGTGAAGATGGATGAGAGTAATACTTAAAGGGTTAAGCACTTATGTAGTCTAACAATGTGTCTAACGTTCTACCACACATTCAAATGTTTTATTTATGAATGTGTGTCTATTTATCTTTCTGAATATGCATTGCATAGTTACATATTTATTTAGTTTATATTATTTATATTTCAGACTCTACCTTTTTCTCCCGCTTTCTTTTGTTTCCTTTCAGTCCGGTGCTTTTTCTGTTTTTCTTGATTTGTTTTTTTTCTCTTTGAGACTAGCTTTCTGCACGTTGTTGATTCTCATAGTGAAAAATGGAGCTCATCTTCTCTGTTCTCCCCACAGTGGGTGAACATCTGGTCCCTCTGAAGTCAATGAGAGTTTTGCTACTGTCCTTTAACTGAGGCCATGGTTTTTTGGGTTTTTTTACACCATGCTTTTTAATTGTGTTTTAAGATCGCATCCCAGACTTTGTCTCAGCTATACACTAAAAGTCCTTCTCAATGACTAGATATATAAAACTGCAGAGATCATCCCATAAATTATGTCTAAGTTTTATAAAAGTATGTCGTGATTTAGAGTGCTTCAGGTTTTGAGAACTTACAGTGGGGCACCTTAAATTGTCCTTATTTGCTATACATTTATGAGAGTTGGTTGCACTGTAATTGTCAGATATCCATAGGGCATGGTCTGGGGTTTAAAAAATCAGAGGCAGACAAAAATAATATTTTTTATATCTAAAAATAATTTGGGCAAAATCATAATTTCAGAAAGCGCTATGCAGCCATCTAGCTTGATAACAACACTTACTGAAGCAATAGCACTTGGTTGCAGAGGTGGTGATATAGGAAATCTGATATTAGTGTAATTAAAAACTAGGCAGATGAGAGGTACAGAAATCACTTTTCAAGTATCCTCCTCACATATGCTACTTTTTGGATAAAAAAAGCAACATATGTGAGAAACTCTTTGATACCTATAGTATGTTCCCCTTGCTATTTTTTTCCTATTAAAAATCTCCACACAGTGCAACCAAGTTATCCTTTTGATAATAAACTGGCCTTGTGTAGTGTAGAAGTACATGCTGGTCTTTCTTTTCCGATCCATAATTCCATTTTTAATGTCAGGGTGCATTTCTTAATGTAATGATAAATTTCAGAATCTCTGATAAAAGGATGGTGGAAACTGCATTTGAGTGAAGAGAATGAAATTTCTCCCTTTAATCTACAAAGGTGGTTATGAAACTTGAGATAGTGATGATCTCTGAAGGATCTTGAGCTGAGTTTTCTTTTTTCTTAAGGAAAGCAAGATGCTAAAACTATGGTAATGGACCAGGAAGGACTTAAAAAGGCACTTCAGTTATCTATTCAGTAGATGCAATACTTTCTTATCTTCTAAAATCCCTGTTTAAATGTTGCTTAGGTCACATATAGGCCTTGAATTCTTAAAGCAAAAGGTTGCTGTAGGT
Source organism: Chelonoidis abingdonii (assembly GCF_003597395.2). Classification (NCBI taxonomy): domain Eukaryota; kingdom Metazoa; phylum Chordata; order Testudines; family Testudinidae; genus Chelonoidis; species Chelonoidis abingdonii. The sequence continues at coordinate 73,102,340 of NC_133776.1, forward strand.
CACCAATGCAGATCAAGTAAAACTCAGCAAGAATTAGCAGTTGTTCCCATCTGATGGAAGTTTGATAGCCCCTACAGGAGATGAGTCCAAGTTCCAGCTCCCATGTCACAAATTTACCACCATGCTTTTCACTGTATTGTAAGTTCTTCACAGCGGGGACTGTCACTAACTATGTGTCTGTATAGTGCCTAGTGCAATGGAGCTCTAGTCTCAGATGGGTCCTGTAGCAAGCGTTACCTCAATGGAGGCCATAATTGCCTTATTTGCTATACCTTTGATAGTTGGTTGCACTGTAATTGTCAGATATCCATAGGGCATGGTCTGGGGTTTAAAAAATCAGAGGAAGACAAAAATAATCTTTTTTATATCTCAAAATATTTTGGCCAAAATCATAATTTTTTGGTAGTCTGACTCATGATTTTTGTGATTTTGGGATTGGAAGTATTGGTGTCAGCTAACAGAGAGACAACCCAGGAGTTTCCAACAGGCAGACCATTTCTTGCAATTTCCTTACAGATCATGCACCAAACCTAGATTTAGCTAGTTGTACTACCTGGTGTGTGTCATTACAGAGTTTCTCAAAGGTAAAGTCCATTACAATAGTGTTACGAGCTTTGCCTGTTACTTTGGGGTATGCTCATTTATTAGAGTTACTCTTTGGGGGGCATGGGTTTCTGTACTTCTATCAATGTACTGCTTGTGTCACTTGTGTCATATGGAGCTCTACTTCTCCCTGTTGCAAGATTCTTCCCAATGGAGTTGTCCTGCAGGACCTAGGTTCCCCAGAGCTGGGTTACTCCAGCCCCAGAATCAGAGGAGCACACACCCACACACATTAACAGAGCGCGTCTGAGAGGACCGAGTTAATCAGCACTCCCAAGTTGACCCCTTACATGTCCCTGGACTCAACAGACTGGGTCGAGCAGCATTTCCAAGCTGTCACCCTCATAGGCCCTTGGACTCAGCAGGCTGGGTGGAACAACACCTCCAAGATGTCACCCTCATATGCCATGGGCACTGCACCAGAATAGAGTATGTCTGAGCAGGCTGGGTCAAGCAGCCCTTTCAATCTGCCACCCTCATATGTCCCTGGACTCAGCAGGCTGGGTCGAGCAGCATTTCCAAGCTGCCACCCTCATATGTCCCAGGTTCAGTAAGTCCCTATTCCCACTTTCACATTACAGTTGTTCTGGTAGTACCTCACTGGATGAGCAAATCCCACAGGATTTTTGGATGCTGCAGGGATCTTTTAGCTTCGGTACAAGAAGTGTTGCTGCAGAGCGAATGAGGAAACCAAAAAAACACCCATAAGGGGTAGAGAGAGAGAGAAGCAACTGGTTTAATCATTAAAGTTATTTATTGCCAGGTAATAATCATAGGGGAGCCAAACCAACAAAACAGTTATAATATTAAATTTAACTTAAATCAGATTATAAAAGTTAGGTTTAGAAAACTGTAACTGATCACAGAAGTCAGGGTCAGAAGGCTATAGTTAGAAAGCGAGAGAAAGACAGAGAGAGAGAGATGGATTCTTAACACTCCGTGAAACTTGAATCAATCAGGGATCCCGGGTGATGATGGTGGTAGCTGAGGATCCGGAGTGCTGGAGACAGGCAGAGCCCCCAAGATGATCAGTCAGAAGAAGATGAAGTCCCAGTGCAACTGATGCAGATTTTGGATCCAGGCATCAGAACTCTTACTTGAGCATGGGTAGGGTTTTTGTAGAGAAACAGTGGTTCAAGAGAGAACACTAGATGTGTTTATGTATAAACTGATGGCTCAAGGGAATATACCAAAGTTGTTTTGTTCACGCTTGACAATGGGAGCTGATCATTCCTGACTATGGGTGGTGTTCCTTGCAGGGACCTTACAATGCAGCTAGGGAGCTTCAGTATTTTGGATACCAATAAAGGATTTATTACTAGAATTAGTAATTATCAAACTGGGTGTGTGCAGGCATGGGTTCATTAACATCTAGAGCAGAGATTCCCCCATCATGCAGTGCTTTTCTGCATTTCTGGTCCCAGAGTTCCCTGCCGTTCTTGCCTTGGAATCTCTGTTCTCCATTCTGTATGCAAACTGAGATGCCTCCTTGTCCCATCTTGGATGCAAATGAGTCTAGGGGAGTTTACTTAATCCTGTCACCTTTATCCCAGGGGTTTAGGTGTGTCTCCCATTGCCTTTTCATTGCCTTTTTAGTCTTTTTTTTCTGATTGGTTTTGGGTCAAGCAGAGGCTGGGGGTGGGGAAGGTCTTTCGTGAGTCAGACAGACTCAGTACCGTGCCCTGGTTCCCCAGGAACACAGAGTTGCTAGATAACAATAGATGTACAATGACTGGAGTACAATACAGCAGATTCCTTTTCTTTTAAATATAGGATACTCTAATTAAAAATAACCTCTTCATTCAAGTAATGGAGTAGCCAGGCCATGTGCAATATGGTATAAGGTTGATAAGTAGCAGATATCCAAAAATTCTGACTTAATAAATTATATGGGGATAAGTAAATAAAGCTGTAGAAAGCACTCTTTTTTATGAAGCAAGGGGTATCTGTCAATTGAAATGAACTCTGTACATGTAGTAAACTGATAATAAAGGGGCATTCTTTGAAAGGACTCTGTGTGGAAGCGTTTTGCGTGTAGTAAATTTCTATAGAAAAAAACATCCTGTCTGGATAAAAAAAAAAATCCCACTGTTTTCACACAATGCTGTGTTCATTGCAAATTTGGGGACGTATTGTGCCATGCATTTATAAACAGAATATAACCTGTGGTTTTTATACAGTATAGATCAAAAGATAGCAATCAGGAAATAAACAAGGAAATTTATTAACAAAAGACTTTTAAGTGCAGAGATCAATACAATGTTTTCTAGAGATGGCTCCTGGAATTCTATTTATGTACTTACATTGTACTTACAATTATACTTCTGCTTTGTATCCAGCCCTTGACAATGTAAGATCAGGACACCGAAGACCACAAATCTTCATACTGTTTTTAGTGAATGAGTAATCCCTAGCATCTGTTCACATTTAACTAGCAATGCTAGCAATGTGCTATGCTGAATTTATTATGTATGTATTATTTTATACAATTTGTTTATAATTAATATAATATATAAAGTCTGTGTAAGATGTAGTTAGCTCAGCCAATGATGTAGTATCATAGAAAATATTACTTTTAACGATTGTTCGAGTGACATTGTAGTATTGCTTCTTCTCTGAGTATCCAGCACAAAAGGGTTAAGTATGCTAAGAGAACACAGTAATCTGTTACACAAATCATGACTTCCTGAATTATGGGGAGCCAAGCACTTGACAATTCTCTGGCTGCAACTACTAGTAAGAGATTCTTTCTTTCTGCATTTTCTTGGTCTTGCCAAGTATTAGTCAACTTCTGGACTTTATACTTTGGTTCAGTATTCTGTCTATTTATATGTTATGAATCTTATTCTCATATCTAAGTGTGTGTGTATTGATCTCATACTACCTCCAAAAAGATAAATCTGCTGGGAGATTGGCCCCAAAGATTAAGTTAATGTTACAGTTAAATCTGGAAAACTTTACAGAGACACTTAAATCTTTTGTAGTAAAAACAAAAAACAAAACAAAAAAACCCCCACTTTTTTATGAATTTGTTATTCATAAATGTTCAGCAAACATGTGGAAGTTGTCATATTATGCTATTTTAGTTAGCTTTAGAAGTTCTGTTTAACTGATGAGATAAGCAGTTAGATCTTGGTGAAATATGTGTTCATTGTGACATACTTCCTTTTAAAAGATGAGTGTATCACCAGTGAAGACTTGTCACTGCCTGAGTCCATCGCTGACTTAAATACAGAGATGCTGTCTTCAGAAAACAAATAAAAATATTATGTTGTGTGAATGTCACAGTGATAATCTGTGTGCCTACAGATGGTTCACAAGCTATTTGTCTTGGCTGTTTACTATTTGTTATTTGTGGTGTATGACTGGTCACTTTGTTCACATGATGTTGTTTCTGCTCCTTGATTGTAAGCCTGACACTTTATAGGCAGCAGGTGAGCACTTTTGATGCAAATAGCAGATACTTGCCTTTGCATGTTCCAGCATATGAAAATGCATATTTGCCTGAAAAACAATAATTCTCCAAAACTTCACGTGAAAAAATATTTGGCATGAATATTTAAAGCAAGTGAAAAATGGGTGTCTGTTACCGCTATCCCCCTATTCCATTTTGTCTCTTACAGCTGTCCCCATACTCCATTTTGTTTTTGTTCTACTGTGGCCTCCCCTCCCTGGCTGTTAAGTTGTTTACAGGGCCATTGCCCTTCTCAAAGGGATGGCCACTTGTGCTAAGTGGGACCACTGCCCTTTATTCGATAAAAGAGCGGATTGTTTAATTCAGCCCCCTTGGGTTATTTCCTGGTCGGTGTAACTTTATAAGTGTAGACATTGTCTGCACGTGCAGGCCCTCATGTTTATAGTCCTGCATGAGTCATTAGGACCTCATGTGCTTTGAGTCACCTACTGCACAGAACTCTGGTATTTCCTATCTCGCAGACTTAGTGTCTCTTGTTTGCTCACCTGTATATTCGCTGTATTATCCCTTGTATTACCTTCATTCCCTTTCTTCCCATTGCCTCTCGATGGCCAATCAGTATACAGAAGCATAGTCATTGTCTGGAGTCCTTGCCACTTAGTTTGTCCCCTTATAACCAACAGTTCTATACAGTACCCTCAAAAGATTCCTGTCATTGCCTGCCCTGGTCTGATCACAGCGACAGGAGTTTCCGTGGTCTATTTCGTCCGCTCTCGTTTTTATTTTTTACCTCCCTCAGCCCATCCTAAAACCCCAAGCGTTTTTTCTCCTCGTGCTCACCCCTCCGCTTAACCCTCATGTTCTGGCTGCTTATATATCTCTCAAGCTGCCCCGGGAACCCAAGCGAAGGAGACGAATTGCTCCTGTGGAGAATCTCATAGCATTATTGAGACCGTATCCTAGCCTGTCTGATATCTTGGGCTGCTGTTAATAACCTCTGTCTGCTTTCCGGTTGGGGCTGTAGAAGAATCCCTCATGTCGAAAACTACATGATACACCTTTCTTAGATTAGGTTTTTCTTAGCTTGTTGCTCTGTTTAATGCTCTGGATGCATTATAACTCTCTGTAGACTCCAAGCACTTTCCCTAGCTAACTACAACAATAAGCTGCTCTTCCGAAGCCGTGCCTTCCTGTAACTCCAGCTTGCCCCCCCCCGCGAGACCTGCTGCTTACATAGGGGCACGATTCTTAGAATCAGGGGTCTAACGGTTAAAGATCTAGCATATCGTTTTTCAATTTTGCTTTCATGCTGGTTAAGTTAGGTTTAGAGCTTGTTGTAATTGTGTTTCTGTCGTAGTTGTAAAGATTTGTTGCATTGTAGTTTCTGTTACTTGATACTCTTTAGATGCTAGTCTTGTGTGAAGTTAGATCATAGATAAAATTATTGCAAGATACTGTAATAGCTTTTTGTGAAGTGTCTTTGCCTCTCCCCGTCCATTCTCCTAATCACCCCATATCCTGCGAGTTCTCTCTGCTGTCCTTCATAATCACTTGCTATCGCCTTCCCTCTTGTCTCTCTGAATTCTTAATAATCCTCTTTGCTTCTCCTGCATCACCTGCTCCTCTTCCCCCATCCCCCAACCTCAGTCCTCATACCCTTCTTCTCTCCTCTTCTGCTCAGTCTTTTTAATCCTTCCTCACGTGATGTCACCCCGCTGCTATTACCCTCAAAATCCTCTTCTTGTACTTACTGAAGTCTAGCATAAAAACTCACCATTGTTACCCTTGTGTGTCTTCTAGAACACAGCCTAACATTTACTTATGAGTACCCTAGTAACATACATTATTTACCTAAGTGTTGATATAAGATTACCACATTCACTTTCCCAGATCTGTTAGGGTTTGTAGGGAGGCCTAGATCTGTGACATACTCTTTTCCAGAGAAATGTTAGCTACCTGTTGACATCAATACTCATGTTAATTGCGGTTATCCAACTGTAATATGTACCCCACTAGTTGAAAACCCCCTTTATACAATTTGCTAAATGAAGAAACCCCTCCCAATGTCTACCTTAACAAACCCCATACCCCTCACTATTGAATTTTCCCTGTTTTTTGCATTTTCTTAATAAAGTTTATTTTGCACCCCACCTGTGTGGTAATTGCTCCCCAAGATCCCATATACCTGCTGGCAGGGACAATGGGTATGAGCATGGCTGATTCAAAAACCAATTCAAATCAGCAAAAATATTCCTGAGTAATTTTTCTGACTATTCACCCTGCTTTAGTTATGTTAAGACATGATGTTAGCAATGTCATGTTAATTATATACAGTCCATTTTATTTTTTAATAACTGCTTTGCTTATATGTCCTATTTAGCTGCTGGTAATTTTTTGGTTTAGGTTGTAATTGTTTCAAAGCTGTCTGGATATTAGGTTTGTGATTTAACAGCACTCACTTAAATCTTTAATGTGGTTTGTGTGTCATAAAACAAGTTAATACAAAAGGCATTAAATTTTTGTTTTTTGGAGGAAAAATAGTTTTGCACTTAAAAAGCCAACATAACTGCGTAATTGTATTGAACATAATTTACAAAACTGAAATGAAAAGGTGCCTAATCCTAACAAAAAAGAAAGCAATAAAAATGTAGATGGAAGAACTTGTTCTCATTTAATGAGAACATTGTTTTAAAATGTCATTTTGCTTAAATTTACAAGATTTTTTTTTTCACAGACATGGAGTTTAACTCTAATGAGTTGAAATGATGAAAAACAAAAATGAGCCAGTCCAAATTTTATTAAGGAAATTAAGTCTGTATAAGACTTTTTTTTTTTTTACCTAATTCTAAGGATTCATGTGTAGTAGCATAAGGTGCTGGATATTGGTATAACGTCACATCATTTTGTGAAAACTAAATATGATCATATTTTTATCTTGAATAAATCCCAGTTTCTAAAAAAGCTGTTTGCAATGACAGCCAGAAGCACTCAGTGTTGCTTACCATCCTATACATCAGTATTTATGCAGTATGTTAGTGTTATCTTAATATGATAGGCATGATATGGCATTACATGCTAAAAAGAAACATGTTAATCAGTAATGGCCAGCAGTTGTTGGTTATTCATTACCAGTAAGAAAAGAGAATGGTCGCTGTGGATCATGAAGGCAAAAAGCCATTTTGTGAAAGTGGATTTGTTCTGAGTATCAAAATAGACCTAGCTGCATTCAAGTCAATCGGAGTTTTTTTCATTGACTTGAAAGGGGCCAGGATTTCACACCAGACCACTCTAAGGTCTTGCAAAACAACCTTATTGAATATAGATGTCTATGTTACAGGTAGCAGACATGATGTGCAGGAATATCACAAAGGGGAAATGTGTTGGAAGCCAGAAGGAGTGGTAAAAAGGAGATGCAATTGAAATACAAGCCAGGTAGTGAGAAGAGTGGGAAATAGCACAGGTTGTCACAGGGTATGCTGCTGTCTCACTGTATGGCATGGTGCTGGGACACTGTTACATTTACACTCGCTTCCCTACACTTATTTTCGAGGATAACTATCCCCATATCACGGTGCAGAATGTAGGCAGAACTCAGGTTACAGGACTTCTAGAGTGATGGCTCCTGGGTGTTTGATGTGCCCTAGAAATTCATTGTACCCCCACCTGGAGGCTAATCTTGTCTCTGAAGCCTGGACCCAGGTGTATTATGGCACTCATTTTCATAAAGGTGGAGTTCTCCCACAGAAATGATAAAAGCCACAGTGTCCTTCCCTTTTAGTCATATTGGACTGAACAATTGTTTATGCCCATGTTCAAGTGATATGAATTTAATACTCTTCTGCATTTGCTGTAGAGTGTAAATAACTCATCTTGGCTCATGCTTTTTTCAAACATCTATTTTGCAAACAGGAGAAACTTCAAACAAGGGATCAGATAATATGGCTGGAAATAGAGCAGTTAGCCCGTCGTGGGATTTAATTGATGTGGTAATTCAAAATATTGTTGTTCCAAACAGGTTAATGTTCTTCTCTTAGAAGCCTTCTGTTTCTGTACATATTGTAGGTATTTTGTGTTTCTAAATCTGTGTGGATATTCAAAGATCTGAAAACCTGGGGCATGGAAAGGCCATGGTGAGAGAAGCTAGAGATTAATGAAGAGCACTTAGAGTTGGTGCACTGGAGAATTAAGTACAGGCTATTAGACAGGATTGTGGTTTAGTATGTGTAGCACAGACGATATAGACATACAGGCTCAAATCCATCTCAGGCACCAAAACTAAGGTGTCCTGAAATCAATGGGAGTTTCAAATGGTGAGCACCTCTGAAACACAGGACTCAGCTATGACTAACTTGAGCCTTGAGTAGGAAGTTGCTTAGCTGCAGGAAGAATAGCTGGAAGAGCTTCAGGGGGAATAGCAACTGGAAGATTTCAAACTCTACTCTACTCCTTTTCTGGTCCCAGGGGAAAGTCATCTAAAGCAGACATAAAAAGTGTGCTGCATACTTCCCCTTCCGTGCTGGTGGTCATCTCCTGTAGCAAGCAATGTAGGGGACTGAACCAAGGCTCTGCCCATTCTTTGCCTCTCTCTACCCCCCTTCCTTACCCTTTCGCTCTGGGGAAGGAGTAGTGGTTGTGCTTCACACAGAACTTGGAGCTGTAACATGAGCAGCTCTAATGCAGCCACGGTTGGGGAAAGAGCAGCACTTCACTACATTACAGTCAGATAAAATGTAGCCCTTATTAGGCACTAAATATAGGTGAAGGTGCCTGACTTGAAGCAATCAGAGTTGGCAAATTTTAGCTTTCTTTTCTTGATTATAAGGGGCTACAAGAAGCTTGAGGCTCTTGCCGTGGCAGTACGGAGGAACAATACTAGAAATGGTATGCTAATAGTACAAAGTCGGATACAAAAGGAATTTGTTCAGAATTTTAAAAGAGCAGATTTCATCCTGCAAAAAATAAAATTAGGAAATCAGTTGCAGAGACTTATGCACATTGGTAATGGAAAGTTATAAAACATCTTGATAATGAACACAGCATCAGTTCATGATCCTGAAAGGATGATTAGACACCTCCTTTACTGCTCTCTTTCATGCTTCATGTCTTACTCTGTGAATTCAAAAAAGTTTAAGGTGTGGAAATATTCTAAAAACATCTCTAGGACATTTTCCTCTTATTAAACATAAGTATCACTTCCTTTAAGACAGTGGAAGCAAAATGCAGACTACACAAAGTCATTGGCAGTTTATGGCACAGTTTTACAGTTTGATGCTGATTATTGTCACTTCAGTATATTTTGTCACAAGGTGATTGGAAAGCTATTTGGGACCTGATTATGTGGGACCCTGAATAGCAAACTATCTCCTGAAGAGCACAATTTGAAACTTGTTTCTGAAGGCCCCCAAGCTTCTGATTTCAGCTGGCCATTTGGAGAATATGTGAGAAAGCAAAAGGTCTCACCTTCCCTGTGGCAACTCTGGCTGTAGGAAAGTACAAAGGAAGCACATCTGCTCAGTGGGAGCTCCTCAAGGCATTGTACCATTGAGGAGCGCTCACTAGGATAAACCCTTTCTACGTACTTAGAAAAATGGCAGCAGATGTTCTTGTCTTCACTGGCTTGCTTCACTGGGCAATGTAGTGAGATGCAGGAGTGTGACCCCATTGTTTCCTCCTCTCTTTCAGGAGTCCAAACCTGCTGTCAGTGCTAGCCTCTTGTAGGCTTGGCACTTGAGAAGCCTAAGGAGTATAATAGTGACTAGATTTTATACAGGGGTGGGTTCTTGTGCCCTATCCCCTCTCCACTCTGCTATCAGCTTATAAATTACTCGTGGCTGGTTGAAATCTGGCCCAAAGGGAGTTGCTGAAACGCACCAGAACACTGAGAGGAGAAACAATAAACACAAACATCTCTGCCTTTCTGACCTTATTGGTGATCCTTGCACTGTTTCATTTACAATACAGCACTTTAGGAAAGACTCTTCTGTCTCCCAGCACATATGTCTTGCCCCCTGCACTGAGGATACTAAATTCCTGGTTACTCTAAAGACTCCTGCCTGTGTCTGCTTTTTCTCTAACATTCCTTTTGCCCTTGTTCTTGGTCCCCTCTCCTCCTCACACACACTACTGATTCACATTGCACTTTATTCATCATAGCAGGGTCTCCCAGGGGACAGACACTCCCAGGCCATTCAGATATGTACAGTTTCCTCTTCAGTAATCCTTTTAAATGTGCCTCACATAATAAACAGGATGAGAAGAGTTTATTGCTGCAGAGCTGCTATTCCTAACAGCAGGAACTGTACGCATTTAGTACTCAGAGTCCCTCTGGAACAGCATAAGTCAGGCCCAACTATGTACACGGAAAGCAAGGAAATTCAGGTGAAGCTACCATTCCTTAGCCAATTCCGTTACAGTCTCCAAAAAGAAGATGATTTTACATATTTTCTGCATTATTATTTAACTTCTGACAGTACCTGTGTTTAACTTCACTCTGATTTTCCTTGCTTTCCCCCTCTCTGACCACTGGTTTAAATTAATTAGATTCTCAGACCCAAATGATGTCCTGAGTTACCCTACTCCATTGGATTCAATGGAGTGGCACATCCATAACTGCAGGCACGGTTTCATAGAAAAGACTAGAAAATGGCTAAAGCATAAAAAAAATCCAGAAATGTTACTCCAAATGTTATGGGCCTTTGGAACTGGTATTCTGGATAATATCTTGGTAGGAATATCAGACTCAGACAATATATGCAGAGTTAGATCTGGGGTCTATCTCAGCTTAATATTTTAACATTTAAAAATATATTTATGTATAGATTCACAAAAACCTCAGAGGAAATTGTATAATATACTTCAGAAAACAGTTCTAAAGTAACAGACTGCAGCAGTAATTTTGGTAGAGCTATAAACAAGGGTAGGTTGTTAAGCCATGGTGGCTCTTTTTAAGTTCTTTTACTGTGTTTTGTAATTTGGGGTATACACTGAAGTTGGGCTTCTATTATGGTCTCTTTAAAAAGCACCCATGCAGCTTGCACAGATTTCACTTTAGTCACTGTACCTTTTAACTTTTGTTTAACTAACACCCTCATTTTTCCATAGTTCCCCCGTTTGAAATTAAATGCCACAGTGTTGGGCTGTGGTTTTTCTTTCACAGATTGTGAGTGCACCCTTATTTCATTCTGTCAGTGCAAAATGCTGGGCTGAAAATTGCACCTGGGAACAGGGAAGCTGGGCCCAAATCCGAAAAGAAATTTTGTCCTCTCTGTTGAGGCTGACAATAATAATTCCGGCTCTAGTGATCATTTCTCTGTGTTGACACTTCTATACTAAGAAGTGTTGACTGAGACTAATGATTCATTTCACAAAGCCTTCAGATGGTAGTGACTTCTGGTCACTGTTGACCGGGATCAGATTTAAATTAGTGACCTACTGGTGAAAGAAGGTTCTCTTCTATTTGTTCTGCCTAATTATCTTTAATAATTTCTGCGCTGTTGAGTAACTGAATGACTTCTCAAAACTTAAGAGAAAACTTTTTAAGTTTTGCTTTATTAGTGACTCTCAGTGTATACCATTGCCTGGGAAGACACTACATAAAAACAACTATGAAGGCTATTTATGAAAACAACATGGAAATATCTAAATATGATATGCAATAATTCATACACAGTAATAGATGGAAAGTGTCTGGGCTTTTTCAGGTTTTAACTCAAACTATTTTCTTTACTAAATACAATTCAAAGGCAATATCAGAAATTCAGTCATGCGTGACTTGGCCAGACTTTCTAACTGAATGCGCTAAAGTTATTATGATAACAATTAATATTAATAATCGAATGTACATATATGAGTACAAGCTTTCTGGAAACAGAAAAGCAATAAAGTAATCCTTATATTGTGTGTTTCGGCTTAAAAATTGTTGAAATTAGCCATTTGTTTAGTTCAGTGAAAAGGCAGAGATGTGACTGAATTTTAAAAGGAGGGATTTTGGAGGAGAGTATAACCATTTGTAGATTCTAACTGGCACAGACCACATTATTGATTACATTTTGCACAGACCGCTTTACTTAGCTATTTGCATATTATTACTGGATTTATTTCTATGAAATGTTTAATGGTATATCCTCGTGTTTTAAATGTTCTTGCTTCTCTGAAAATCCCTCATAATAGTTTCTGGTATCGAATTTTCTTCTGTGAAATGGATTTGTCATAATAGGTATATTTACAAATTATTCTTTTGTGTTCTTTTTTAACTCCACTTACAGCGTGGACGAAGATGTTCTGTTTTCCTATTGTGTTGTGTCCTTTTTTTATCATTAATGCTTGGTGGTGGATGGATTGAAACCTTGTGCAATAGACAGAAGAAAATGAAGTGTGTGCTTTATTTTCCCTGTCATTTTCTTAATGATAATTACTGAAATCCATTAAAATATGGGGAAAATGCATGTAGGACATAGGTATGAATACATTGATCTCCACTATCATGCAACTTTAGATTTAAAAAAGAAAATAACTTTTATAAAGCAATTCTTGTAGGCTATGTCACTCATACATACGTTGGGGCCAGTTTCTCAGTGGGTATGAATCAGCTTAGCTTCACTGATAATATGGGAGCTGCACCATGTTACACCATTTGAGAATCTGGCTTGTTGTTTATTAGGGGACTCACTATCTTTTCCTTCCAAGGTAATTACTTATTTGAATGGTTTGAGACATGAAAAGAAAATCTGGCAGTGACATACCTAGAGAGCTGTAAATATAAACTCTTTATTTTGTTCTTGTTAACAACCACTAAAATGACTTTCTCTCTCAGCAAAGAACCTACAACTGAATGAACTAGTATCTCAGCCTAATATGCAGGCCTTCTGATGATCTGCATTGGTCACTAGCCCCACTGCCTGGTTTGGTTCTCTGTGCCAAGAAACCAATCAAGTGAGGTTCTGCTTTAAAGGAGTGACTCTGTAAAAATAGCATCACTGGGTTCCATGTTCATTGTCTTATGATGATTTCCAGATTGGATTTGCTCAGCTGATGAATAAAAACGTGTGTGTGCGTGTGTGTATTTAACTGGTAGCCCTGCAAGCTGAAAGTCAGTCTAGGTGTTTTCTGTCTTACACTTCATCAGTGATGAAACTTCTGCAGTTAGAGCATAATTACAATGTTGTTGATCTCTGAGCCAAAATAGAATCCAGGTCTTTCTCGCATTTATGTCCTGCAGTACTAACAGTAGTAAAAATCTATTGCTCCAGCAATGTAAGAAGACAGGACTCTGAATACACAAAGGGATCCGTGAGTAAGAGGGCGCCATTTGTACACAGTTATTTTTAGAACAGAGCCATAGTTCATACTCAAGCATTCTTAACCTGACAAGTTTCATCAGCACAGCTTTCCTTTTAAAAAAAATAAGTAAAGCAATTAACTAAAATGAGTTATTTAAAAAACTCTGATTGGATTAACATGTTCCTGATGTGTTGACAGTGCCTATCATGCTGTGATGGCGTGTCCACCGCACACAGGATGGGGAGGGCTTGAGGTGTCAAGGCAGGCCAATTAAATCCACAACATGCACCTGCAGGAGCCAGGGAGCAGGGAACTAAATGATTGCAAGCAGGCACACCTGTGCAGGAACAGGCAGGGCCTATAAAGCCAGGTACAGGCTGAACTACTTCTAAGAAAGGGCAATCACTCTCACCCAGGGAAAAGGGAGGAGTCTTGGGGGCTGCTAGAAAGGATGTAAGAAGGCAAGCAGTCACTTCCTGTGAAGAGGGCTCTTGGAGCTTGTACCCCCAGAGAAAGAAGGGGAACCAGAGTTGTAGGAAGCAGTCCAGGGAAGTGTCAGTGAGAGCAGAGAGAGGAAACCCAGGATTGCTGAGCTGAGGACCCAGGACTAGAACTCAGAATAGAGAGTGGGCCTGGATTCCCTTAATGGCCATTGAGGGAGTAGCACCTTGGCAGTGAATGGGAAGACTGCTTAGAATTGTTGATGGATTGTCCCCTGGAAGGGGGAATGCTGAGTGACTTAGATGGAGAGCTAAGTCAGGAAGCAGATACTGCAGATCCTGGAGTGAGAGGGGTTGCAGAGCAGGAGAGGATGGGGGAAGACACCACTGGAGGAGGAGCACAGGCCTTGCAGAGCTCATTCACAGGACAGCCAGTAGGAGATGCCACTGCAGAGAATGGACCCTGTGACACATGCCAGCTTTCCAGAGAATTGTGTATATCTCAGATATCAAGTTGCTTAGAAAATGTTTTTGCAAAGTGAGCAGCCTTCTACTCCTTCAATTGTTGTGTGATCTTTAGGTAAGTCGTAGTAACTGTCAGGCTCTTGTTAGCATTGTTGTGCCATGACCGTCTCTGGCCCTCATATCTGGTTTTGGTTTGATATTTCTTGTGTCTCCCTTAAAATTTAAATAGCTATAGATCAGCATTTTTCAAAGTTTGGGTCACAGAATGTAAGGAACTGGGTCACTCTAGCAAGCACTGCTGACCAGGACATTAAAAGTCCCATTGGGGGTGCTGTCGAGCTAAGGCAGGCTAGTGCCTACCTGTTCCAACACTGTGCTGTGCCCTGGAAGTAGCCAGCAGCAGGTCCGGCTTCTAGGCAGGGGGCCACAGTGCTCTGTGTGCTGCCCCTGTCCTGAGCACCAGCTCCGCCGGCCAATGGGAGCTGGGGGAGGGCAGTGGCTGTGGGCGAGAGCTGCGCATAGCCACTTATGTGCCTCCACCTAGGAGCCAGATCTACTGCTGGAGCTTCAGCTGCAGCGCAATCCGCAGGGCCAGGACAGGTGGGAAGGCTGCCTCTGCATCCCGGCTGCACCGCTGACTGGGAGCTGCCAGAGGTAAGTCTGCTCCCCAACCCTGTGCCCCAATCCTCTGAGCCCCCCCAACCCAGAATCTCTTCCTGCACCCCAAACTCCTCATCCCTGGTCCTATCCCAGAGCCCTGACCCCCTCCTGCACCCCAACCCCCTGACCCAGCCCAGAACCCCCTCCCACACCCTGAACCCCTCATTCCTGGACCTACCCTATAACCCTCACCCCAACCCTCTGCCCCAGCCCTGAGCCCCTCCCACTCCCTAAACCCCTCTGCTCCAGCAAAATTGGGTCACAAGCATCAACAGTTTTCTTCAACTGGGTCCCCAGAAAAAAAGTGAAAATCACTGCTATAAATCATTCAGGCTAAATAGTGTAGGCCAGGTCTTCAGCTGGTATAATCCATTGAGAAAGCTTTGAAGTTAATAGAGCTATGCCAATTTACATTAGCTAAGGATTCTGGCCCTTTATCAATAGGAAGATAATTCCATACGCTGAACTTTACTACTAATGTATAAGAGGCTTTACATATTAATAAAAGTAGGTTTTGAATATTCCTAGACCAGGGAGGGGAGGGATAGCTCAGTGGTTTGTGCATTGGCCTGCTAAACCCAGGGTTCTGAGCTCAATCCTTGAAGGGGCCATTTAGGGATCTGGGGCAAAAATCTGTCTGGGGATTGATCCTGCTTTGAGCAGGGGTTGGACTAGATGACCTCTGAGGTTCCCTCCAAACCTAATATTCTATGATCTCAACATCACACTATTAGTAATTAAAAAACAAGATTCATATGGTGTGGTTATATAGTCCTTACATAGTCAAAAACACCAGGATCAGACCTTAGTCAGTAATAATAACAATGACTACTAGACTCTCCTATGAAAACTCTAATATCCACAGCCTCATAATAAATCCATCTCATACCTTATTTAACAATCAGAGGAATATGATGAAGTCCTACGTAGAGTATGAGGAAGTCACTTGACTGGATTTTATATTATCAAGAATATTCATTACAGAATTGTGGTAATCTATTAATTTTTCCATTGCCAAAAATGAAGAAAATCATCATAATCAAATCAGCTCTGTAGTTTGCTAAGGAATTAAGGCATTAACATCTTTAAAATTGTGTCAGAGAGATGTTTAAGGATGTTCCTGAGTTGGCAGAATGCAATATATTTGATAAGATAAAGATAAACTGAGACCAAAAAGCACCACACATTTTCAGAGAGAGGTATTATAAAAAGTGATATCAACAATAAGAAATATAAATAGGAGTGAAAGAAACAGACTTGAATAGCTGAGGAAAGCTAATCAACTGGGTTTTAGTTTTATTAATTTTAAGTAAAACAAACCAACAAAATCAACACCACCACCAAAAACCCTATGCCCCACATGAAACCAGAATGGTAAAGCATTAAAGCAATAAGTTAGAGCACAGATAGCTTTTGAGTGATCAGAGGAAATGTCAAATAAATTTGCACATCATCTGCATGACAATGAAAACTGAAGCAAAGTTGATAGAAAATAATACCCATGGTATGTTTGTAAGTGTACAAAAGCTTAGAACTCAAAACCAAACCTTGGGGAACTTCAGAATGCACAGAAAAGAGAATCAAAATAACTTTATTATGGTCATTAATTGAGAGCATGGACAGTCAGGGGACTGGAGGAAACCAGAAAAATCCTAACAGGCAACACAGTATTACATATGATTATGTTAAATTCTGCAAAAAGACCAAGCATAAGGATAGAAATGAGTCCCCTGTCTGAGTGGACATGGAAGTCATTATAGGGGAAAGGATTTTCATGCAGCAACATGTTCTGAGGGAGCTAGAATCAATAGGGAAATATATGATGCCTCTCAGAAGCCTTTGAAACCACTTGTCTAGCCTTTTTCATTAATCATGAGAAATTATGAAAGCTAAAAAGGCCAAATTCGGGCACCCTTATTCCAGTTGAATAATACAATATTTGAGTAATCTCACTGGAGTCATGGAGTATGGCACTACCGATAATGAGAAATAGTAGCAGGATACATGCTAAGTGGACTGATTGAAATGCAGGATGGGAAGTCTCTGGGGTAAAATTCATCCAAATGCATGGTGTGAGCCAAGGTCTATATATAGTAGCATTTAAATCACACACAGGCTTTGTGCTGGGCCTCAACACAGAGGATTTCATCCTCTCAGAAACAGTTGATCTTGTTCTTCAAAATCAATGTTCATTAATCAACTGTTTTTAGTACGCTACTAGATGAAGGCCTTCCCCATTAAACACCATTTTCTTTGATTGTGCATCATTCCTGTCCAGCAACTTCAACCTGTCACTTGTTGCTGCATCTAGGTTGCAGCCCCCTTCCATTTTTATGCAAACTATATGACAGCATTATACAATGTTCTCAGACTACTTTTGTATGTCCTTCTCATTAGGTGGTCCGCGAACTGCCATTTTCTTTTTGTACATGATATTAGCTATCTTTGTCTTTACTGAATCTATAAATTTGTTCTTCTGCTCTTCAGAGAGCCACTCATCATCACGCACTCCACTCTAGTTTAATTTTCCATTTTCTTTGTCAGTGTCCAAGTTTCAGCACTGTAGTGGACAACAGGCAGAATGCTCATGTTGTACAACTTATGCTTCAGGTAAAGTAGCATCCTACCTGTAAAAAGGTATCCATTTAATACATGCATTATAGTTAGGCAAAAAAAGAACATGAAACTTATAGGTCAAACACAAATTATGTGTAGAAGTATGAAGAAATTCTCATGCCATTTCTCACCTGTTCTGTTTCTAACTGGGAGAAGGCATGACTTAAGCAGGGTTACATAGGTTCAGTTGAAGCCATAGAAATCAAGGGTGCAAAATCACTGACTACTGCCCCTCATCTGAAAACCAACCCCCCACTGTTGCCCTCCCAGGGACACCAGATCTTAAACAGCCTCTCCATTTGCCTCTTTATAGTCCTGATATCATTTCCTGACCCCAGGTCTCACCTCTTCCCCCTCCCCAGTGGCTGAGAAATCCTGTGTCCTTCCCGATTGGAAGCCAGTGCTTGACTCCCTCTTGGCTACTGGGGAAAGGTGGAACAGGGGCGTGACTTGAATCCGCATGTCCCCTGTGTACTGAATATCCTGCCTCTCTCCTCTAAGAGGCGGGAGCTTTGTAAGCAGGGATCCATTACATGGTGAGGTGGGGGCTGCACGCTTGGGCCTATCTTGTTTTCTTTCTTCCTCATCAGGTGTCAGTTCTGGCTGCTGGTATGGACCTGGGGCTCCTGAGGAAAAGCTACTGAGGGGATGAGGAGGGGAGAGAAGAAGAGTCATCTGGGGGAACTGGAGGAAAAGGGAGATTGGGGAGGAGGCAAGAGAGAGGGTAAGGATGGAGATGAGCACAAACAAGGGTTGAACTGGGCACTGTTTAGTATAGTGCATTCATTGAATTGGGAGGCCACATCTGCACCTGACTGGGAAGTATAGCATTTCTGCAGAAATCAACCAAATGTAGCACCTTGCTAACCCAGATATTTCTCTCACATTCTTCCAATCTTGAAGCTTTAAGGTAGACTAGCAGAGAGCTTGCTTGCTTCAGTTTACATGGGGTTTCACTTTCTAGAGTTTTGGGCCATTTTTGGTTTGTATGGTTTGTGACTTCCAGGTTTTATAAATCTAGGTGTGACACTGACAGACCAGAGGTCACTTCATGGCAAGGCCTCTAGGCCACACTGACAAATACATAGCTGGAAACCAATTTGGCTCTCCTATGTGTTAGCATTGTTTAAATAGATCTTAAGTTTATAAGAATGCATTTAGTGTTTAGACTTGATGAAATGCTTGCAGGATGCTGCAAGTATTGAACTTATTTATAACATCTGTATCCCATGGAATAAAGTTATGTTGAGTGTTTGCATTGACAACCTCTGTAACTGTGTAATTCTCCAAACAGAAAAGAAGCATTAATTAATATAAAGTGCTCTTCCTGCACATAAGAAGGCCCATTGAAACCAAATGAGCCACTGTGAAACATCAAAGGACAAAGGCAGTGATTGCCCCCTCCAACTCTTCATGAAGGGGTGACAGGCTCAAATATTTGTCCCATCAGTTTGAACACTGGGAAAAGGGAATTAAAAATCTCTGAGAAGGAACTGTACCACTATGCTGCTTGGAATTTGGAGAGGGCAATATTTCTAAGCCTAAGCAAAGGATCCCCAAGCTTCTTGTCTTGGATTATCTCTAGCAGGACATAGAAAGCTTGCACATCACAGCAATTTCTATTACCTTTTGGAACCTAAGGCTGTAACTTGTGTGTGTGTGTGTGGGGGGGGGGGTGAGTGAGCATGTGTTTACCCACTTTCACCTTGTAACTAATTCTCTCATTTATTTTTCTTAGTTAATATATCCTTAGTTAGTTTATTATAGGATTGGTTACAAACATTGTCTTTGGTGTGAAGTCTAATGTGCAACTAATATGAAGTAAGTGACTGGTCCTTTGGGGCTGGGAGTAAACTGAATATTATTGTGATTTTTGGTGTAAGGGACCATCTATCACAAAGGCACGTTTGTCTGGGTGGCAAACTAGACCAGAGCACCCAAAGGGAATGTCTGTGGTTCCATGGTTAGGCTGCTATAATGCTCCATTTGTTACGTGGTTGGCGAAATCTAAATGTAGGACTTGCAGCCAGTTTGGAGGTTGTGCCCTGCTTTTTGACAGTCTCCCCTGAACTTGGTACTCACTCTCATGCGGTACTCCAGATAGCTTGACTGAAAAGGTGGAACTGAGACAAAACAAGTGAGTTTTGTTGGATGCTGTTCGTTGCATAAGGATGCAGGAAGATTTGCAAAAATTAGGGGTACACTCAATCCAAAAGTCTGACCTTGTCACAAGTTTTTTCATGGAACTAGTGTAAACATGCAACACACAGACACTAAAAATAATAATACTTGCAACATGGTTCACTTTGTTTCAATATATGTGGCTCATGACAGTTCGCTATAAACTGAAAAAAATCAGTAAAATTATCTGAACCTTCCA
The DNA here is from genome assembly GCF_003597395.2 of Chelonoidis abingdonii. Taxonomy (NCBI): domain Eukaryota; kingdom Metazoa; phylum Chordata; order Testudines; family Testudinidae; genus Chelonoidis; species Chelonoidis abingdonii. Next base: position 73,122,198 of record NC_133776.1, read on the forward strand.
GTATGTCCGGTTCACACAAAGATATATTATAGGTGCCTTGTTCAGCTCACATGTTTGACTAACTGTTCAGATCCTGAGAGATGCTGAGCAGTCAGAGCTCCCATTGCATTCATGCATCTGGAATACATAATCTGACCTCATTCACTGACCCTTCTCTTCACTGATGCTCACATCTGGCAGTTTTTGATGCAGCCCAAACCCATGTGGCAGGCTCCTTGCACCATTCAATGCTCTGGGGTTTTTGATTAGTTGCTCTTCAAAGAGTTACTATAACTCCAATTGATAGCTCCAGATGATACAGGATTTCCAGCTAGTGGGTATAGTAGTTAATTTAATTTTGATTAATATCTTCTTTAAAATGTCATGTTGTTGCTCCAAAAACTCTGCCGATTAAATTAATTATAAGAGGTTATAAAAAGATACGTGTTTTAGCAATGTTTTCCAACAACAGAGAGAGTAGAAGGTCACACAGGTCATAGTATAAAAAAAGTAAAAACAGTCAACAGTGTGTCACAAATAAAATGTCACATCACTTTCTGAAAGACACCAACACTTGGCCTTTAAAACAGAAATGAATAATAGAACCATTCATATTGCATAATGCAGTGTTTACTCTGTCTATAACTTTATTCCTCATGCTGACTCACCCCATGCAAGTGAAGTCCTGGTTTCTTTTATGTACAGAAAAAGAGAAAACACATTACTCACTAAATAGCATTCCATTACTGGAAATTCATACACATACGGTAAATGACCTTCTCTGGGCAGACTTTCCTTGCCAGGATTAATTAAGATACCTAGTTACTCTGTTTCTTACATCCTTCCTAAAGTGTGTGGTTTATAACTAGACAATAAAAAATTCTAAAAGCTAAGGTCAAAAAGCTAACAAATTGAGCTTCATTACTTATAATCAGTTTCAGACTATTGTGTGAGTTGAGTTTGTATGACTAGAGAAGTCTTTTCTACTAGAATATACAAATGTCAGAGTCCCCAAAGCAGAAAGCAAGAGGACCCCTGTGCTGTCATCAGTCGTCAGTGGGGCTCCGCACAGGAGTCTGCTTACTCAGAACAGCTTCTGGAATCGGGGGCCCGTTCAAAGGAATGGAAGAACAAGTTTGATCACATGACCAATCCTTTAAAAAGTTCCATAGGGATATTACTGCAGCCCCTTTAAACCATTCAGCAACAGTTTCATAATTTTAGTGATGCCTATGAACATTATATTATAGTCTTTGCATCCCTGCATCCCAGCAAAGTATCATCTTTAAATATTTTATATTCATTTTCTGTTATTTCAACAGATGCCCAACTATACAAAACCAGGTGTTGGGCAGTTTTCATACAAAATGACTGTATACAATATATTAATGAGCAAGAGTGGGAGAGGAAAATGGTCATGAAAGTGAAGTGCACTCTAGATTGATGTTACAACGAAATATTAATATACCATCTTATCAGCATGAGAATACATCTTATCCCATTGTCTCTTATGGGAGCTGAAAGGAGGGAAGGAAGCAGAAGAAAGAAAAGAAAGGTGTGAGAGATGGGAAGGTATGTTAATATATTGCAGTCTGCTGCATTAGAGGTGAGGAAGAAATACCAGCCAAGGACTCAGAGGTTTGGTTATACCTATTTCATTTTATGTTGTTGGTTTTAGTTGTGCATATCTGAGCTGAAGAGGATTAGGAGCAGCTTCAAGGACTCCAAGAACAGGTCTATTGATGGTCTCCATCACCATAATACCTGAGCATATCAGGCACATCAATGTACTGACCTTTAGGAACCTTGTGCAAAAGAGGAATTGATTATAATCACTGTTTTACAGATAAGTATCTAAGATAGGGCATGATTATGAGCCAGACTTTATCAACTAAACAATATTGGCATTCGGAAATCATGAAATAGTCCTCTTCAAAAATAGCAGATTATTTTAGCATTCGGGATTGAAAAATTTAATAAATATACACTCTTTTTATTAGCCTTTTGGTATTGAGCCCTGAGGGTTTATGTTCTCAAGCTTTTCTCCACATCCAAGAGATTTAGAAACTTACTTTCTTGTTAAATATAAACTGAGATTCTCACATGACTCCAGGAGCTGAGGCTTTAAGAAAACAGATATTGTGAGACTTAAAAATTCTGAGTTACACTGCCTGCATGGCACATAAGTAGTCTATGGCAGAGTTAGGGATGGAACCTGAATCTCCTAAGTAGCTGCCTTAACCACAAAGCCATCCTTGTTAATGTCTCTGAAGAAGGTGTGTTTCTCCATCACCAGTGTTGATGAACATACTGTTTTTATTTATTCCACTAGTAGTGGTGGTGGGATGCCGTTTGTGTCTCTTAAGTTGCTTCCTACAATTATTTGTACAAGGTAAGGAGTATGACAACTTTTTTTTGAGAACAGCTGCTTGTTAAGGTAAGACACGAGCACTTGTTGTTCAGAATGAATGGAAAAATGTGTCCAATAGCCTAGCAGTGCATGGTTCAAGATGAAAAAATGGCTAAAAGAGAGAAAAATATAGTATTTCAACAAGAGGCAAAGAATTGTGAGGCCCAATCTTTTCCCCACAGGATACAAATCACTCCAATTGAACCCTGTGGGAGTTGCATATATCCTGCAGAAAGAGAATCAAGTCTCTGGAGAGGAGAGAGAGCCTATCCAAAGCTGAGTTTGGAGGAGGAGAGGCCCGATTCTCCATAGCTCTGAATTTTGTGTAGCCATTACCCCTGCATGAAGTGTGTGTAAAACACTTCCACCAGTGTGAATAAATGGAGAGTTTTGATTTAGTAGTTTTTTTTTCATCCATGTAACATTCACTTTGTGCAGGTGTAATGGATATACAAAATGCAGAGCAGTAGAGAATCTGGCTCCTAGCCTCAAACTAGTATGTTAAGGGTTAGACGGTATTATCTGAGCAGTTACATGAGCAGGAGAAATACTACATGACAACCAAGATGTAATCTACATATTACTCCTGAAAGGAGAACGGACTGGGAGTATACGAAACAACACAAGGAAATGAGTTGGAGCTTTGAAAATAGAGAAAGTGAGGACCTAGAAAGCAGAGTTGTGTAGTATTTCTCTGGTTTCTCTTCAGATCGTATAAATCTTTCGCCTTTTACTAAAGATTTCCTTCCTGGTGTTGTCAACTCCAGTCATTCAAAAATGATGTGTCAAGCCAGGGTAAATCAAGAGAGTCTTAAAAATCATGTTGTGTCGGTTTTTTTGTTTGTTTGTTCATTTTTTTAAATAAAGCCTTAGGTTCTTTTTCCTTGCCTTCTGGTGTTTTGGGTTACATTTGGGTCAAGTTTTAGCTTTTCTCTACAGCTATGAGGAGTAGAAACTTACCTTTTTAAAAAGTACTTATCTGTAAAACAGTGATTGAAATTGAGATTCTTATGACTCCATGAGCTGGGGCTGTAAGAAAAACAGAAAACAGTCTGAGTCTCACAAACAGCTTCCCTCCCACCCACACAGTCTGCTGAGATCATATAGACATTCTCTTTTCAAATAGAGTTGTTGTAAGATATGGCTTTGTCCTCAAGAAAGAGGAATGAAAGTTTGCTTGTTATCCACTAGTAGCACTTTTATATTAGAGAAGAGGTTACTTCTCCTCCCTTTGTGAACAAAGGATGCATCAGAGCTTGCTGCATGGAAAAAGCAGGGAATTGCCAGGGTGAAATGTAAGTAGTCAGTACTGAGGAATAAGTAACTTCAAACAGCAACTGGCTACCAGGTCTGCTGAGCCACATAAAGAGCGAGATTGAGAATTGGAGGAAGATGTTTCTCCGAGAATTGGGAATGAAAACTTAAGTGAATAGGCTTGTTCTCTTTATACTGATCAGTTAAGGCAGGAGTTTTACCTCTTCAAGGGAGTAGAAACCAGGAAACATCAGAGTTAGTGTTCTCTGAAAAACACTTTCTGTCTTTTAGAAAAAAAATCTGTAAGGTGAATGTCCCAGTCTGAATAAGCAGCCTTTGTAATCACCTCCACTGATATGCAGTGATGGATAATTTAATATAGGAACCAGATACAATTGTACATTTTATAGCATGCACACCTGTTCACTAGAAATCTCTGTGACCCCCAAACCATATCACATGGAGCACTGTAAAAGGTTTAGCCATTGCCAATCCTGGTACAGCTCACCAAATTATTCTAATTATCCAGTTAAAGTAGGTTTTTTTCCCCTCAAATGTATATTTGTCATAAAAACTCAATGAATTTTACGGTAATTTTTTTAGAAATCCAGATTAATTTCTCTGTGTATTTGATACTCAAGCTGGTTTAGTTAGTTGGGAGAAGTCACAGAAGCATGTATGGCAGGAATCGGAAACCTCTGGCATGCGGCCCGCCAAGGTAAGCACCCTGGCGGGGCCGGCCGGTTTGTTTACCTGCCATGTCCACAGGTTTGGCTGATCGCAGCTCCCACTGGCTGCGGTTTGCTGTCCCAGGCCAATGGGGGCTTCAGGAAGCGGCACAGGCTGAGAGATGTGCTGGCTGCCGCTTCCCGCAGCCCCCATTGGCCTGGAGCAGTGAACCGCGGCCAGTGGGAGCTGCCAGTGGCTGAACCTGCGGATGCGGCAGGTAAACGAACTGGCCTGGCCTGCCAGGGTGCTTACTCTGGTGAGCTGTGGGCCAGAGGTTGCCAATCCCTGATGTATGGCATTGTTTCTATTCACTGATAGGATAAAATATGCTGACATTTGTGATGCAAATACATGGGTGAATTAATAATTATGTTTGTGGATGCTCATCTAGTCATAGATTCCATGGCCAGACGAGATTATTATCATCTAGTGTGAGCTCCTGTATTACTCAGGTCATAGAACTTTCCCAAAATAATTCCTGGAGCGGATCTTTTAAAAAAAATCCAATACTGATTTAAAAATGGTCAGTGATAGAGAATCCACCAAAACACACAGTAAATTGTTCCAATGGTTAATTATCCTTGCAGTCAAAAATTTAAACTTTATTTCCAGTCTGAATTTGTCTAGCTTCAGCTTCCTGCTAGATTGAAAAGCACATTATTAAATATTTGTTTGTATATACTTATAGATTGTAATCAAGTCACCACTTAACGTTCTCTTTGTTAAGCTAAATAGATTGAGCTCTTTGAGCCTGTCACTTATATGGCATGTTTTCCGAAGCCTCAATCATTCTCTCATTCGCATGCTCTTCTAAAAACCCTCTCCAATTTATCAACGTCCTTCTTGAATTGTGGGCACTGTTTATGCATCCTAGGATCACATTAGCTCTTTTGGCCACAGTATCACAGTTGGAACTCAGGTTCAGTGATTAAAAAAGATATGGGGGTTGTAGTAGACAGTCACCGTTTCCCAGGATAGAGTCCCCCATCTTCAAATTGGGCTGAGCTGCCATTCACATGTATCCCTTACATCTCTCAATTCCGTTGGGCCCACTGGATCTTGAGAAGTATCTTCTAAAGTTTCCACATTGTGGACCAGGTATCGATTTGAAACTTCTGGTTGTGTGGAATACCTCCCAGTTCTCTTCTCTTCTCTGGTAGCCACAGCCTGCCTATCTTTATCTGTCTCCAGCCACATAGAATGGTGCTGCATCTGGTGATTATGAACCACCTGGTCTGCTCTCTGACTTCCTCTATCTCTGATTCCTTGTTAGTCAGCTCCATTCTTCCTTGAACCTGGGATAGGAGTATTTCCAAGACCTGGCTATCTAGGAACTCCTCAGCTTCGGTGATTCTCAGTAGTGTCTCAGCTTGCCCCTCCCTCCAATCCAAGACACTTTTCCTCCAGCACAGCCACCAACTTGCACTTCATGCAAATGAAATCCAATTTGTCTTTAGTCAGGCAAGAGATTGTGGCACACCCGCTGGAGGTTTCACCACTGTCCCATTGCTGGCCATCTTGATATTACAGGAAATGCTGCATCTGGAAGGAAGGCCTCTCACTTGCCTCTGAAATTGCCCTGTTAGTTGCCTCTGTTCGTCACTCTTAACTTTTCTTAGAAAACTTTTTATACCAAATCTTCCCTGCTTAGTACTGCTCAGCTCTGGCCCTCACCACCAGGGAGCGATTAACCATGTAGGTTATGTCTGCACAGTAACTAGACACCCGTGGCTGGCCCATGCTAGCCTACTTGGGGTCATGGGAATTGGACTGCAGGGCTGTTTCGTTGCTGTGTAGATGTCTGGGCTCGGGCTGGAACCCCGGACCCTAGAACCCTGCAGGCTGGCTAGGTCTCAGAGCTCAGATTCCTGCCTAAGCCTGGAAGTCTACGTAGCAATGAAACAGCCGTGCAGCCCACGCCCTGCAAGCCAGAGTCGGCTGGTATTGGACAGCCTTGGATTTTTCTTTGATGTATAAACATACTCTCAGAGATGTCAAACAGCTGGACTGATTGATGCTTCAAGGGGTTAGAGCCTCACAGATTTTAACAAAGGATGCTGCTTACTCTGGGGTCTACAGCTCAGCTGTGCAACCTGTACGTGGAGAACAGTCAGCCAAACAATCCTCAGACTGGCCAGATGCAGCATTCACCATGTCCCCCTACCTCCAAACACAAAGTCTGCAGTTACTCAAAACTCCTCTCTGTGCTGTCTGTTCATGACATGCCATTTTGTTCATTATGTGATGTTGCAGTTCACTTTGTTGGGAAATTTAGAAAAGATGAATGTTCATGGAAATTAATGTAAAAGAGGCTTGGCAAAAACAGGTTCTCATGAAAATGTGAGCAAATTTCTGAGAAATCTTGGGAGAATATTTGCTCAGCACTAATGGTGACATTAAAAGGGATAGCTGTCAGTCTTCTGAGCTGTGCAGTACACGTAGAGTACCATTTTAAAACATTCTTTATCCTCCAGAATCACAGAATATAATATTAAAACCCCCTAGTTATTTGAATTGAATATGCATAGAGATTGAACAGTTCCTTGCACAAGAGATGCATACAGATTGCAATACAGGCTTGGGGCTTGATCCTGATCCTATTCAAGTCAGTAGAAAAACTCTCTTAACTATAGTGGTACAGAATCAAGTGTTTGGTTAAGCTCCCTTCAGCTCCCATTGATAGGGCTCTAAGGAGACAGTCATGACACTAGCAACCTTTATTACATAACTATAGTACCATTTGGAAATAGGAAAAAGGTCCAGATGAACTTCCATTGCAAAATTTCCAGAACAATTTAAGATGAATGCTAAATTCTGCTCACAAAGATGGAGGCACAGTTTGAAAATCATGAGATCCTTAATGTTTTGGGATAGAATGACTTCAGCTTACTTTCTTTTATAATTCCTCTACAATTTCCCTTCTTTTCCCAGTTTCTTCTTTTCCTTAGCCATTTTTTAAAAAAAAAACAAAGCATTATGCAAAGTGACAAGAAAAATAAACTAAACTTTTTACTTAAAGACTGAAGTCCAGAGCCAGTTTGGGCTTCCAAAACAGAAGATGTTAAATTGTATATGTTTTTTTTTTTAATTATTTTTATTGTTCTAATTTAGAGCCACAGTTTATCCTAAATGGGGAAAACCTGCACAGAGGCTAAGGAACTTGATAAGTGTCCACAGGCATTTTCCTCCAAACTGCTCCATACAGAGGTAGAATCACACAGCACCCCAAGCCTGTGCAACTATGTTAGCCACCATCCCAATGGGCATGCAGTCCCCACTGATGGCTGTAACAAAACCCCTTGCAAGGCAGAGATTGCAGCTGCTGCTGGAAGTTATTGTTGGCTCCTGCCAAGGAAAATATGGTGTTCATTATGCTTGCCCTCGGATGCTGTTTCTTACCCTACCAAGCACTGTATCTGGCAGCCAAAGGATGAGAGGAAGAATGGTCCAATGAGTAGTGCACTAACCTGAATTCAACTCCCTGCTGTGCCACTGAGTTCCTGTGACTGTGGGCAAGTCACTTAGCCTCTTTGTGCCTCAGTGCCCCTTCTGTCAAGTAGGGCTAATAGCCCAGAGGGACCTTATGAGGATTAATACTATAAAGATTGTGGTGTGCTCACATACTTTGGCAATAAACCAGCAAGATTGTCCCCATAATGTCAGTTTGGTAATGCTACTTTTCACACTGTGTAGCAGATTGTTGCATATAGTCCAGAGGGTTTAATGGATAAAAGTTCTAGTGAAGAATAGTGATCCACCTTGTCTTTGTGAAAACCTTAGTTTCTCTTCCTTTTCTTTATCACCCCATAACCACCTACGTTGTTTGAAGACATCAATAGATTGATGCCCATGTGGCTGTTTTCTTTGCTACACACTTTTCAATTAACTCTTATCCTGAGATCACACAAAGATGTTTCACAGTGCAAACTCTGTGCATATAGAAGGCAAGTCTGACATTTATTACTTACAGTTCATAGCACTTGATAAGTTAATCAAACGATCGGGACCTGCAAACCTGTTAGTTTTCCAGTGCTGACAACATGTTTTCCAAGCACACAATATGCAGCAAAGTATAACTCTATATAAGAGCAACCGCCAACACCAGAGATCCCATTTTGTACTGCACAAGTGATCAAAAATATGTGTTTGTTTAGAGTGTAATTTTAACTCTGGCTATTTGTATGATTAAAAGTCAGTGAAAAAATAACCTCTTTGATTGCCCATTCTGTTTAGAGTTTGTGATCCTCCTCACTCTGCCATTAGCCGTGTTCCCAAGAGCAAGCAGTTTTCTGTTTGGGGTGTTGTGTAATGAGAAAGTCCCATAAATTCAGCTCCCTGTTTTGCTTTGCAAACAAATGTCTAACATTTTGGAAAAGTGAAGCAAGTACAGTACCAGAATTCATATAACACTTTCCCTCCAGAAAAGAACAAGTTAAGTGAGCTGGAGGCCAGACCGACAAACATTATAAACGTGACATTTTTGTTGTTTGCACTGTCCTTTTTATGCAGTAGCCACTCCAGATGACAATGGTATGGAAAACTCCTGCAGCAGCTAAGTGATACTCCTGATATGGCATAAGCCAGTCTCAGAGAAAGCACTATTCATATGCATAGATGACATATCTTCCACCATCCATATAAGAGTCCCAAGGTGTATTCCTGAACTGTTGTCACCCCACTTGGGAGCTCACTGTAGTACTGGCTAAGACATAAAGCCAGCCATATTAACAAGCTTTCTGAAAGTTTTTGTTTTCAACTTTTATATCTTAGTAGAATAAGATACCCCTGGAATGAAGCTATGGTTTATACTGGAGCTAAACCAGGAATTCAGATTGAATAATTTGTTTGGTAAGTTTCACCTTTCCTAAGTTCACAAACTGATTTTAAAGTTCTCAGATTTCTAATTTGAATGTATTCCAAACTGTCTGTAATGATCACTCTTCCTCTGCAGATATTTCACAGGAAGTTTCTTGTCAATATATATACTTTGCAATATAGTCTATATTGGGTAGTGTGATACATCATTTGGTATTGTTTCTGTTCCTTGACTAAGTGAATTAGGAAACTTACTGACACAGCATGAATTACAAATATTATAATTGCATAAACAATTCAAAATTCACTTTTAATGAAGACCAAGCCTTTGACAACGTTTCACAAATATTTGCACTAGTAGAGCTAAAGTGCTCTTTTTTTTTAAAGTAAACACCAAAGATCCAGAATGCAGTAAATAAAAATTAACTTTGGATTGAATTCAAAAGAATTTTTCAAGTCATTTCTCTCACTATTGACTTGGCTCTAGTTCATAGAATATTCCTATAATATGTTTCATATATTTTACTTCATATCATCCTTTGATAGTACCTAAAGATCGTAGTGATTTAGGAAGAATATTAGTTATCTTAATTGTAAAGATGAGGATCTAATGCACAGATATATTAAATTACTTGTCCATGATGTAATTCATAGGCAGAGCTGGAAGTAAAAATGATTCTCAATGCTTGATTTAAACTCAAAACCATACCCCATCTACCAAAACCTCCTGCTCTGCAAGTGATGGAAGACTTTTAAGAACAGTATTAACCTCCACTTATTTGTGAAAGAAGTCATACCAAATAGAAGGTACAATATCGCTCTACCTAAACCAGGTACAGCTGATATGTGACAAATTCTAGCTTCCAAAGTTGCAAGAGGATACAGAAAATCTAGAAAAAATACAAAGGACAACCAAAATAATATGAGGACTGGAGAATAATAAATGTATGGGTAGACTGAAAATGTCTTTAATCATGCCAGAATGAGTCTGCGACAGGATGGGATATGCATGGCAGTTTTACCATTGACTTAATGTGAAGCACAATTAGGCCAATGCTGGACAACTATTGAAATCCCCAGCCTACTTGTCTCAAAAAGTGGCAGAATACAGGTTTGTAGATAAGGAAAATTAAAGCTAAAATTTAGTCAGAAGGTCTTACAAGTGAACTAATTAGATTAGTGGAATAAACCTGAATACTGTAGTCATAGGTGATGGTGTGCAAATATTTAAATATAGGGTAGAAAAGGGAATAGTGACAATCATGCAGTGAGTAGTCCTGCAAAATGCAGCCATGGCTATATATTATCACTGGGAATAAATTGTGATAAGTCATCCACAAAGAAAGAATCTGAAAATGAATGATATTTCTGAACAAACAGAAAAACAAAGCAGTATCACAGTTTCTAAACACCGCTTTATCTAAGAGGGAATCACTATATACAGATGGGAATAATTAACATGGGGCAAAGCCTCAGCTGGTGTAAGTACTTAAGTTGAGCATGCCAATATACACCAGCTAAAGCTCTGTTCCCACCTTCTCAAATGCAAATTGCCTCATTCTAAATCTTTTAAAATAAAAATGGCAATTTGCCTTTGATCCTATTGAGGTTTTCTGTAGGGTATTTCTATCCACTCTGAGTTCTTACCATATAAAAATTCTGCTGGAGGATTCAAGAACTCCTAGATTTTAAGAAGCCCTCCTAAACACATCTTAATTCCCAGATTCCTCTTGAGAGCCTTGTGCACTTTTCAGCAATAAAGCTTCTGCCTCTGTTATTACTCTTTATTTTTGTGGAAGAAGCCACTAACATCAGGAAACAAATGGTGATCTCTCTCAGCAGTCTTATTCTATTAAGGACAGCAACTATTGTGTCTGCAGCAGTGTACAAAGTGTAGGGTATAATTTTTGTGCTGTAGTCTCCTGATTGCTTTGTTGATCTCTGCTTGTGACAGATTAACTTTGCTGCACATCCATAGGTCACCAAACACCCTTTCTGTGTTTGCACTGGTCGTCAATGCTGTGAAGGAAGATTTTAAATTAAAAATAACACTTGCTTTTGTTGTCTCTTATTTGAGAAGCCCAGAATTCAATAGCAGAGGTGTTGTAGGGTCGTGCTTGAGGTGTATTTGCAGGGCTAGGTGGGAAAGCTTCCATGATAATGCCCATCCCTCAATGTACCTGCCTCTGGCTAGTGCTGTAATTCCCTGACATTTATGGGAACTCTTTTCATAAAAAATTTAAAGATGAAAAATGTTAAGAAAAGAGACTCAATACACCACCCAAGGGTAATGAAGAGAAAAGGAAAGGTTATTTTATTATCAAAGATACAAAAGAAGTCACTTCCTCTCCGCAACTGATTTTCCTACTCAGATGAAGCAGAAACCTTCATCGTTTCTATATAATTTTGATCAGCTTTTCCTTGAAAGTTGAGCTAGTTCTGAATTAATCACTCTTTTCAAACTAATTACTAAAGCATCAAAAATATAGTTCAGAACAAGCACATATATTTTTAATCATTTATGGGAATGCTCTTTTACAAAAAAAAAATCCTATCCATATTTTCAAAGAGAAGGTTGGCATGCAGTGGCAGGGATTGGGAAAGTGAAATAAAGGTGCTCGTGCGGGCTCCATGGAATACAGGAATTCATCCAGGAAACAGAAGTGAATCCAATATTGTCAATCCTTTCCTCTTCTCATCAAAAGGACAGTGTTACAGGAGTGGAGAAGAACAGTGGGCTACTGCATTTTGATTCACAGACTGTGTGGTTCTCCATGAGACAGAGAGAGATCCAAACTAACAACATGATCGCAGAACTGATTCCTTCCTGTTCTAATGCAGAATTCTTCCTTATAGTCTCTTCTTGTAGCTTCCAAACGAAGTCCTTGTTTTTCTGCTAGTAAACAGGGTGATGAATAACACAGTACCCCAGATTCCATTCAAATAGCAAAGGAAACCATTAATGAAGCTTTTCTGAAAATAGGACTGAAATGAAATACAAAGGCAATTTATAAACATTTTACATACACTTCCACACAGACTGTCCACCTTTCACAAGCAAAATAATCCATGTTCTACTTTGTTTTTTCCAGAAATGGCAAGACAGGAGAGGCAGTGCAGTATGCTGGATAGGGCACTGAGTTAGGACGTGGGAGATCCATATTCTAGTCCTTGCTCTTCCACTGGCATGCTGCGTAAACACAGGCAAGTCACTTTCTCTCTTCTTAGCTGTAGTTTTCAAATTCTTTAGGCCAAGGGCACAATATTACTATGTGTATATGCAACATCTAGCACTGGGGATGCTTGTCTCACTGGGGAGTCTGGTCACTACTGTAAAACAAATCATTTAAATGTGTATGGAATGAGGTGTCCACCCCATACAGATTTGGAAGGGGTTGAGGGAGCCAGAAGCCCAATTAACTTAACAGGGTACACAGGGAGGAGCCAGGGAACTAAGTGATTGTGAGCAGGCCCACCTGTGCAGGAACAGGCAGGGCCTATAAAGCTAGGTAGCAGGCTGCAGGCTGGGGCTGCTGCTGAGAAAGAATAGTCACTCTCTAGAAAGAGGGACGAGCGTCTGATAGACCCAGAGAGAGAAAAGAAGGAGCAGCCCAGGGTAGGAGCAGTGAGGGCAGAGTGAGGAAGCCCAGAACTGTGAAGCTAAGGGCCCCTGAACTGGAAGTTCATGTAGCTGGCAGGCTCAGGTTCCTCTACCAGACATTGAGGGAGAGGCACCAGGACAGTGAATGGGAAGACTGCCTAGGACTGTTGATGGATTGAACTCTGAAAGGGGGAACACTGAGTGACTTCGCCAGAGGGCTAAGTCACAAAGAGGACACTGGAAGACCTGGAGCTAGAGGACTGTTTGTGACTGTATACCAACTGTTTGTGACTGTATACAAACTGTAGATGAGGGCATTGGCCTCTAAAGCTAATCCCTGAAGTGACTAGGAGGAGGTGCCAGATCAGCAGTGAGTGGAGCATCCTGTGACAGTGTGCATTATTTTTGATTATCACAGAGCAGTTTACTTCAAAATGAGATTTACAGAACTGACTATTTTGTATGTGTGCAAATAAAGACAAATAACATTAGGCCAAATTCTGTACCTTGTTACACAGGTCTGTAAATGGGGACTTTTCCCACTGAATTCTTGACTCCAAGGTGCTCTGGTACCACAGTGACTGGTTCAGTATAAGAAACAGAATGGAATAAAGTAAATAGAACTGAAGTTTTTACCTGTGTAATTGAGATTGGCAAATTCTGCATTCTCACATTGTGTGTTAAATAGACATAAATGCTAACTACGTACAAAGTAACAAAATAGCTTGAAAACAGCTGAAGAACAATGAGGTCTTACCCTTTAGACTTGACTGGCCGCCTTCCGAAACAGCGTGCACACTTAGCACCTGAAAAACCATTCAAACCCTGGTAGTGATATTCCCTTCCAGCCATTCTCTCCGATGTGCAGTACCTTGGAATGATCTTCTCCCTACATCAATAGCTGATGATAACAGTGGGTTCCTCATGTTCTTATTTTGAGATTTTTCTCTCCTCCCCCAATTCCAGAGATGGACCTCTGCTAATATGTAGGTGAACTTGATCTGTTTCCTGGAATGTCCTCCTTGCTATAGGCAAGCAACACATTGTCTGCCACATCTGTATTTAATATGCCTGTCTCAGTGACAGACCACTGAACTCTGAAAGTGTCTAGGAGAATTGCAGTTGTTAGTTTGGCTTTATAAATGGGATGCTTAAAATTGACAAAAATTCTATCCCTCGGCTAATTTCTTTCCATGCTCATACACTTTCTAACCTACTTTGGCAACAACATGAACCTACATCTCGTGCCAAATCTATCTCCATATTAATAATAAATTCTGGCTTTGGAGCCAGACCAAATTGTTCATGCTCAGGTATGTTTCAAGTTAGTGAGCATCCTGATAAGTCTTGTGCCCTTTTTTTGCCAAAAATCCCACAAGAATTTTGATGGGGAATCAGAAACAGGCGACATTCTTTGTCTTCCTCCAGAGCCAAAAAGGAGACTGTGTCATGGGAAATAGGATAATTTATCAGCAATATCATTCAGCTTCCTTGCCTCATACTTCACCCAGGATAGATGTTATTAAATAAAGACTGCTGCCAACAATTAACAACTTTGTATAAATGTTGCCAGCTGCCTGTTACCTCATCAATTTTTTCTGCCTTTTTATCTGAATTAAAAAGAGCCTTCTTGTTTCCTTGATCCCATCCTTGTACTGATATGGTGCCTGATGGTGAGGGTTCCTTAAGCCATTATATTCTTGATGGCAGTTAACTCAAAGGGAGGCAGCCATGCATCATCAGAATGCACACCAGACATGTCAGACCCATAAATCACTAGGCAGTCATGCAGTCCAAGATTGCTGCCAGCCAATTTGCCAGAGAACATGTAAATTGCTAAATATTTTGTCCTTATTTGTGATCACTGTTGCACTAAGAGAACACTCATAGGGAAATAGTATAGCATTTTGCCAACTCGCAGAGGTGGTGCATTTTTTTTCTATTGTCTTTTCTTTCTTCCCTTTTCTTGCATCTCCTAACTGCAACTGTCAAATAATAATTTAGACTCTATTTGTAGGAAGCTAATATTTAGGAAAAGCATGGTCTTATGGTAAAGGTGTTAGACAGGAGACCTAGGGTCTGTTCTCAGCCATGCCACAGATTCCCTGTATGACTTGGGCCAAGGCACTTTTCTGAAGGGCTGAAGCACTTTCAATTGGGGCCAGATATTGATAGCTTCCATTAAGTACTGCCAGTTATTTAGGCAATTAGATAAGAGATTAGCTCTTTTGAAAATCTGGTCGTGTGTGTGTGTGGCACTGGATGCCACTTCCCTGTGTGGCCGCAGCTTTCTTCTCCCTCCATGCAGCTTGCCTGCTTTCCTGGCTATGGCTCCTTATCTTCCCCATACCTCCTTTGGTATGTCATATTCCTCTGGGGTAGTATGGAGGGAGAAATCCCTGTGATGCTCTAGAACTCTGCCTGACCCTTAAACAGGGGGTAAGGATCCTTGCACATCTGTGCAATGGCTAGGCTTATGATCTGATCGTGCCTCAGTTCCCATTTGTAAAATGAGGACAGCCATACTAACTAACCGAGCTGGGCTGTCAACAGGAATTCATTAATATGTGTGACATGCTCATGTACCACATTACTGAGTGCCATAGCAACACCTAGAGATATAAAGTACAAAATAATACAGGATATCAAGATGTTAATAAATAACAGATGTACGTTGTGCATCTCATCCTCAATGAACCCAAGGCACCTTACAAACTGATGTTGAATCTAAACATTTTTTTCATGGGTATTCCTTTGAATTTATGAACAATTTCACTGTAGCTTTAGCTTGTATCCATTATTGACTAGCTATTGGTGAGCATTCAAATGTGAAGCACATTTGAGCACTCATGAGTCTTTTAGAGAAGATGGAACACTAATGGACACATCATATGGGCCTGGCACAGAGGAAATTAAGTGAACCACAAAAGGATCTTCTCTGATCCTATTTGAAAAGGGTGATACTGGCACACACAATTATTTTGCGTAGCTGTGTGTTGGACTTTTTACCCCACACTTACCCTGAAAGGGTTAATGTAGGCTCCAAGGGGGTCAATTAACCAGATAGGCTGCAGCTGAGGGAAATCAGGTAGCTTAAGGAATGCCTTGACTGATTGAGGGAGCCCAACTGAGGAGGAAGGAGCTGAGTGCAGTTCATAAAGGCAGGAAGCGGAGAGAGGAGGCCTTAGGGAAGTGTTCTGTAGTTAACGCCCTGTGACAGTTTGAGCCTATAGAGGCAATTATTCCTGGGAGAAGAGAAGTGTGTTTTGGGTCTATAGAGCCAGAGAACTTAGAGTTACTCACTGGGAGGACGGAATAATGAGGCTGACAAACCCAGAGAAGTGGGGAGAGTCAGGAGGTAAGGAAAGACATAGGGAAAAGACAATAAGGTCTAGGCAGGAAGAGATTGTGGCTGCTGGCTAGAAGGTCTCTTAGCTGAAACCTGGAGTAGAGCAGATGCCTGGGTTCCCTTTGCAGCCACTGGGGAAATAACACCATAGGGGCAGTGAATAGGAAAATGGCTGGTAGGGAAATACTTTGATACCCTGGAGGGGGAAACATGTATAGTGACCTGGCCCGAGGGCCATGTCATGAAGAAGGAGCACCTGGAGTTCCAGAGGCTGAGAATGAGGGGGAGAGTGGTAGTTGGACATGCAGTAAGCCGCAGAAAGGGGCCTCTGACTGGAAGGCTCTAAGCCTGAGAGCGGCCCGGGGGAGGTGCCTGTGGGAGCGGCCCGGGAGAGTGAACACTGTGACAAAATGGAATGGGAAAAATGAATTTAGGATCTCTTTCTAGGAATGTTGTCTCAGGCAAGGCCACTGCAATCCCAAAATAGGAAGAATTTAAAAGGTTCCAAAAATCCTAATCTTGATTAGCTACCACCTCTTCCCAAGTAATTCAAAGACACGATGGTTTCTTTAAGACCTGATGTTAGTCCTGATCTACCAGCTGAAGTCAATGGCAAAACTCCCATTGACTTTAATGGTGTTGGATCAGGCCCTAAAACGATTGATTATCGAGTCAGGGAAGAGGAACCACACTACGTGAATTGTGTGACCAATCACAACTAACCAGCATATCTCAAATTTGAAATAGTGAGGATTGAATTCTCACAAATAACTATTTTCAATCAGTCCAAAGTGGGGAAGAGAAAGATACCTCAGAAAATAATTTGTAAAGTAAATTCAAATACTCAGTAAATTGGAGGAAAACGTAATCATCTTGTGGACACTCCACAAGCAGAAAGAGGTTAAATTTGTGGAGTAAAATCTTTGTTGTGAATTAATTCGTTAGTTCTCTGTGTTATATACACTGTATCAGGATCATTTCACTCACCACTGAAATGCAGCCAAAGAGTTTAAGGCAGGAATTGAAGGGGAAAAAACAAACCAAAACAGGGCCAATGGAAACTACAGTGTTTTGGCCAGAACATTGGATATTATTATCCCTAATCCTTAATAAATAAATAAATAATTTTTTAAAAAGTGCTCTGGAAACTGAAATAACCAAAATTTGCAGATGATGCAAAATTGTTCGAGGTAGTTAATTCCAAAATTGATTGCAAAGAATTACAAGGAGAGTTCACTAAACTGGATGACTAGGCAACAAAATGGCTGATAAAAGTCAGTACTGATAAGTGCAAAGTAATGCACATTGCAAAACATAATCCCAACTGTACATACAAAATGATGGGATCTAAATTAGCTGCTACTGCTCAAGAAAGATCTTGTCATCATGGAGTCTGCTGAAAACATCTGCTCAATGTGCAGCAGCAGTCAAAAAAGCTAACAATATTAGGCACTATTATGAAAGGGATAGATGATGATAAAACAATGTCCTAATGTCTGTATATACATTCATGGTATGTCCATACCTTGAATACTGAATGCAGTTCTGGTTGCCCCATTTAAAAAAAAGACACATTAGAGTTGGAAAAGGTGCAAAGAAGGGCAACAAAATGACTCTGCATATGGAATAGCTTGTGTATGAGGAGAGATTGAAAAGAGTGGGGCTGTTCAAGCTTAGAAAAGAGATGACTAAGGAAGGAATCAAGTATCAGAGGGGTAGCCGTGTTCGTCTGGATTGGTGAAAACAGCAAAGAATCCTGAGGCACCTTATAGACTAACAGACGTTTTGGATCACGAGCTTGCGTGGATGAATACCCACTTCATCGGATGCATGGAAGGAATGTGATAAAGATCTGTAAAAACATGACTGGTGGGAAGAAACCAAATAGGGAAGTGTTAGTTATCCCTTTACATAACACAAGAACTAGGGGTCATCTGATTACATTAATAGTGAGTTTAAAAGAAACAAAAGGAAATACATCTTCACACAATGCACCATCAGTCTGTGGAACTGGTTGCCATGGTGGCTGTGAAGGCCAAAAGTGTAACTGGGTTCAAACAAGAATTAGATAAATTCTTGGAGGATAGATCCATCAGTGGCTATTAGCTGAGATGGTCAGGGACTCATATTCTGTGTGTTTCTAAACCTCCAATAGCCAGAAGCTGGGACTGGATGATTGGAGATGGATTACCCAAAATTGACCTGTTCTTGTCATTTCCTCATTCAGCACTGGCCAGTGTCCAACTACAAGATACTGGGCTAGGTGGACTTTTGGACTGATCCAGTATGGCCATTCTTATGACTAAGAGCTCCAGGATTTCACCATTTGTAATATATCTTTTATAAGATCAGATAGTGTTTGATATGTAGTAGTAATGGGTCATAAACAGTATTATCCAAGAATTGGAGGAAGTCTTTGTTCACTGAATTCTCAGGAGTCTTGGTGCACCTTGACTCTGTCTTTCACGCATTTGATTTAGAAGCTACTGTAGATCAGAATCACAGGAAGTACATCAGACTTTCACCATTGACAATATAAGGAGAAGTGAAATAACAATAACAAGTTCTGGCTCTTCACCAGTGAAATTTATAAGCCTTTCAAATAAGGGTACTATATATATATATATCTCTTGTCTCGTCCATGAATGGTTTGTTCCAGTAGCCCACTTATCGTCAGATTGTCCTGGTTCCTCAACATCTGGCGCGGACCTTGTTAATCCGGGCGACGTCCGAGCCGGCATGACTCTCCTAGTTCGTGTCACTCTCATATTTGAGGTAGGCAGCTGAAGCGTTAGGGGGTCTTTTGC